>NC_073695.1:280030314-280402393 GCF_029784165.1 Wyeomyia smithii
AACGGTTGATTGCATTGCACAATCTTCTGTTACCATATGATCAAACGTTTTTTAGATTGGGATAATGTGGAAGTATATCTGCGTTATCTTCAAGATTTTATAGAAGCTTGTGATGTCAACTGAAATATGAATTGTTTCAATTCTACCCAAGATTTTAGACCTATCTGAAATAATAACAAAATTGAAAATCTGACAGACAACATATGATGACACAAAAAATGTGAATGACTAGCCAGCTTCCGAAGTATTTACGTATGCCATTTTTTATTCTATCAGCTCGAGTAAATAATGACACAATGTTGAAAACATACCATAATTATAATGAATAAATGGAGCATTTTATGGACGAGGATTTTTTTCTTGCCAAGCATGTGTGTGTTCAAAAGGTTTTGTTTGGGACAAATGTAAATAATTAATAACATTATGATTAAATGAACCAACATAATGACCGCAGTTGAAATGAGAGAAAATGCGAAAAGCGAAGCTGCACCCGTTTGCACCCAAGTGGTATGGAGGTGTATAAAATTGACATAGAATCATATTATAATTAGTTTAGGCAATTAATAAAATTGCAGTGCGTAGGCATATAACATGTTTCATAGCTTCCGGATAGAGATACTGAATGGTGCACCATAAAAAGGCGATGCCTATGACCATTGAAAGTACACTCACGTACTCCTCTAAATTCAATAATCAAATTATTGGTTGGAAGCGGGTGAAAAGCTGCGGACAAATAAATTATAGCCGGTGTGACTGCCATGTAATTGTACAAATGCAATACGAATTAATGGATGGGGAAAAGTGCATCCACCAAGTAACGCGGTGAACGCGATTGTATCTGAAAACTCTATTAATCGTGAAGTAACATGTTCGGGAATTTAATATTCAGAGATAAATTATCGATAAAACTGTTACGTTGATCAAGTTATTGTTAATTCGAAACAGTGTAAATGAGAATAAATGAAAAGATTAACTTAATTCTTACGCAAAAAAAAATCAATAAGTTCGTTATGGTTCCTTCGAGATTAATGCACTTAAAATTGAAGTGCATAAAATATTATATAACATCTCGATTAAAATTTAAAATATTTCAAATGTCGAAAAAAAATTGGCAAAAGTGAAAAAAGGCATTGTTATTCATCATTGTGTTCTTTGAAATGCCCCGTAACCAATGATGTGTAACACTCGCATATAGTTTTATTTTGTTCATTATGTTAGTGTTCGAAATTTGAGGCTATTCTATACGTGAAATTTGTCACTGCAAGATAAAAGATCGGATAGCAAAGTAAAATAGTTCAAAACGAAATGAAAACGGTGATTGTTTGATGTAAATAGGTTGTATATAGGATAGATTATTTAATTATGTAATGAGCGCACGAAAATATACTGAACATATTGCAAACTGTTTACAGTAATATAAGGTATTTTATCGAGATGACAGACCAATCCTATAAAAATTTATCTTCTTTGAGAATATTTTCCAGTAAATTCGTATACTGATTATCATGCTACATTCGAAAGTTAGAATAATTCTTTAATGGAATTTTTCTCATCTCTTTGATTTTCAATTCCTAATTTCTTTGTAACAGTGAACATTCTGGAAGTTTTAGATTTTTGAAATCAGGCTGGTCGTACATATAAATAGAACAAATTATGCCAGGTTTTCATTTTGTTAATTTTTGTTTTATTTTTTATCAATTAACTCTACCTGTATTTTTTTGTGACACTTCAACTGTACGGTAATAAAAATGCCCAAGATATTGAAATGAAATGAGATGAAAATAAATCTATACAAATGTGATAGAGGCAGATAATTTTATAGAGACAAAAGAGAAAAAGACAGCGAATGTTGATAAAGTAAGTTAATTTCAATCGCTCAACGTGTCTTCAAGTCATTTCCATTTGATTTTTTTTTTCAATGAAAAGCTTTATACATAGACAATTTAATTTAATTTAAAAAATGTATAAATAAAAGATTTTAGTTTACATAGCCTTACAAAAAAAAACTTATTGATGATAAATTTTGTATCCATGCTCATTTGACCCAAACTGTCTATTCTCGTTTTTAAACTCTGACCGATGCCGGTAATCGTTTGTATCCTTCCGATCTTTTTTGAACTCATTATGATTACTATCGTACTTTCCGTCTGTCGAGTACCCCTTTTGGGAATGTTTTTTCTTTGTACGCGATTCCTCCTTGTGTCCACCATTGGCATACTCCCCGTTATCATCAGACTGTTCTTTGTGCGAGGATCCGTACTTTCTGAACGATCCAGAGTGATCAGCAGTGTCGTAAAATATGTGCTCTTTCTTGAATTCGTCCTTGTGATACACATTGTGGTACCCAGTGGTCTTTGATCCCTTTTTGTGGTGTTTCTTTTCACTATGCTTGCCTCCTCGGGTATGATGCTCTTTATCGTGGTGATTTTGCTGATAAGAATCTTCATCGTGGTGGGATTTATCCTTTTCTCCTTCTTTCGCATAGGAATGGGAATGATTCTCCTTTCCGTGACTGCCTTTGCTTTCTTTTTTCAAGTTATGCTGCTTGTTGAAACCGTGACGATTTTTCGTTCCATCCTTTGAGTTATGATGTTCATCAAATGCTTCCTCCGATTCGACGAATTCTCTAGACCCTTTTAAGCTTAACACCTTCGATTCAGCTTCTGCACTATCGTCAGTTGTTCCACTTTCTTCACTACTGTCTCCGGCATGTCTTAAATTAGCTTTTATTTCTATTGCTGCATGCTTGTCCGATGAGGGAAATGAGAGTCTTGCCCGTGCAGGTCTTAAATATACCACGTGGCTTGGAACTGAATCAAAACTTCTATACACATACGAGCTAGCCCTTGGCTCTTCAATGCCATACACCGAAAACAAAACAGTACATCCGAAAATCCACAGCAGCTTCCAATCCATGTTCGTTAAACAGTATCGTTATACGATGAAATTTCACAACAAACTAACCGAGATAGATCTGTGAACAATATTTTTATATCAACGTTATGATTATGCACACGGGGTTTCGCTTGGGTAAGCATCCCGTTGGTGTCGCACAGCCGAGTCTTTTTCAGTTACGGCTCAATGGCTAAGTGCGAGTCTACAAGTCAATTTAACACCTGCACTGATCAAAAAAATTTCTAGACAAAATATTGTGGGGCATTTGACCTTCCGGCAGTAGCATGAAAAATCATCCATCACTTACCATGGTCCAAGGAAAATCGTTTTGATCTTGAGGAAGTACATTGACTCGCTAGAATTTGTTAAAAAAAACAACACCGTTCGTGTTCATGAACAGCTCCTCCACTGTATCTAATCCATATCGTTTTAAATATGTGAGTGATGTCCTAATCACAAATTAGCATATTTCAGCAAAATGCGTGGCTTTAAAAATGTTTAAAAATATTGCAATATTGCATATGAATATTGAATGGTTATTTAAACCAAAAAAAAAAAACACTTTTCATAGTAATCACTTAAACCCGTGTTTTGTATTTAATGCCAATATTAGTGCAAATAACAGTAAACTAGACTACGGCAGTTGAAACCCGACACAAATTGCGCCTTCTGCTTTTTCGACACATTCACTTGAATTCGACTCACGATTTTCTTTTATAACATGTTTTTTCGAAAACATTTCAAGTGTAAATTAAACATTTAGTACGCACCAGTTCATTTGCACTCACTTTAGGCCTCTACATGGCCTTTGTTCTCAGTGTTGATGCTCTCAGGCAAGGAGTTCCTGACTTGCATATGTTAGACGATAGTTAGTCTTTATCTTGTCGCAGTACTAGCAACCGACGGTCTCATTGTCGTTGTCGTTTGAAGCAACAACATTTACCGGAGTGTAAAAACCAGCTGAAAAAATTAAAAGAAACAAAGACGAAAGACAAATTTTCCGACTTCCCGCACAAAATGGCACGAGCGCGACGTGAGAACATTGCCCGGAAAGATCTCGGAAAACCACACATTTTCCTTTTACTTCCATTTCCGTCGTACTCGTTGATCTCTCTTCTGAACCGGCACCCTTTTTTGGTAGCGTCAGTCGTAACAACATCAGTGCCGAAAGAGATAAACCGTGTCTCTGTTGAATGTAGGTATCTGTGGCTCACGCCGACTTCTGTGTGCAATTGCGAGCGCGTTTTGGGTGCGACGTGAGAAAAATTTTGAAAAGTACAAACTTTCTGAAGTGGCTGTAAAATTGTGGTGGAAAAGTTCCGTTTTCTGCCTTGGTGGTTACCGCCGACCATAACAAAGTGAACGAGAATTAACACACTGTCATCAACTCGGCCATACGAAGTTATGGGCTGCAGAATGCGTAACTCCAGTAGTTATAATCATGTCGACCTGTAATGGGTGCTAATGATTGGTATTTCCAACAAAAAACATATGAATTTTATTGAGATATTTATTATTTTTTAATAATCAGAATATATGATTAACGACAATTACTCAAGACTTCTGATTTTTTGATGCAGCATCCAAAAATCTGTTGCTTGGAAAATGTTTATTTAGGTACATGAAATTGGGCTCAGGGCTGAATCTGGAGCTCTCTTTATAGATAGAAATTGAATTGGATGGATTTCAATACAAAACAAACAAACCACAGAACTCAAGTTTGGTAGAATCTTTATTTGTGATATTTCAAATATCGATAAAAGCTTCAATCTTTATGCAATAATATGTTCCTGAATTATTGTATTTTTTCTATGTTTCTACTATATCTTTTTCCTAAGTTAAATTTTTTAATGTTTTTTAATATTGTAAGATCATTTCTATTTTTTTTCTATTTATTCTATGTGTTTACTATATCTTTTTCATGAGTTAAATTTTTTGATGTTTTTTAATATTGTAAAATCATATCTATTTTGGAAGTTATAAAAACCGATTGAACACATATTTTTAATATAGGAACACTTTAAAATACGAATTGTCACCGTTCAAACTAATTGTAAATATAAAAAAACTAATCGGAATCGTTGTAAAATTTGATAACAGATGTTGCCTGTCATCAGAAACCAAATTATGCACCGGAAATGTGGAAAACTGCAGAACTGTGATGCAATCGCCTGTTTATAGTAATTTTGTAAAAAAATACACATCCAAATACAAAAAATAATAAGCAAGCAATCGATTCTCTGCTGCATCTGCTGATAGCAATTGTGACTTTGACATTTCATGAATAAACAAATAATTTCCGGCTCACTTTTATTTCCATTGTTTTATTTCGCAATCGTGCGGAAATATCGGTATACATACTAATGTGGAAAACAACTCATGCGAACAATATAGTAGAACGCTAAGAAGCAATGTCAGGTATAACAAAAAGCAACCATTTCATGACGAAGCCTATTCGAGCGACAGGATTTTATCCAAAAAAAAAGACATCCATGCCTTCCTACACCTGGTATAAAAATGATACAACAGGCATAATTAATTTATGTTGCTAATTTGGTTGATGGGGATGAAATGTATACAATTTAATTCAACCCCTTTTTTGGCAGTCTCACAGCGTAACCCGGTTCAACTCAACCATCTCGGTAATATCCGGTGATGGTTGGCGACGAACAGTGAACTTCCTACTACTAAGTAACGCATAGTCCGTTTGGATACAGTTTTTTAGTTGGTATTTAACCTTGAATTCGCATCCATTGCTGCTGTTTTTTGCTCCGTGAGGATAGGCTCTGCCGCTTACGTTCTTTTGATTTTTTACAAGTGAAAACAGATAAATCTCTACCCTAAATGACACTGATGACGTCCCCATTTTCAATTCGACTGTGTTACCATTTCCATAGCCACCTTACGGACAGAAAAGCAACAACTTCACCCATTCTGTTGATAGCTGTATGTCCCTGTAACCGGCAGTTATTTCTTGCGTATTAGATTTGGTTTTCTCCTTCACCTTAACAGAGTTTTAAATGTATAGGCAACAGAAATGTGTATGCAAGAATTTCTTTGCTCGTTCAATAACTATTGAGAGAGTACCTGCAATAATTTATTATAAAATTTATCCACGTGGCTCCAAAGTATAATATCGAACAAGTGTTGCGTTACAACTCCCTTTTGCTCTCCCTAACATGAACTGCGTCTTGCGAGAAAACAACAGTTGCAAAAGCTTGATCTGTTCTGTACAACACACGACGATCTGATTACTTACTTGCATCAGTAAAATTTGTATATTTTGGACTACCCGGTGTTCTATTTCTATCGGGTAGGTTTCCTGTCAACATCCTTGAATAGGTGGATTTTAAATCCTTCGTACAAACCGGCAGGCATGGTCTGGTGTCACGTAAACTGAAGAATAATTGAATTTTTCCTATAGCCAACGATTGCTCCCTATTTGCCTATTTATTCTAAAAAGAGCTTTGAATAGGTACAACGTTTTATGTTCAAAAATTACGATTGTGCATGTTGGTTGCATTTATTTCTAAATAAATTTATTTTTAAGCAATACTATTTTGTACGAAAGACGTTGGTCTAGCTTAAAGCACAGACTAACAGACGTAACACTGGAACATAGCTCAATCGCCACATAAAACAGTCATTTCAAATTTCCAATCGAATAACAGTCATCGCGCGATAACGCCGTCTGGGGCGCTGTCATGCTATCTCATACATATTTTGTGGTTCCCCATTTGACACATGCAGTAACGCTAGCTCTGTAGTCGAAATACATGACGCAGCACGAACACGGCAGCAGATGGTGCTAGTGTTACTAACGTAAAGTACTGGAATCATCCGAACGATGATATTATTGAAAATTTGTTCGAAGTGTTGTCTGTTAGTCTGTGCTTAAAGTTTCCGCCAATCGCGCCGGCGGACTGGGTTAAAATCTTAACACCCAGAAATGTCCGTTAGTCATCGGATCGTTAGATGAGCAGGTAATGTTTTTCACCGAGACATACCTCTCCATCCCTTTTTTCTATTTTTCGCAGAAAGTACTTCGCATGTGAGCAACTATACTGCAAAATTAAAATTTTTGCATTACCGTGCAGGATCGAAATTCGTACACCTAAGCACATGATAATCTTCGACGGTCAATATAAAATCAAGAAATAACATATTGCTTTAAACTGACATGTTTAGTGATAGGTCTGCTTATATTTTATCACTATTTTCCAGCAAAATGATTGAAATCACTCCGAAACTCGAAAAAATCATGTTTAAATAGAACATGTTTTGAATCGAAATCCGTACACAGTTTTTTGTCTGAATCAAAACCCGTACACTTTTGAATCGAAATCCACACACACGCGATATAGACTGGATCAAAGTCCACACAACAATAAATCAAACTCCGTATAGATGAAGAAGTACAAAAATGGACATCTTTTATTTATAATTTATCTTTAAATTACCGAATAAGTATATTTTGAGGATCAACTGGCACCTAAAGTTTCACACGGTTTTCTAATTTTTTATATCAGCTGAAATAGTGCAATTTTCGTAGCGTTTCGTAGTAACCGGAACGCCGGAACCTCTCGAAGCTTCCCGGTACGACTTTCCCTTGCGCACCTCAGTCACAGCTCGTTTAAAATTGTTTGCCGTATATTTATACTTGTTTTCTTCCATTATATGCTGGAAACAAGAAGAAAGTTCAACAATATATGCATGATACACACGCTGTACGGATTTCGATTCAAGCAAATAAAAAGAATCAAAGTCCGTACGGCAGAGTTTTTGTTGAATAAATACAACTCACACTATTTATTAGACAATATATAGCTTGAAAATGACAAAGACTTACCTTTTCCAACAATTTTAAAAAGATTCACAGAGTAAAACACTTATATCCCACTTGAAAATCGTTTTTATCTGAAGAACGTTTCCTTAGTAAATTCTCTAACGATACAACGAAATGACAACTGAAACCGAAACACGATTGATTTTTCATTTTTAATATTTTTATTCCATGGCCTACTGGCGCATAGTTTAATTTAACAGAAGGCCAACAACTCAACGGATATGTACATGTAACTATCATATGAATTTTCACTTTTATAATGCTAAAAACTGAAGAAAAACATCAAGGTGTACGGATTTCTATACTGTACGGGTTTCGATCCAGCACGGTACTTGCGTTTATTCTTTGATAGCCGAAAATGCAAGAAAAACCAAAACTTAAAAAAAATAAACTTGAATGTTGAGCTTATAAAAACGCTTTTCGGCAACGCTGTGGTTTACGATTTTCAATGAATTGCTGGTAACACCATTCGATGGTATACAGGAGTATACAGTAAAGCGCGGAATACTTACTGGCGAAAAAAAAAACATGTAAGAAACCGCGGTATTCTAAAAATCTTCGTAAAAAAACGCGTCATTTTAAAATCCTAGTAAAAATCGTGTGATTTGAAAAACCGTCGTTGAAAATTCTGCGTCCGGTGAGGTACCGTTTACAATGTTTTATAACGTAAACATTTACAATGTTTTACTAACGTTTAGCGCACAACAATTCTCAGGCGCAGATTTTTTATGCTACCTTGCAACTTTTTTATGTTTCTCATTCCGTTGCCGCGATTGAAAATTACCTGACGTGAAAACTGTCTGCCGTTACCACCCGTGGAGAGCTGGATACATGCACGAACTGTAATTCAATGAGTTTCAAGCCGTTTTGATTCGTGATCTTAGAACCGAAAAAAACGATATATTTTTTTTGAATCACAGTTTGCTCAGAAAACACAACTTTTTAGGATGAGTTCAACTTCTTTTTGGTAACAATAAATTTAACAACTAAAACTGACAGCAATCACCAACAAAACCCATTTTATTGAGATTTGATTCATTTGTGCAGTTGTAATCCTAATATTGAGCGCAAATAATAATTAAAAAAAAATCTGTGAAATACTATTATCAGAAAATAAAATTGTCTAGCCCCTCGCAACGAATAATATCGATATGATATCGCTCTCGAAATCGGCATGTAAATACCGATTTTTCAACGCTTGTTTTTGATCGACTTTATCGCCCAATGTCGCATTGCGATTGCGAATAAAAAAATATGAGTCAGTCACGTTGTTTACAAACGTTTTTGAATGTGTTTCAATTTTTTCATCAATTTAACAGTAAAATACTTGAAGTAGGAAAAAATAATGTGCGATGAACCTGAACCATCTTCTTCCTGCGTGCGATCTGCCTGTCCTGTGTGTGACAAGCTGTTTTCTATGGACGAAATTGAAAAACATGTAGACCGTTGTTTGTTCTTGAATTCTGCGGAGGGAGCCTCCGTATCGTCGTCATCTTCGATCCGGGAAAATGCCAATAGTCAGAATCAGAACCTGGTACGAGATACGAAACGTAGCTTTAGTATTTTTGAGAAGTCGCCTTCTGTTCATTCATGTAAGCGCGCAAAAGGTGACAGCAATTCTCAGACCGTAGAAGGAATGGAGAAACAAATCATCGATTTGTCTGACGACGATGTTAATCCAGTAGAGAAAAATACAGTGGAACTAAAGCATACAAATCAAAATAAGAGTTTAGATTTCAGTGTTCCACTGGCAGAAAAAATGAGGCCAATTGAGTTGTCCGATTACGTCGGACAAGAGCACATTATTGGTAGAAGTACAGTGTTGCGAACACTTTTCGAAAACAACACGATTCCGAGTATGATATTTTGGGGACCTCCAGGTTGTGGTAAAACCACACTAGCACACATTATTGCAAATCATTGTAAAAAACATGACAATATGCGATTTGTTAAATTGTCAGCTACAATGAGCGGTGTTAATGATGTTAAGGAAGCCGTGAAGGTGGCTAAAAATGAAATGAAATTCAAACGGAAAACAATACTGTTTATGGACGAGATTCACCGCTTCAACAAGTTGCAGCAAGACATCTTTTTGCCACATGTGGAAAGTGGTACAATAACGCTGATTGGTGCCACTACTGAAAATCCCTCTTTTAGTCTTAATTCTGCTTTGTTGAGTCGGTGTCGAGTAATTGTTCTCGAAAAACTTTCGGTGGATGCGATGATACAAATTTTGAAGCGAGCCTTACCAGAATACGATACTGTCCTTCTTGAAAATAATAACGCTAAACCCGATATTAGCAAGCTGCATTTTTTGCCGAAGTAAGTCTATCAAGACTCTATTGGTAATTACATATAGCATTAACTTCATATTTTACAGAATGATGATTACTTCAGAAACCATACGATGGCTGGCGGAAGTTTGCGATGGAGATGCCCGTATTGGACTAAACAGTCTTCAGCTGGCTCTGAATACTGTTACAACACAGCACCGACAGGAAGACCAAAGCACTCTCAAACTTATTTCATTACACGAAATCCAGGAGGGTATTAAGGTAAGCTATTGATGTAAATCCCAGTTCGCCAGTTTTTGTAAGAATAGGGCACTTCATTTAATTTTTCGTGTAATCATTTGAAGAAATCCCACCTGCTCTACGACCGCAAAGGAGATCAACATTACGAACTGATATCTGCTCTGCACAAATCAATTCGTGCCTCCGATGATAATGCTGCTTTATATTGGTGCACTCGAATGTTGATTTCTGGAGAAGATCCCCGTTACCTTGTTCGCCGAATGATCCGAATGGCTAGTGAAGACATAGGAATAGCCGACAACAATGCTCTCACAGTAGCAACTTCCACATTAGCGGCGGTCCAAGCCGTAGGCATGCCTGAGGCAGATTGTATTATAGCACACTGTGCTGTTTATCTGGCAAGAGCTCCTAAAAGTCGAGAAGTATACAATGCATTCAATCGTTGCAAAGCAGCGCTGGAGTGTCAAAAAGGACCAATGCCGAGTGTCCCATTACATCTGCGTAATGCAACCACTAAACTTATGCGAGATCTGAGCTACGGCGTAGGATACAATCTAATGCAAAAGGATCAATCCGGATTACAATACATGCCGGAAGGATTGGAGGATGAAAATTATTTCTCTGAGTAAGACGTACGCATTTTGTTGAAAATAAAAGTTTCACTTAGTTTGTATAAATCGTTTATTCATCAGCTGAAACTACCGAATGACCATATTCAGCATATCCTGAAAATCGCAGAACTCAGAGTATTCGGCATCCTCCGGGTCAATTTCCCTGCACCCTACAATAGGAAAATATAATCAAATTTTAATATTAAGTTACACAAGCATATATACACTATCAAACACTTCAAGTGTTCAGATAGTGGTGCATAGAAAAATATGTAAATCATTAAGGAATCATCCAACATATAAGACTTTTATCATCATTTGATGCAATTGGGGCAACATCAAATTAAATAGTATTTGGGAACTCACCTTTCGGAATCTTAGTGTTCGAGTGACATGGGTGCAATCAGCGCATAGCTATGTGTCAAAGATATGTTGACACATTTTTGCTGCCTTTTTCCTGCAATGATTACAAAACAAATAATAATTTATAAAATCTTCGAAAACTGAGAGTACAGTAGTCTAAATACTAAACAAATCTACAGATAGTGGTGCATAAAAATACTGAATCATACTATTCATTTCTTTAAAAGGATTTTTATCATCATGGAGATTTTACAAACATATTTTTGAAATCAATACATTACCTTCCAAGTTCAGCATATTTCAGCTACACACGTGCTGAAAAACAAGAAAAAAATAACATGAACTAACGTAAAACAGTTAGAATTTGTTTTTCAAGTTTAATTAATAATCAGATAGTGGTGCATATTGAGAAATTAAATCAACGTAATTCATTTGTCTTTTAGGATTTCTATCATCATTGATATTGAATGACTGGCTTGTCCCATAAGTAGACATATCTATACTTACAATGAATCAATCATAAAATAACCTCACTTTTCATGAAGCTACACGTGTTTAAACAATGAAATAGATATTGTGCATCATTCGCATTGATTAAAAAATCAATACTTCTCCAAATTAGCTACATCGTATATATTTTATTAGTATAAAACCTTGAGACTTTTACAAATTAGTGTATCACTCCTAAAACTTTAAACACTTCAGGACGAACGTTCGAATGAAAATGGACGACAACGAAAACTACGTCCAGAGATGCCAGATGTTTTTGGAAAATGTTTGCAACTTATCGAAAAACCGGAAAAATCTGCTTGAAATCTGAAATACAGTCCGATTTTTTACGCGGTTTTTTTATACGCGGTTTTTTTACGAGGTTATTTTTACGTGGATTTTTGAATTAACGCGGTTTTTTTTACGCGATACCGCGCTAGTTCAAAAAAATTTTCAGGAATTCGAAAAAATTCAGAGGAATTAACGTGGGTTGCAACCAGAAACGTTTAAGTGTTTATCTAGTAAAAGACTTAGTCCAAATAATACTCTCCGCCCACCGAAAGATCCGGAATGACCGTCAAAGAGGACAATTTTAAATACTGGTTCTAGAGCGTCTCGAGTTTTTTCTAAAGCTCTCTTGCTGGACTACTTTACGCGGATTTTTAAAAAAACGTGGTTTTTTTACGCGGATTTTTGAATTAACGCGGTTTTTTTTACGCTGATATTTTAATTAGCGCGGTTTTTTTTTACGCGGATTTTCGAATTAACGCGGTTTTTTTACGAGGTACGTATCCCTGCGTAAAAAAAAACCTGACTGTATATATCAGGACTACTTAGGGCATCCTTAACGGAACGCTTCTATACCCCGTTTGGCAGCGCTCTATCATCACTTCACACCGTACCGGTCGCTGCTAAACGCGCTAGAGAAATAGTAGCCGAGCTTCCGGGAAGCATCGCGCTCGCAAATTTAGCAGCCCGATAACAGCGCTGCTAAAGGTTTATGCTGGATGAAACGTCAAACTGAAACGATAGTAACGACCGGTGTGAAAACGGGTGAGTGAGCAAAATAGCCGCGCTGTACACAGCCGCCATAACAACTTAAAGGTACCGCACTGTTAAGGATGCCCTTAGTGATTAGGGCGAAACTAACAATTAGGAACCATTCAAATATTACATAACGCGGAATTTGGCTATTTCCAATACCCACCCACCCCCATGTACCGCAATTTTACATGTTTGCCACATGCAATATAACGCTTCGCTGAATACCTCCCCACCCCTGAACGCGTTATGTATTATTTGAATGATCCCTTAGAGTGCCTGTATAGAGTGTGGCGCCATGTCATCCAAGGTAACGCTGGTAACACTCCTTTCTTTTTTCTCTGCACGAGTTTAACGATTTTAACAGGTTGTAAAATATTTCCTTCATAATTGTTCGCAAGCAAAAACCACACAAATATCAACAGATTCGTCAGAGTCCATGTGCGCAATTGGGTTGTTTAGCTATTCACAGATTTCCGATTTTTATATATCATCTGAAAGAGTGTAATTTTCTGAGCAAAACGTGATTTTTTAAAACTTTAAATCGTTATCCTTCGGTTTTTAAATGAAGAATAAAAATTCGCTCTAAATCGTTACAATGACAGTTGGTACAGTCGCCGTTCGCTAACTGCAAGACTTTTAACTGCAACGCTTTTTAACTGAAAGACCGATAACTGCAACAACTTTGTAGTTATCGGACCGCAATCCGTCAAATCTGATGTCAAAGTCATATTTGACATTGAAGTGGCAGATCTTGCGGGGGGATTCTAAATGCATTCGAAAATGAAAATTGTGGAATCTCTTGAAATATTTCAAAAAGACTCATTTATTTCTCTCGATTTTTTTTGATTTCGTTTACTTGTTGTCTCTTCATTCTAGATGGGAGATAATTCACTATTAATCAATGAAGCAAAATCACCATGTTATGTGGCTCACTTTCCGTAAGTATTATAAGAGAAAAAAATATCCCTTGTGCATTGTTTGGCTAGCGTTCACTACTCAGCGAGGCAGTGCATAGTAGATCACAAACAATACTTTGTGACCTAGCGTTATATAGACCATTTTACGAACTGACAGGTGTCACGGATCCTGCTGACATTGATGTTGCTTCTACTTGGTTCTGAGCTTTCTGTCAAAATTTCATTCATGAATTGAGTTCAGAAACGTCGCGTAAAATGGTCTATTGTAATGATGAACTTTATCTTCACCTACATATTGGTTATGTAAAGTAGTTACTTAAACTCAATTAATTATAATGCGGAAATATGAATATCAAATTCATTAATCGAATAGCTTGTCTATTTTAGTTTTCTGCTTTTTTTGCCACTATTTCATTAAAAAAATACATATCGACATCATTGAAAACAAAAATGGTGGTGACGGACCCCCTCTAAATTTTGGCATGTGTTAAGTGTTGCAGTTATCGAACGGCATTCGATAACTGCAATGTAAACATGTTGCAGTTATCGAACGACGACTGTATATGGGCGTACTGTCATTGTAGCGATTTCGAACAGCTTTCGAGCAGTTTAAATCGTGATTTAAAAAGCGAAGGACAACGATAGATTTTTGAAGTAGAATACTTCTCTCAGGAAGTTCGGCTACATAGGGATGTGAAATGAAAATCTAAAACCGAAAAAAGTGAAAAATATGTTCAATTTCAAATGCTAATAAAGTAATTAATTAGTATTCGATGGATTTCCTTCGTTCTTGCAGCAATAGATTGGAAAATCTTCTAAGATTCCTCCCAAATGCAGACAATTGTAATTTTATTTTTCAAACTATTGTACTATTGAAAATAGTCAAGCCTTGTCAAAACGAAAACTTCTGCCTCTGATTGGTCGTTATATGATTGCTTCCCAAGCACGGTCGACAGAATCATAGACCTTGCCATTTTAAATGTGCTATTTGGCCTATATAAGAGCCTGTTTCACCCGAAGCCGCTCATTATAATTCTAGACTGCGACAACAGCAGCAGCAGTAGCAGTGCAGTGGATATAGCAGCAATAGCAGTGCAGCGGATAACGACCACAGCTGTGGTATGGCAACGGATAGCGGAGCGCGTCTCAGCATCGATAGTAGGACCAGGTGATGCAGGGCAGCGGATACCAATGGCAACGGAAGTGTCGGATACTGTGGCAACGGGGATAGCGTAGCGGTTGACGTTGGTCTCAGCATCAACATAAGCAGGGCCAGCTAAGGCAGTGTGGCATTTTAGTGAAATGCTGTCTCTAAGCGATAGCAAGCACACTAGCAAATGCTTCTAATGAAAAGAACGTGCTGGAAAACTTTTCAGTGTTTATTTCCCCCAAGGAATACTTTATTCGCACTTCCATTGATAATGCAAAGATGTGATCGGCATCTTATCAAACATTGAATTAAACAACAAATTGTCCTTTTCAGGATGAAATAAAAACCTAATTGAAGAGTTAATATTTTCTCTTAAATCAATTTACACTATCAAGAAATTTGGAACAGATATATATTTGGCTTCATCTCCGTGTCTCAGAATGTACTGAATAATCTTTTCCTTCAGTCATCCGAACATCCAAAAACCTTTCATTATCAGCATAAAAAATAATTTTTCGCATAATAAAAATTCAAAAATTATCAAGTTTAAATTATGACAAGCAACTATTTTATTGAGAATGGTCAATCCTTGTTGAAGCGCAAATTCGACTGATCTGATTAGTCGTTGATATGATTGCTTTCCAAGCACGGTCGACAGAATCATAGACCTTGTCATTTTGAATTTGCTATTTGTCTGTATATCGACTGAAATGGCTATCAATAGTTATCGATGATTTCCTACTACCATCGATAGGTTTTTCATCCCTATACAAGAACCTGTTTCAGCCGAAGCCGCTCATAATAGTTCTAGACAGCGACTACAGCAGTCGTCCTCTCTTAGCAGCAGCACTAGCAGTGCAGTGGATACCTGCGATGGCGGAAAGCGGCCACAGCTGTGGCGTAGCAATTGATAGCGCACTAGTTGCAGCGGATCCCAGCAACGATAGCAGCTGGGCCAGCTGATGCAGGGACAGTGGATACCAATGGCAGCGTATAGCGGCCACAACTGTGGCATGGCTATGGATAGCGCACTGGTTGCAACGGATCTTAGCATCGATAGCGGCTGATGCAGTGAGGCGCTTTAGTGAAATGCAGTCTCCGTGCGATAGCGGGTACTAGTAAATGCATTCAATGAAAAGTTGACTCATTTTGACAACACATGAGCTGTCTAGTTTTGAGTGTTAAATCAGCTTTCCACTGTTTATTTTATCACAAGGAATACTTTATTCGCACTGTCAGTGATAACGCCAAGATCTGAACGGTATCTTATCCGATATTGAATTGAACAACAAATTAAAAAATGACTGACACGCAAGCAGCCGGGTTTTCTTGTAAAAGTATTCTACTTCATCTTTGCGGTCATGGCTTTGCACACAACCCTCCTGTGATTTTTAAATCACGTTTTACTTAGAAAATGCAGATCTTTCAGATGACATAAAAAACTAATATAGCTAAACAACCCAATTGTACAAAATAGCACCAAGGTTTCGGCTCCTATCTCAATTTTATGCGGAAAATCAAAATCAAGTTCCAAAGTTTCTAAGACGGGCAGATTGGTCTGCAAAACGGTAATTATTACTAATTTACATTTGCTGTTTCATCAGGTTTCTGCAGCTATTTATCCGAGTTAGGGGCCATCCACATACCACGTGGACAGCTTGGGGGGGGGGGGGGTTGTGCATTGTCCACGGTCCCTACAAAAAAAAAAAAGAATTTATATGGGCATTTGTGCAAGGGGGGGGGGGGTCAAAATCGTTAGAAATCTGTCCACGTGGTATGTGGATGGCCCCTTATACAACTTCGTTTATAACAGACCATAGCTTTTTAAGATCTCAAGCACAATACTGATATTAAAAGTCGTAGTATGTGGTTTCAGCATTCCTTGTATTGTTTCTGTTTTGTTGATGAAGTTTATTCAATATTTCGAAACCTTGGGCATATAATCTACCGCTATTCGCGTAATAGTCCTATGTAAAATTTGACTGCTTTCTTATTTTTTGCGATGATGGGTCCATTTTGTCATGCTTTTCAACAATAGCCATTAAAAGAGTAAGGTTTGATTCGCACAACCACGATTTAAATGGCTACTCTTAAAGAGCATGCCAAAATGGACTCATTCCCGCAAAAAACAACAAAACATAGGCCTCTAATATGAGACTGTTATGCGAATAGCGGCAGTATACGGCTTTTGTAATCGTTCACAATGCTATTTCCATTATCTAATAAATTAATATTCATGTTTCATATAACGAGCATTCTAGAGTTTTTCTTTAAGGTATCCTCAAATTTATTGATGAAATCTTACACATTTTTTCCAAGGCTTTAAATGCCAAAAATGTTCATACTATGTAATAGATCATAATCAATCAATTATCAAAAAGTTATTAGGGTCATTCATCATTTCATAAATTTTCCTTTATGTTTCAAAGTGGATACTATTGTGTGAGCATGAGCATGAGCATGAGCATGATTGACCGCCCGCGGTTGCTACTCCGTTATTGCCAGATCAGCTGTAATTACACAAAGAACCAACAGATGATGTTTGGGACCAACATGCATCCTCAATGTGTAAAAACAGGTGACCTAAATCCTATATTAGTCAGGTCATTATATTTATATTAGGCAGGTCAAAGAAGGAGTTTGTATAGGAATATGTTGACGTGATACTCGCTTTATTGGAAGCCGAGAACACCTCTGCACTTCCACGAGAAATCACTGGGATGTTGGATAAAGGGGAAGGTATACAGCAGGGTTCGTTTTGGTAAACGATGCGCTAATGTCGGGTTCTTGAGAACAAGTGCCGCGTCTACAAGTTTATTACAACCGACACGATATTCATAATGTGATTCGAACTTATTTAGTTTGACAATGTAACACCGCAACAATAAAACGTACGCGAGGATACAGGATTTTTGACTAAACCGAGACAACTTAAAATTACCGTATATCTCCTCGTAAGGTGATGCTCTTTATACCTAAAACTATTGCGCGTTGTTGATCCATCTGTAGATAATACGACCTCATGGAAGGTACCGACGCGGGGGTTGAAATGATATTTATCGACTGAACGAAATCTACTTCGATTTCCGATGTAATAATTTAGATGCAACGCGCGAGCAGTCTCCGACTTAACGTTGATGAAGATGAGAAAGAAATGATGAAATATCTGGGTTCACTTCGCGAAATCACCACACGCCGGAAGTCCATATATCAGCAAAACTCGCCCGGGCTGAATACGCGCTTACACCGAAGCGTTACGAACAACCGCTATAATCCCCCCGGCCGACACATACGCGCAGGAACTCGGCGTTTACGTCGATTATCTCTTAACAATGTACACCTAATACGCCTAATAAATATGAAATCTGGCCATGTTCCATGCATCCAAAGCCTCAACAATTTAATAAAAGTAAATATACATATAAGCCTGAATATATTTTTAAATTTATTGACAAAGTGCCGAACTTGTCATAAATATAACAAATTATGTAAAACAACTGGTCAAAAGCTAGAACAATCAGAAAATCAAAGCATATGATTCCTGAGAAACACATACTCCAAACTCCACAAACCACACTAACACTTTGTGGACAAAAATAAAACTTGTTACTGAAACCCTGCGGAAAAAAATACCGCGCACACAATTTCAACGATGAAATCAAAATCTCTCTGTATCTGTTTTCTCACATAAAGTTAAACTAGAAACAAGCATCAAAATATCACTTTACAATACAGACAAGACAAAACGTATACTTAGCTTTCATCTCTTCATTTTCCAGTTGTTTTCATCGTTTTTGGACTTTTCTTTAAATGGAAGTACAGTGGCAACATGCATGTATGCCTTCACACACTCGTTAAATCCATATAACATTTCATTCGTTGAAAAGAGATAGCACATAAACACTGTAAACGGCGATGCATGGTTTTGATCTTATTGGCAAATTTTCAGTTCAAGTTTAATTAGATACAAGCTAAATATAATTTGCACTATGCCAATGAATAAATCCCTAATGAGCATTCAATCACTATAAAACTATGTGGAGCAGCTGCTCGAAAAACACTCTCTTTATTGTATGTAATAACACCACACACTCCACACTTTCAAACCGTCGCCAAGACAGCGATAGAAAAAAAAAACAAGAAAAAATAAACACTTTGGTGAATCTAAAAAGCAACGCAATAATATTCAATTTTCACAATTAAATTCACTTTTTTTTGTGGAACTTCACACTTTTCGCACTCAGCACATTTCAATAGAACACCTGTATATATGTTTAACAATTCTTTAGGTGTAAAATAACCGAAAATCACCAAACAATGTGATGATTTCAAAGCAGGAACCAGCTGGCCAATCTTGATCACGGCCTCGCACCCAAAGTGGATACTATTGTGTGAACATAAAAAGGGAGTAATACAAAAATAGAAACCCTTTTAAATTAATATTGTGTGTTTATTTCACCCAACGCTAGTTTGATTCTAAGACAAGACGCAACAGCTGGTCACCGTTACATGCAACCAATTGCGACCAGGTTGCTGATTGGCTGAATCCGATAACGCAATCGTTACGTCGAAAATACAACGAGGTTACTTTTCACAGTAACGCAGTGTTGCTGGAGAGTCATAATTTAGCTATTATAATTGTTCATTAAGGGCATCCTTAACAGTGCGGTACCATTTAAGTTGTTATGGCGGCTGTGTACAGCGCAGCTATTTCGCTCACTCACCCGTTTTCACACCGGTCGTTGTTATCGTTTCAGTTTGACGTTTCATCCAGCATAAACCTTTAGCAGCGCTGTTATCGGGCTGCTAAATTTGAGAGCGCGATGTTCAAACAAATTTCAACGGGGATGACGGCCGTTACGAAAAGAAAAGTAAGAAGCCAGCTGTCGCGTCTTGTCTTAGGTTTGATTATGCGTTTTTCGAATCTTTTACGAAGTTATATTACGGTAACGACGGTAGGTGGCTACACTTAAAAACATTTCATTTTCAATTGCGGAAATAAAATTAGATGGCGACATCAAAACAGCTTTATACACTTTAAATGTAGATGGCGACACTAAAATGGTAGTTCATAGTTCGCTATATAGGAAGCGCAACGTCTGGTTAATGGGACACCCGAAACAATGTTCAATTCTAAGAGATGGCGCTGTAATGATAGTGGTAGTCAAATCGAATTTTTTACGAGCAAAAGCAAAATTAATGACTGGAAAAACTGCTATTAGTTACCTTGTTTTTATATTATTCTAACTTTCTAGTAGTTACTTCCACCATATGCAATCTATTTTTATTAAAAAACTTGCTTTTTTTTATACAGCATCGTTGACTCAATATAGTAGTACAGCAAAATCAAGTTTTTTGATAAAAATAGATTGAATATAGTAAAAGTAAGTACTAGAAAGGTAGGTGGGCACCATTCCGCTAATTCGCTAATTAGCGACGATAAAATTCATTTAGCGATTTAGCGATTTCGCTAATTTTTGAACTGGTTAGCGAAACTGTTAGCGTCGCTACAACTTTGGCCTTCGAAACGCTAATCGCTAATTCGCTAAATTTTGAAGGGAAGTGACACAAGAACTATTAAAACAACTGTGAATTGCTGATGGCGTACGTAAATTGCCCGAAAAGGAACATACTTTACTGCGAAAATTACTTTTGGAACGTTTGTTTAATTTAAACAACGTTCAATTGTCTTAATTGTTTAGAGTTTCTCTCTTTACGACACAAGTGCAAGTCAGTCTTTTTACCCTAGAATGGAGTTCCAGTTATCGTACAGGCCACAGGAGCATTTTGAAGAACAAGCTTAAGGTCTAGATTGAATTTTTGATACACCAAGAACTTTTGTAAATTGCAATGCGCTTGAAATTATGACAACTTTGATTCTACTTTTTCGATTCAGATAATAATTAAACTTTTATAAAAACATTCCTAAAAGCATCTATTTTTAATGCAAGCTGAATAACTTTTGTTACTCCTTGTTTACAAAATAAAGTATGATAACCGTTTTGTGAACCTCTTATTGTAAATAGCTCTGAAAAATATAATTGCTTTCGTTTATTTTACCACAAAAAATCAAAGTGGTCCAAATCTTACAAAACATGAGCAATGAATATAGCGATATGACTATTTACATATTTATAAGTTAGCGATTAGCGATTAGCGAAAGTTCCGCTAATTTGGGTTTAGCGTTTTTTTTTCTCACTTATTTTCCGTCGGTCTAGTTCCGCCACTGTTGTGGCCGATCACCAACGCTCAGGGAGGCGACTCCACACCCAGGACCCTAACTCACGACCCGTTTATTAACGGACCGGCGCCAACGGCTTTACTTCCTCATGCGATGGAAGGCGTGATCCCAGAGATTATTCGCCTCAGAAAATCTCTCGGTGTCGGCTAGGATTGAATCTAGACCAGTTGGGTTGGTTGTGAGTGGATCACGCCACCTCACAACCATCGACACCTATGTCGGCGGTGGGATTCGAACCCAGGCGTTGAGTGTGGTTGGCGGAGACGTTACCAACCACACTAGGCCCCCGCACTCCTGGGTTTAGCGTTTAGCGTTTAGCGATTATCGAGCTAAGTTTTCCGGTTAGCGGCTTAGCGATTAACGTCGTTAAATTTTCGGTTAGCGGTGCCCACCACTGCTAGAAAGTTAGAATAATATAAAAACAAAGTAACTAATAGCAGTTTTTTCGGTCATTAAGCAAAATGCTCGTTGAAATTTCGATTTTACTACCACTATCACTACAGCGCCATCTCTCAGATTTGAACATTGTTTCGGGTCTCCCATTCAGTTGATAAATTCACCCGGATCTTTTTCGAATTAGATTACGATAACGACGGTAGGTGGCTACACTGTGGAAACTTTTCATTTTAAATTGCGGAAATTGAATTAGATGGCGGAACCGAAACAGCTTTTGGACTTTACATGTAGATAGCAACACTAAAATAGTAGTTCAAGTATATAAAGATTCGATGGCGCAGTGTTTGGTTAATTTGATCGATAAATTCAGCCGTATCTTTTCCAAATTTAGATGGAGTTAGCTTGCAATATAAGTAAGTATTTAAACCTTTTTTTTCAAATTATCCACCGAAATATATACGTCGAAAGCGCCATTTTTAGCATATATATATATATATATATATATATATATATATATATATATATATATATATATATATATATATATATATATATATATATATATATAAATATATATATATATATATATATATATATATATATATATATATATATATATATATATATATATATATATATATTTATATATATATATATATATATTTATATATATATATATATATATATATATATATATATATATATATATATATATATATATATATATATATATATATATTTATATATATATATATATATTTATATATATATATATATATATATATATATATATATATATATATATATATATATATATATATATATATTTATATATATATATATATATATATATATATATGTATATATATATATATATATATATATATATATATATATATATATATATATATATATATATATATATATATATATATATATATATATATATATATATATATATATATATATATATATATATATATATATTATTACTCCATCCATTATGTTGTTTTGTTTATTCAGTTTCGAAACTTATGTTATTTTTTGAAAACGATATGCATTTCTAGCTTTAAACAGCCATTCACGTATATACCTCACTTATTATCCTAAAGGTACAGCCCTAGCACAGATTTAATTCCAGACTGCTTATCGTCATTTGAAAATATTAGACACTCAAATGTTTTTATGTGTTCCTTATATGGCTTAGAACAGTACTTAATGGTAACCTGGATAGAAACAAAGTTTGTAAGTGAGAATATCGATTTTGAATGTTGTCTTTGCTAGTTTCGCCCGAATCACAATGTACTCCAAAAATGTGTTTTTTTTAATAGACTGGGTTTGGGCATTAAATATCATTTGTCAGTTATCTATCAAAAATGACAGTTCCACTACATTGCCATTGGACATTGATCAACGAGTATACGTGAATCCCCAAGCATAGATGACAGTTCTAAAAGGTATGCTATTCACGTCGATGCATTAGTATTAGTGATCGTTATGAACTTTTTCCAATTTTGTATGAAATTTGAAATGATTTTGCATTTTAAACTAAAATTATGAAACATACCTTCCTGAAAAGTTATAGAAACGATGTTGAAACATGTTTTATTTGTGGGGAATACATAAACATGCTGCGGTTAAGGTAAAATATGCTGTTTTTCATCAATTTGCCGGTAACTTTTTCGCACTTTTCGTTCTTTTCTTGTACTCTAATAGCGCTTCTAAATAGAGTCGCTTATATTTCATACAGTAACAAGATTCATGAGCTATGACAATGACTAAGATTATGCTCCAACTATTAGAAATATAGCATTTATATATATTTTATTTCGACATATTGTCGCAATTTTTCACACTAAATCTTAATTAATATCAATTTCTAGTGTGTTTCAACTGGAAAATCACTCTCCAATCAAAAAAAATCAGATATAAAACAACATAAAACGGGAAATTTCCAAAAATGTTCTGAATTCCATACAAAACACGAAGTTTTTCATAACGAGATTCGTTTGTGTGCGTGGATAGACAAAAATGTAGCATACCTTGTAGAACTGTCATCATACTTGGACGTGAATCCAGAGATAGTAGGTCTTAATAGTGGTTGTGAAATGTACATGCTTTCGTATGTCGAAGGTTTCGAACCATCAGGAGAATTAACAAAATCGCAAATGCTTCTATAGTCGTGAGTCTTGTCGTCTCCGCAGTCTGTAGTGTTTGCTACTACTATTCTTTTTGTTTTCAATGTGATTAAAATTCACAATTCTGACGGAAAAGAAGTGAGAGTTTGATGCATGATCGTGAAATTAAGTGAGACTTCTGTTCTAGTTTCATTCATTGGTTACTATCCGCTAATGGCAAGTATTTCTTGATCCCCGAATCAATCACCATTGACGGTCGAAAAATTCATTTGGATCAGACAATTTTGTTGTATTGCAGTAGAGGATTGTTCTTTGCAATTCGGAAAGGGCACCTATTTTGTTCATTTCAAAATTGAGCAATCTTGATGCGAAGGCGGAAGGGCTGATTTACTGAAAGTGAAGTCTTGAAAAAGCAGTGAGTGGAAAAAATTTTAATCGTAGTTGGCCAGAAGTAACATCAAGTAAATCAAATTATTCCAATTTTGGTTCCCAAGGCGAAATATATTTTTGATTTGTTATCCGTGAGAAAAAAGGTCGAGAAAAGTGGAAGTGCATTTTCGGATTGGTCTATATGATTAATGCAGGAAAGAGTCGTGGGAGTTGATATTGCTTCGGATTCACCAGTACATGCTAAACGTGATAAAGTTAGCATTATTCCTAACAGTGTCAAAGGAGATATCTTTTTTGTCAATCAATATAAAAAGAGGAGCGGCCTGGTTTCTAAACCGATTTGAATGTGAAATAAAGAGAATAACGTTTGTTTAGTTAAATTCCTTTCTACACATAGGATATAACCTAATCAAACGCCGATCATTTATTTGATCAGTTCAGGTAAGTTAATTTGCAATTTAGTTCGAATGAAAACCTATGTAAGTTCACTCTAGAAATATTGTAGTATGTGATAATAGGGGATTTTTGGGCAAAATTGTTGTACGAAACAGAACAGAAATTTTGACATTATCTGTCACATAATGTTTTATACATATATACTAAACATTGCGATGGCTGTTCTATGTTTATCAGCGTATAGATTATGTTTTCAATATTATTGATTTATGTCACTTTGTTAGTATTCAAACACAATGAACTTAATTGATAAATTCAGCGAGAATGTAAAAGCAGCCGATGACAAAGCATTCGTTTCATATCAATAGTGCTAGAAGTTTAGAGAAATCGCGGAGTTTTACGTGGTCACAATTCTAGAAAGAATGAGTTGTGAATAATGCAGTCTGTTTAATATGTAAATACGCAAGTGAAAAACAAATTTAAAAAATTGATTTTTTTAAATTTCAGTGCACTTTTGCAATGTTTCTCAGTATTTATAAATTTTATTAGCTGCTATGGCGACATTAATAAATTACGTAACGCAAAAATTTTTTTTTGGACTTCCGCCTCCCCATATGTAACGTAATGTAACGCCAACACCTACCCCCCCCCCATAAAAATTACGTAACGCTGTAGAAGAATTTGCTTGATGAAAATGCTCGGTTCTGGAGAGTCTCCCCAGAGATTTTCTGTTACGTAACGCTTATCTTACCTCCCCCCTCCTCTGTGTGACAAATCGTAACGCTCAAGGATACCCCCTCCCCCCTATGAGCGTTACGTAATTTATGGATGCGGCCTATGACACTTTGTTAACCCTTTGCACATTTATTGAACGATTTGAGTAATAGAAATAAAAAAACGAGATACAAATTCTCTACGACCATAGTTTAGTAATAATTAGTTTGTTATTTTCTCAACAAAAATGATTTCAATATACTTTTGCTTTCTCAAAGGTTTTTAAAAAAATTGTAACGCACTGTAAATCAGGGGCGACTCGTCGATAGGTGCAACTTGTGCATTGCACCTGGAGACGCCAGATAAAAAATAAATTTGAAAATCAAATTTATATTTAAACTTTACTTTTTATTAGTTTTATTTTCAAATATTAGTAGTAGTTTTTCTGCGGGCATGACTGTAATTACTTCTTAAAACTGTGATTCTTAAAATTTGGTGTTGAACAGGAAGGTTCAAAAGCCACGAGTCGCCCCTGCTGTAAAGAGTTATGAAGAATTTTAGTGACTATCGAAAAGAAACAGTATAGGTCGAACTCGATTATCCGGAACATCAAAAAAAATTTCATTCCGGATAATCGAGTTCTCTGAATAATTGATTCACAGAAAAAATATTCAAGTTTGCGATTAACAAACATAAAAAAAATATTTCCTTTTTTTTACTTGCATGATGCAGTAACGTAACGAGAAATTATGAGGCGAAAGGGGTAAAATCTTGAGAGGCCAAAAAAAAACATATTGAACATTGATTATTTTCACTCAATTCGAATATATCCCAAACATGCCGGAAGCGACATGGCTGTAACAAATATGCTAGAAGGGGGTAAAGGTAAAATTTTGGAATAAAAATTAAAAACGAACACAAAAAAAAATGAAATTCCGGAAAATCGACTCTAAAATTCCGGATAATCGAGTCCGACCTGTACTAAACAACATTAGAAATAATTTCTACGAATTGAAAAAATGTGTAAAATGATGCCAGCGAGTTGTTACCAACTCATTTGGAGTAAAGTTTTGCCACGGAAAAAGACAAAGGTTCTACCCTATTCTATGTACACAGATTTACAGATACCTACTCTTCCAGTCGAGATTCCTTTATAGGATAGCTTGCTCAATGGACCAACTCCGTACATCGAGAATAACTGGAAGGCCACAAATGTTTCGAAATATCAATTTTTTTAAGCTCTCTTACTCGATAGCTCGGGCCTGGCTGTCTGGACAATCGTACCTACTTCACATGTACTATTGATTTTGAAATTTTGAACTGCGTTTCATTCAAAACCTGCGCATTGATAATGATTTGATTCTCTCAGGATACATTTTGATGTTTTTTTTTTACAAATTAGTTAATTTTTGTCGATAACGAGCAACATTAAAGTAAAGACTTGATTATTTGTTCATAATGTGATCTGCCTTTTTATTTGCCTACCCATTGCGGCAATTTGACTAATTCGTTTTTCATTTCCTCGGAATGGCTTGGGAACCGCCTTCCTACACAAGCATAAAGTCAAGCAAGGCAAAGAAAGTTCAATAATTTTTTTAATGGATAATGCCTCTTGAAAGCGTCGAATTATCGCGTATCGCTACACATTCTTATGAGTTCGTGCACATGCGCATAATTGAACGCATTCGCTGAACGAGGTCAGCTCTACTCTATAGGCCTAATTCCATTGCGCAGAAAAATCGCAAACTCTTCTGAAATTTTGTTTAGATGAGGCGATCAACGAATATTTTGGCCACATGTACATCAGTATCGGCATTTCCAGTAAACAAACTTGTGGCTGACAGATCTACCTTGTATTCAGACATTTCGTGTGTGTGTCATATGTTTAATATAAAATACTTACAATTATATTATAATTTGATTACGTTCATGAAGTGTTTTTTTTTGTTATTTTGTTCAATTGATGTCTTATAAAAGACTATCAAACAAAAGATAATAACAAAAACAATCGCAGACTTGTAAATATCACGGTCAATTGATTAATTGACCTTGTGTATAAATTAAATTAAAAAGGAATTACACTGAAGACGACGCAGAAAGTCTCTATGTATAAACATGCTAAAACTGTGTGCTGTTTTATTGTTTCCAAACGACTGCGTCGGTAGAATGTGTAATAATGCGTGTTATGTAATTAAAAAGCTTAGCCAAATTTAATCAAAGCGTTAATTCGGAAAATGTTATGCCCCTTAAATCTTCGGCTGTTAAAGTAATTTTGGTATACCAGTTTATTTTCGTGAGTTTTTTCCTATTTCGTATATCGTAAGCTTTTTTCTACTAGAAGTCTATGCTATTCTGTACTATGAACGCCAACATCCAGTCACCATTTTATATTGCAATAAATTCGACTGATTCACAGGCTCGAGGCACATTAGACATTCGAAGAAACAAAAAAAAAACCAGATTTACATTCACGCAAGGAAGATCACCTGTGCGAAAACCGTTACGAAATAAATTCTGTTTCCTGGATGAGTTAATATTCAAATATATTCAGGATCGTTAGCTGATAAGGCTGTCTTCACTTTACGGTAAAACGTAAAATATCTGGATTAATGTTATCTAGGATGTTCCGCTTGCAATATCTACCGTGTTCATTCAAATATTTCAAATTTCAAGAACTTCTAAAGCTGCTTCATGATAGGCCTACGCTGTTATCTACTTTTAATAGTAGTTGTGCTTAACAGATCATCTTCGATAATCTAGAAACTCGTGCCAGTAGAAGTCGTAAAGATGATAATTAGAATACAATAGGGTATAACTAAGCAGAAAACGAATACATGAATTGAAAATTTTTTTTTTAAACTTTGTGCATTTGTTCCTTTCTGTAAGTTTTCGATCCATATTTTTTGTTTCGCGCTCATGGTTAACCCGAGTGAAGAAAATCTCGAAAATCGTCCATATGTTTAACTATGTATAATCATAATTTTTGAACGATTCTTCAAAGTTTCAACTGCAGATAAGAGGTACTAGTGATGCTTTTGTAGTAAGAATAATAAACCGCAGATTTAGTTTGTGCATGATTGCAAAAACATGGCAAACATTAGTATTTTTGGAGTGTGCTGCTTTTTTTTAATAAGGGGGGGGGGGGGGAAGGGGGTAATGTTTGTAATGATTTATTTATGTACTAATATCTATTCAGAATTAATATTGTGTGTTCTGCCACAAATGGTGACATATCAACACTATTATACATATTTGTACGCTTTTTTATATTATTGAATTTTATTAGCTTTCGCAGTTAAGTTAATGTAATTGTAGGAAAATTATTAAACCTACTCGTCAATGAAAAAAAAAGGAATAAAACAAAACTTAAAATAAACTTAGAACTATCTTACTGACTATAAAGTGAGCTAATCGTTGCAATTGAGAATTGCAACGATTTTTGTCGGAATTTGTTGATGATTTGGCTTGACATATTTTCTAATGTTTCTACATTAGTGAGCCTATGTAGCTCGTTCGTGCTAAACCAGGGAGGACGCTTCAAAATCATTTTCAAAAGTTTATTCTGAATCCTTTGAAGTGTCTTCTTCCTGGTTGCACAACAACTTGTCCAGATGGGAACTGCATATAACATTGCTGGCCTAAAAATTTGTTTGTAAATTAATAGTTTATTCTTAAGACAAAGTCTAGAATTCCTGTTGATAAGAGGATATAAACATCTGATATACTTATTGCACTTTGACTAGATATTTTCAATGTGCTCCTTGAAAGTAAGATTCTTATCATAAATTAGTGAGTATTTAACTTGATCAGAGTAAGTATTTAACTTGATCAGACCAAGTTAAATACTTACTCTGATCAAGTTATCATAAATTAGTAAGTATTTAACTTGATCAGACCAATTTGAGACCACACTGTTCATCTTAATAACGTGGTTATTGGTGGGTTTGAGAAATGAAACTCTTGGCTTATAAGGAAAATAATTAACTGTGTTTTAGAAGCATTAGGGGAAATCTTCCATTTCTGCAAGTATAAAGAAAATATATCTAAACTTTTTTGTAGTCGACTGCATATAACACGAAAGCTTTTTCCTTTTTCGGAAATGCTTGTACCGTCACAAAACAGAGATTTCTCACAACCTGGTGGTAAATCAGGAAGATCAGAAGTAAAAAGTAGATTGGGCCCAAGATTGGGGTGTGCTGCTGTTTTTTTATTTTGTACCACAATAGAGGCACAAATATATTCTCATGATTTCTATGGAATAATGTACAAAAACATTGAAATTTATTATTTTGATGCTTTCGTCCAGTGAGGTGTAAAGGGACCCCCTTCTCTTCTTCTGGGAACATGAATATTTTCTTCACAACATACGCGTGAACAGGTGAACTATATATAAATTTGTTATAATTTATGCATAAGGTGTTGGCATTACATGTTGGTTGCAATTATTTAACAGACACTAGACAAAACGAAATCTTCAAATATACTTAATAAAGTGGAAGTACTATACTTATACACATGTATGCATTTGTTTATTCTGCTAATGCACAGCTTGTTTAGCCAGGACAAAACCATGTTCGATCCCATCCACCGGTAGGCTAATACCACCATCCGAATAAGACGGGTAGAAGAGAGAATGATCGATTTATAAATAGATGTAAAGAAGAAAGGATACATGCAACCGATTTCGATTGACTGGTAGAGTGTGAACGACTTCTAGTACATAAACTTTCCCGGTCGGATTAGAGTTTACCAATGAATTAGAAATCGTATGTCAATCTTATGAAGGTGTTTAACTGACATAATGCAGTAGAAGCGTTTGAATCAAAGGTCGTGACAGATTTTATGAAACGTCTAATCTATTAAATTACAGCACAAAGCTTTGCCGTTATGCAGCAAACTTGGTAATATCTACTAATAAAATGAAAGTAGTTTGAAAAGAATGCATAATCAAAGTTTTCAGGAGTGTTGATAGCTGTGATAGGTGTTTATATTTTCTGATAAACTCTGCTTATGGTATATTGATCATAGAAACTACTCTTTTTGAACACATATCTAGATGATTCATAGAGGTTGTGTGTGATTATGATGCGATAGTGAGTATTTCATGTTATTTGAGATTTTTCTTAATCAAATACGCCTTAGTCGTTCTATTTATATTATAAGAATAATTATAATTTTAATAATAAAAACCTAAAAAACGTGACCCAATCATGATGCTATATCGATTTACTAGTATTTCAAATATGTTTTCTGCACTGAGTCTCTACCGGTGGTTAATAATATGAATGAATTACATAACATACATTATGTAATTCATTCATATATACCGTTCACAATATCCCCAGACACTTTGATCACCAACTAAAACCGTCAAATTGCTACCCCAGTAAATGTTATTTATGAACTACAGTCAATGCGGCATAATTTAATATTGGTCGTCCGTTGTCCCATTTACTCTTTTAGCAATGATTTGGATTGGGGCCAGCTGGAAGTGCTATTAGGAAGAGGAATATCTACTTTAAAAAGCTCATCTTTTGTAGTTTCTGGAGCATCAGTTTCACGCATCAAAGTCTATTAATTTGAACTGAAGCTTTCGAACTTTTTTGAATTTGAACTTAGCTTCGAAATAGATATTTCCACGAAAAGTTATTGCCTCCGATTGCCGTTAAAGTTAAAAATGAGATTATTATCGTCAGTAGTATTCAATACTTCGTATCTCAATTTCAATCAAACCCGTTTCATGCGTTTTCTAATAGGGTATCGGCTCTATTTTCGTCAGGTTTAACCTGTTATCGTCCGGGGGGTAAATGATGTTCTAGAGCGTTAATTTCTTGCATGATGGTTCTTCATAATACAGAGCATCTTCCTGCAAAAGATTAGTTCTCTATGACATCATTAGAGACAGTGGTAATTCGCGGCAAAAAAGTTGAAAATTCGCGGGTGGCAAAATAGAAAATATTCAAAATTCGCGGTTCTTTCGCGGCAACCTATTCTTTAGAAAACGCCAAATAAAGTGCTCTTGGTAATAAAAAAACTGTTTAATTTAATTTAATGTAGGTACTGTAGTTTAACCGTACCCGTACCCGTAACCGTATGATTTCTTTGCAGTGATGACTACTGTGTTAAATTGTCTTCAATCATATTTTGGTGTTGGCAGGCACGTATTATTCAAGTTATTCTGACTAACATTGCATTTCGCATCTACTGAGTTTCCGGGAATCGATAATCATTTTTTTGCAAACCGGAAAAGTGCAAGATTTAGAATAATACTTAGGGGCCATCCACATACCACGTGGACAGATTTTTTACGTTTTTGACCCCCCCTCCCCCTCCGTGGACAACTGCCCGTATAAATTCTAAAAAAAATGTATGGACCGTGGACATTAACCAAACCCCCCCCCCCCAAAGCTGTCCACGTGGTATGTGGATGGCCCCTTACCAAAATTATAATTTCAATCTCACTGCTGCGTATTTTTAAAAATGCAAAAATGCTTACTACTTAAACTAAGTTGGTACATCTTGCAACTTCGATTTTGCACATTCTGGGCTATAATGCAGGGCCCCAATCGCCAAAATCTTTGCTCCAAGAGGATCTAGTAATTGAGCCGGCTGAAAACAATTCAACCCAGACTGACAAAATCTCGTTGGAAGAGAGCAGTACTGCCGCAATCTCGCAGACTGACGTAAGCGCCATTTTTTTCAAATATGGGGTTCTCATGCCAATTTGTTCGTTATTCGAAGACTCATCTTTTGGTATCTTTCTTTTAGTTGTAACTTATTCGTACGTTGCATAAAATCAAGAAAACAAAATGACGTATGCACCATTTCAATAGAAAAGTGACAAGTAACCCGTTCGTTTTTGGGCCGTATTTAAAAGCTGATCGAATGGATGTACGTCATAATGTTATATCACGGCAGAGTAGTACTATTCCATCAAATTGGTTGGGTAAAAAAAGCCTCTCGTTGCCATCGAGGTGCCCATTAATTATTAGATTTGCTGGTTTTCGCGGTTTTTTGTTAATTTCGCGGCCGATGCTGGATTTCGCGGAATTCGCGGCTTCCGCGAAATCGCGATTTACCACTGTCCCTAGACATCATTAACCCCCTGGACGATAATTGGACAAACCTGACGATAATAGAGCCGATACCCTATATGTCCTAACAGCAATGGGTATACTCGAAAATGCTCTTTAAACAGTTGAGATTTAGAACTAATCTGAGGTGTGTTGATTAACTAGCAGTTCTGCCAATCTGCGCACGTCCCATTCGCATATTGAGGAGGTATGAACGTGTACTTTATCTATAGCCACACGTAAGCTATCTATATGCAAGACTGATGAAACATGAAAAACCGCTGCGTTACAGTTACTGGAGTGCACTCACGGACGGCCGCGATTTTAAACGGTTTCAACGGTGATGGATTTTATTGCATGGGTGTACCTATTGGATGCACCCATGGAGTGTGACAGATGAGCAGGCAAGCGAGTGGTGTAGGGTGAGGAAACTCGGGCCGAGTAGACTACCTTCCTGGGGCTAGTTGTATGTTCACCACCATTTGAATACAATTACATCGTTTGTAAGGAAGAGGCTCGTCGTGGAGAACTTCTCCAAGTTATTTATTTTATATTCTGTGACGGCAACACCAGCAGTAGCTGCAGCTGTTGAAAGGAAATATCATGTTACGGGAATGCTCCTACTCGAAGACATCTTCTAACTTGATTTTTTTTGCGCACGACGATTTATAGAGAGAGAGAGACGGGGTGAACAAAAGTGATCGCGTTCTGAGGTTTTGCTTCTTCAAGGCTATTGCAAAGTTGAGCTTTTTATTTAAGGCTCTCAGGTATATTCGTGAACTCAGCTCCGAAAACTGTCTGTGCACTCGTTAGTCTCTTTTCAAGCTTTTTCATTGTTCCCAGTAAAGTACATGGCTGGTTTGAATTAATTGAATTTAAAAGATTTTAAGATGATGTGTTTTCAGTCTTCCGTAGTTTTCGCACCAAAATATTCGTTTGTCGTTTGCAATTCAGCCTCCCTCATTTTCCATATACTAAGTAACTGGTCGAATAGCTTAGTAGGCAGACAGACACATGGTAGAATCATTCCATCGTCGCATCACCCCTTATAATGCACTGCGCTTCCATGCATGCTGGTTGAATGGGATGCTTTTCATCAATCAAGCTATCTTTTCTTGTATATACATAGTATACTTTATAGCTACGTTAGCAGCATTATTTACTCTTTTCAAGTTGTTCAAAGATAAAACAATTTTTCGAATTATTATGTAATGAGATATTCTAAATTACTATTTTGAATTCCTTTTTTAGAAATTACTCTTGAACTGAATAATTTCTCCACCCGTGGAAAGTACTCACTTCACTAAACCAAAAATTGATATTTATGTATGATAAGATCTCTGGGAAAATCGGGCATTTTCCTGCATGCATATTACAAACTGTGTAACTACTGTCTGGAGCTGGTCTCGAGGTACGATGCTGGCCTAACAAGCCAGTCGTCGTAGGTTTGAGTCTCGGCTCGGGAGAGACTGTTAGTGTCAGTAGGATCGTAGCGCAATTGATCCTGTACACTTAACAGCTGGCTGCGAAGTCTGTGTGTAATAAACAGAAGTTCGAGTTCCGAATCGGAATGTAGCACCAAGGCTTTGCTTTAACTACTGTCTAGAGTGCAATTTACAGGCCAGTTATTATAAGGTGCTTTAGATTGACTGATTAGTTGAGCGTTTAATAAACTCAAGCTTTACACGCGATTTTAAACGCAACTTTATTACGTACATTTTGGAATTCCCGCGAATTTCTGAGCCTGTGAATGGGCGGTTTTGCTAGAAATGCTAGTTTAACGCGGTATGTTTCGATTGGTTTAATTTGTGATTCAAATTTTTATTCACATGAGAATTAACACTACTCTTTAGGCATGATTGAAAACTTTTTACACGTAATTCTTTTCACGCGGTATTCTGAATTTACTTCAATTTTGAAGATTACGCACTGCGTTCCCCCCGCGTAATAAGCGATTTCAGGGTTTTCATTTTGACCCTAATCTTTTTATGTTTAGTTTAGTTTAGTAGATCATTTATCTGCCGACGATAATTGTCTTCAGTTTGGCTTTATTTTTTAATTGATTTTTCTTGCAAATCTCGACTGGTTTTAGGTCATGGTGATTATAAATAATAGAGATGAATACTTATCCTTCCTGAAAGTGCCAGGAGTAAGAATGCAAACTCCTGTAGTGAGCAACAATTCTTCGACGACGACAACGACATTGTGCCGCGACACCAGCATTCAACAGCAACAGCAGAATCAAGCATTGAACAACAACAATAACAACACGTTGGTAAACAACAATATCAACCTAAACAACAACAATAATAACAACGGTAACGGTGTGACTATCAACAACAATAATAATAACGGGTTACCCGGTTTGGCAAAGGCGGTTCTCATCTGTAGACAGAATTCACACCCTTTCAATGTAAGTAGCATTTAAATTAGCTAAATCATTTGATCGGCTTGTGAAACGCTAAATGTTATTTGGTAGCAATCAGAATTAAGTTGGGTTCTCAATTTTAAATTATGCGTTTCTGGTCACGGTTCTCAACTGGGTATAGTTACGTAGGTTACGTGCGTAGGTTTTACATTGATAAAATATTTCCTTAATCCAAGTTACATCGAGAAGATTGATATATATCAAATGACTGAAAAAAATCTTATTTTTGTCTTGCAGAATCGAACACTCTTTCTTGAACCGCATCAGGAGGTAAAAGTTGGTCGATCGGTTGCAAGGAATCGAGTATCCGAAAATAATGCAATCTTTGACTGCAAAGTGCTGTCGCGAAACCATGCCGTACTATGGTACAGTGATGGTAAATTCTTTATCAAGGTTTGTATTTATTTCAATAAACTTCTGGATTCGCAAACCGCGTAGATCTCATAAGAGGAGAGAGAAGGCAACTACCAAAGTCGACATAGAGTCGATTTTTGTAACAACTCGTGCCGAACGGTCTCTTTAGAGAACATGACTGATAATTACCACTAAAATTTCAGGACACCTGTAGCAGCAACGGCACATTCATCAACAATGTCCGCCTTAGTCAGACGAGCACAGAGTCAGAACCGTATGAGGTCAGCTCTGGCGATATTGTTCAGTTCGGTGTGGACGTTATGGAGAATACACGACGTGAAACGCACGGCTGTATAGTAGCTACACTGAAGTTGTTTCTCCCGGATGGCCGGGAGACCAAGGCAAGTCAGTCGATTGGTGTCGGTGGTCAGAGTACCAAGATCCCGCCCGTCGATTTATATCGACTCAACCAGTACATCCAGGAGGCAAATCAGCGGGAACAGATATTAGAAACCAAGCTGACCAGTCTGCAGAAAATGGTCGAGGCGACCAAGTGCGTTTAGTATATATCCTTACAGTATTCATATATTTCAATTATGTCCTACAAATTGCAGACAAAATTCAGCTCTCGGATGGCAGGCTATGATTGACGAAGACCGGTTACTTAGTCGGATTGATATGCTTGAGAAGAAACTGCAATATTTCCAAAAAGGTATGACTGACGATAAACTTAGAGAAGAGGTTCTCAAGTTACAAGACGAAAAGCACCAGTATCAAAATTCAGCTAAAGAAGCCCTCTGGAAAGTACATCAGGAAAAGTTGGAAGCTACTCATAAATTAGCAACTATCGAGAAAGCTCTGTGCAGTAGTGAGGACGAATGCTCTCTTCTGCGCGAGCAGTTGAATAAAACGCAACTACAGTTACAGGTGGGTTATAAGCTAAGCTACTATTTTTATTCAGAAATAAAATAAACCTCATATTGTAGGAAGTAACTGGCAGACTGGACGCTCTGCAAAACCAGTACGATGAGAAAGTAGCATCCAGCGAGGAACTGCTCAAGCTTAAAGAATCTGAAGTTGCCAATCTTAGTCACGAAATCAATCTGTTGCAGGAAAAAATCAATTTTTATGCGGTAAGATTTACTGTAAGATGTGAAGTAGTGAATTCCTGTATTTTGTTTCTGTTTTAGCTTTATGCATCTGATGAGGATGAACAGCTACAGCAACCTCAACCTGAGTACAATAGTTCCGCTGTCTCCGATTGGCTGCTCAAATCCGATATTAAAAAACTAGAAGGATCTGAAGATATTATTAAAGCTATTTGTAACGATGCAGTAAGTTTTTGATTCGTGATTATTTTTTTTTTTATTTAAACATTGATTATTTTTCAAGGAAACCGAGATGAACCCGGATGAGAAAGAGATTAATTTGGAGGACAGTGTTTTGCAGCTGCAGAAACGAATTCTTACTTTGGAAAGAAATATTTCACTCTTTATAGAAAATGATAATAGGATAGAAAATGGTATTTCATTTGTTTTTATCTCAATATTTTTTAGATACAGATATCATTTTTTTAGAAAACGAGCCAAAAGATAATGCAAGCGTAACATCTACATCAACAACCAGCACAGCGATCGCACAGTTTGCTGTTACAGTTAGCGCCAATGACAATGGGCCGTTTGAAGAAACGGCGGAACCACTGAATAAAAGCGGCGGTGAGGAATGTGATGGCAATCAAAATGTGAGTAGTACTGCTAACAGTACCGCAAACGACTCTCAGCAAATGCCACCGTCCACGACCGATCCGATTATTACGACGGGTATTACCGACCCCACAACGAAGGATTTACAGCAAAAACGCTTATCCGGCGGGACGAAATTGTCCGCGCATTTGAGCTGCGAATTAAATCAAAACGTGCTTCGAAGAAATCTCAAGCACATCAAAAGTGATTGTGCACTGCTTTTACGCCAAGTCAGTCGTTCAAATGAGGATAACCGTAAAAATGAGGACAATTTGGTGGCGAAAATTAAATATGATGAGCTGGAGGCAGAGGTAATTTTTTTACACTTGATGTATTAAATAAGTAATGTAAACCAAATAATAACGTTTTAATAACAAGTAAAAAGTACTCTTTTGCAAGTGTAGAATGCGTTTGCTGGGAATAACATGATTCCATTGTCTAGTGAACATTCTCTTTGCGTCAAATTATTTATAGTGCAAGAACTACTATTTAGTTTTCATTGGTGAATCGATTTTGAGAATAAATGCACAGTTCCAAAGTTCCCTTACCGTAGGCAGGTATAGCAATCACTGACAAACCGAGGTTCTAAGCTCTAACACTCGTGTATTTATCTAACACGTGTGTATTTATCGCTCACTCACTCCCATTTCACCCACAAACATCGTTATTGAATTTTATTATATTCGGACTTTTAGTTAAGCCATTATGTGTCAAAATGTGAAAATAACGAAACACTATTATCTCAGAGATTTTATGACCGATTTTAATAAAATAAGTGTCAAATAAACCTTTCATTTTATCAAGCTCCTAACTAATCAAGTCCATCACAATTAAACGTGTGGTTTATAGGCTTCAGTTTAGACTTTTTGTTGCCACTAAACTGGTGAGTTTGGTTCATGGTTGAAACATAAATTTAGTGATTTTGAAAAAGCCCGTTTGGTTTTTAATGACAACTAGCAATGGAACAGCGTCATGGTTCATGCGTACTAATTTAAGGCTAACAATGTAACGCTACACTATAGTTTTTCTAATCGGCATCAAACAAAGCCAGACAAAACATAAGCTAAGATCATAGGGTGTTTAACAGTTTTTTATATCAAATCATATCAGCCTTTCTAGAGGTAAGATACTGGTCTAACTAAGTCAGGCCTCGTATGTTCGAATCTTGTTTGGGAGAAACCGTTAAAGTCAATAGCACTAGCCCTGAAATTAAAAGCAAAACTCTGATGCAACGTTCCGATTCGAAACTTGACCTTCCACATACACAGACTTCAGGGCCTGGCTTGTTAGGCCAGCATCGTACCTCGAGAAAATAAATAACACCGAGAAAAAAAAAAGAATATTATGTATTTGATTTTCTTTTGTTTCCTTTTCAATTTTCAATTTTTTTGAAAGGGAGATGAAATAAAATTAAATTGAAATTTGTAACAGCCTATTTGAAGATAATAAAAAAATAAGAGAAGAATACAAATAGTAAAAATTAACAAAATTACCACAAAAAATTGGCCTTTCGTCAGTATTGACTGTGGTGTTGGTCGTTTAGAACTATCACAATTAGAAAGTGAAGAATAATTTTTTTTCAACTCTAATATTTATTTAGACCCAAACGCTAAGTATAACGGGGCCGAATGTCTTTTAAAGTAGGGAAAAGCTAGCTTGAATAGAGCCTGTATCCCGACTGCTCCCCCTCAAACTGGCATAAAAAGCCTCTCATCTTCTCCTCTTAAAAAACAATTCAAAAATACAAAAATAATGTGACTTTAAACTAATATGTACATCTTTCATAATCTATATGACTAATATATATATATACTTAATTGAGAGATAATGAGTCCTTGTCTCTTGAAAATTAAAACCTGGGATGAAAAATAGAAAAAGAAAAACAATGATAAGTATTGTTCATGAAGATCTTGATAGCAAGAAAGGGACAGAGAGAAAGATAGAGAGTTCAGATATGATAAATTATTTCTTTTATGAATTCGTATATAGGGATAAGGAAATTGACATTATGGCTGGCAAGTGTATAACGGACTTGCATTGTAGGTGGTACATTATGTTTCTGGGGGGAATCGAACAGTTTTTTTCTTGCTCTGTGGTATTTAAAAAGGATAATTTAAAAATGTGGTTCAAAAGGTTTTTATATATTGTCACATATCTCTTTAACACATTCCATTTTTCTGTAATTTCAGCTGCGTGCACTCAAGCAGGAGTTAGACTTGCGTCCACAGCCAGAAGATTTGGAAAAGAAGCAACATCTATGTGAAAGCCTCACCGAAAACTTAGCGTCTCTGCGAATCGAAACAGAAGAGCTTCGTGCGTTAAACGATCGCTGTCATGATGAAATGAATCGCTTGGAGCACGAACTGCTAAAACAGAAAAACGTTGAAAATGAAAAGTTAAGTGCAATGCCAGTGATGCATCAACAAGATGCTGTGTTCACGGAGCTCAGTGACGATGCTGCGATCCGCTCTGAGAAAAAATACATCTCAATAATAAAGGATAATGTGCAACAAACTGAGGTTGCTAATGCTGGGACACAAACCGAACCACAGAAAGAAGAAGCTTTAGTTACAGGCACCGTCGATAACGATATCTCTATAGGCTCCAATATCGAAGAGTTTGATTATGAAGACGATGATGAAAAAACAGAAACGATCGATACGACAGAAATATTTGTTGGCCAAAGACTGCTAGATGATAGCGGGACTAGCTTTATTAACAGTAGCTTTGGTACCAACGACTCTGGAGCTAGCTATAGTCATACTATTAATAGTTCTAGCAATACCAGTTTGATCTGCAGTGAGTCGACACCTCTGATGGATGCCATGCCGGTGAAGGCATATGCTAGTGGAATCGGGGAACCAAACGGGACCATAGTGGAACAAGCCTTACTGGACACAGCTAACGTGCAACAAGAGCTAGAGTTAATCAACCATCCCGATGTTCAACGAGAGGAAGAACTGATAGCCTTCAAAGAGAAGTATACACATCTCACCCAAGAAAATATTCGGCTCAACCAGCAACTGAAAAAATTGAACGACGATTTCAGTCAGTTCAAAAGCAAATCATTTATGAATCTTCTTTTGTATATAGCACCTGTCATTGTTATCGTTGGTTATATAATGTTTAATCGTGTATCATAAAATCATCAGAGTTTTCAGTTTAATTGAGTTAAAAAGATTAGAAAATTTTATTCAATTATTTATTTCGAATTCAGCTAAAAGCAGACCAATATAATTTGGTTAATTTTTAATAGAAAACCTTGAATCCACCATTTTTGGCAAATAACTATAAGTTTGATTTTTGCTGCTTCTTCTGTAATTGAATCTATAGCTAATATATATTTATTATTATTGAACAAAAAAAAAACAATGTACTAACACGAAACCATAGCGGAATCCGACCTGAACACATAATTCAGTATGTAACGCAAGCGAGGGACATATACTTTCTCTTTTTTTCTGTAAATGAGTTGAATATCAATAACATATTATAAAAACCGACAAAACACGCTTTATACAAATATGATTATCGATCACTCACTAATCGATTTTGGTATTTCATCTCTACCCTTCCCTCTCCACTCCTTACAAATGGCATTGCAAACTCTGTAAGCAGAAGAAATATATCTAGAGGTATTCTCTTTAGCAGGTTATAATAGCTTTTGTACGCTCTCAGTGGATAAAATGTATGTCCTAACGTAAATATCATCAAAATGAGGGTGAAACTTCAATACTTTTGGTATTATTTTACATCAGAGTATCGGAAGTTTAAGCGCTTACGCTCTACGCTAGTGGACAGCTTAAGCTAGGTCTTCGAAATTGAACAGTGTTATGATGGCTTTGAAATGCTTCTATGATGCAAGGTGACGAAAAGCATTTGCTCATGTACCTACAATAATAATATCAGAACATGTGAAATAACTCGTGTGCATGGGTAAATCTACTAAATTTGAATAAAAAAGTGTATTAAATAATTTAAAAGTACAAATGCTACATCGGTGTCAGAACACGATACAGTTTAACTGCTAAACCAATTTTTCGGGCCAGATCATAAAATTGGTATGTAAAAAGCATTAGCCGACTAGAGCATCTATTGTTGATGCAGTCATTACCATTAGAAGTGCTTAAAGGTTAATTGTAGCCATAGCTAACACTCTCGAGAACACTATCGTAGAGATAAATACTAGAACAAGAAAAAAATGATTGTCAGAATGCGTTTCATGGCAATAATAGGATAGTCATTTTGTCTATTCTTTGTAGCGAACAGTGGAGATTATAGCTGACAATTGTAACGTCGAATAAACCTTGTACATTTAAAACAACAAAACCGACACATATTACATAAGGTACGGTGCGTGATGCAGCTGTGGGAAATCAATAGCTGCAAATAAAGACAAAAATAACAAGATTTGTTATGAACTACTGAATCCGAATACTCCTTTTAGTTTTGCTTTATTCCATAGCAACACGCTTGAAAAATTTTGGTAAATATATTATTGCAGGGTAAAGGGTTTTATAATGATTTTCTGCCTATTCCAAAAAGCTTTGATTTGGTATAACAAAATATATGACACCGGGGCAAAAGTGATCGGTGTTTGTTATGAAAAATAGACCTAAAAATGATTTGAATCGCCGGTAAATATGCCATTAATAATAACAATACACCATTTTACGAAGTGATAGGAGACAACGTATTTGCTTATGTTGATATTGCTTTTGCGTGCGTTATGTCAGCGGTTCTATGCATTCTGTCAAAATTTCATTCATGAATTGAGTTCTGTAACGTCTCATGAGATTGTCTATAGATCATTGCAAAATACTTGTAAGAGTATAAGATCCAGAGAAATATCTGAGCTCCTGTCATAAATAATTTATCCTACAGGGTTCTGCATAATCATTGACCATAAAACGTGCCTAACTAATTCGGGATATAGTCACGGCTGTAATGGGCATAGTTGAAACTAGGGATGTAACGGATATCCGCATCCGCAAATGCGGAACATCCGCATGAAAATTGACATCCGCATCGTTACAATTGACATCGATAGAATCGTTAAGCTTTCCGCGTTATCGATAGTTATTGATATTTTCCAGGGGCCTATAAACGTCAACATTTTGCCTACCAATCATAAATTTTTCACGGTGCACATAGGAGTATTTGGGCCAAAAAGCTGGCCAAAAGTCCAAGTCGCTATATTTTGGTAGTAATTGGATAGATTTATATCAAAAACGTGTTATTTTCGTATAGTCAACACAAAAAAGGTGACATCCATTCAAAACGTCACCTAACATATATAATATTACATTAAATTCGCTTACTTCATTTTTTTAGTGTCTTTTTACACATGATATAAAACAAAGATTTAGAAATTTCCATATAAATCTTCATTACAGAAGGCTTTGATTTTTCTGTCAATGAATAAAGCTTCGACGGGACTTGCGCGGAAGGTTACTAAATCATATAATTAATTTCACAATATTATGGATTTTTCGCGGTCGGTTTTCACAATCACTTATTTCGTAAACAATCCATGATTATTTTATGCAATCAACGTTTTAAATATTGCAAAACATTTTACTTATCTTGTAGATTATGTCCTGTGAGAGGGAAAAACTATTTGACAAAATTTTTCAGTTTTTTACGCCACTCGAGCAGTAGCACGTATTTTCCAAACTGACCAATTCAGTGTGGAATAAATTAGAAATATAACAGTTTGGTTTATGTGATAAGACACCAATGGGTTCTGGGATAGCATGAGGGTATGTTTCAACTGAAATCAATTAAAAATAATGGAAATCATGTGTTTTGTATTTCGGACTTTTGGCCAACTTTTTGGGTCAAATACTCCTATGTGCGGTGGTAATATTTCATTTCAAATGCTTACAACACTTATCTTATTCAATAAAAGTGCATATTGTACTGAAAACAAATGTTGAGCTCTTGTTTTTTTTTTTCATCTAAACCGACATTTACTCGAGAATAAGTCTACCTACAAAACGGGACGTTTACTCTATTTCACTTGTTTTAGGGCAAACCAACCAAAAAGTGGGTACCAGAAACGCTGGTACCAGTATTAATGAGTGGTAGATGGAAAATGTATGGAGTTTGACAGCCACAAGAGCCACCTGATATTTTCCTCGCATTGGCATTTATCCTCCACAATGATGCCAGAACTGAAAAAATATATTGGCCTTGCCTTTGTTAAAGAGAATTCGATGATTGTTCATTCTCACATGAGATCCTCTTTAAAATTGTTAGAAAATTGAGGGATACTCATTTTCGCTCACTCTACCTTATACGGACAACGACGAGATTTCGCTTAAGTGCGAATTATGTGTGCAAATAAACTTTTAAATATTGTTCCTGTCCACAACGGGAGCAACACTTTGTTGTTTTTCTTCATCTGGTTCTAGCTGTCAAACTATCGATAATTATCGATAGTTATCGTGGTATTAGGGAATTTATCGATAATTATCGATAGCCATTTAAGTCGATATTTCCCATCCCTATGACCGTAATATCCCTGGTTGAAACCTACACGGTAAGAAAGGAAAACCCATTAATGGGTACTTTTTCAACCATTTCGCGAAAAAGGGAGCCAACCCATTTAATGGGTAAACTCGATTTACCCATTAATGGGTATACCGATCAAACGTCAAAAACTGGGTACAATTTTACTCATTTTGAGAAATGAATTTTCTCAAGAAAATGGGTGAAATTTTACCCATTATTTTATACCTGCATCCATGCAAAAATGGAAATTTTGTGATTATCACACAAAAAAGTTAAAAGAAGTGAAAGTGAAATCAATTATTTTTAATTATTTGCAAATGTATGAAAAGGCTTATTAACGAATACAGGATAACTTAACTACTATCATCAATTGTCAGAATCGCAATTCTCTGCAACAATTGATTCTCTAAACATAGCTACTAGTCTGTTTACACTTTGTGTTGTACTATTAGACTTAATTTTATATGTGATAATTTCAAAAAACTCTACAACCCTTTTTAAAGAAGGTGGAACTTTTAACTTAAAAACGCAAAACATTTGAAGAGGATGTCCATAGCATGAAGTGATGAAGTTCCACACTCCACTATCTCTCCTTCAACATATAAGTAAAAGTTTGTACCATCAGTTATCAAATGTGGATCTACGGGCGAATCCAAATTCCATGCGACGTATTTGGCTAGTTGTTCTGGAAGGGATGTTGATTGATCCTGAAAAAAGAGAATAGTCAAACAAGCCATACAGACTTTTTTTCGAATAGGAATACCGAAATCCATCTAACCAGTGGCGCTGCAATTTGTTCCTCGGCCGACAAACATTCAATTCCGCCTTGGCTTTTGACACCTTTCCTGCTCAGAGTCACCAGAATTCTCAGACATCCTCGCAAATTATCTATTGAGAAGTAACTAGTTTTTAAACAAGTCATGTAACAAAACAAGTTCAACCTACCATCTCCAACTGTCGCGAAGGTTTCATTTTTAATCAATAGTCCTCTTACTAGGACGTTTTTCTGATTAGACTCTCTATCAAGTGTAGGGTTCATTCTTTCGTATGTCTTTTGGATCTGTTGAATTTAATATGTTAGAAAATATATCAACTAAGCTAAGCAATAACTTACCATAACGCCACTGTAGGATTTTAGATGCGAGAACACAGCAAAAATTTCTTTGACAGTTTTTTTCTCTTGCAAAAGCATCATGTGAAGACTATGAGTGTCGTTCATACATTTAATTATCGTGCTGAAATTTTTAGATACCGGGTCTTTGCACGCAGTCGTGAGCTGTTTGAACAACTTCCGTGGAAACGAGCACTTTCTCCGTTTTTTTTCGCTTTGTGAACTAACTTTCGTTCTTCTGGCGCAAGATTTCTGCAAGTTTTTCTGATATGCGATTGGATTAGACCAGTGTGTTCGAAGTTAGGGCCGCGTCCACCATTTTTCCAAAAGAACATTGACTGAAAATGAAAACAACTATTGGTGTATTACTGGACATACACAAACAACCACGAAAGCACTAATTATCAAATCTATTGAAAGCAAGGTAAATGTTTGAGGGTGACTTCCTCATTGGCAAAATTAAGGAAATTCTCACAAATCTTGTGTACATGTAGGGGTATAACTGTTTCATTCTCAAATTAAGTATTGATGCTTTCATAGTTTAATAATAATCTCACATAGTCCGGGGACGAATCTGCCACTTTAGTTTCCTGCAGTATTGGAAAGGTTTCAAAAGAAGGGTATCTGGAAAGAAAGAACGATTCCTCAATTTTTGATGAAAAGATTCATATAGATATAACCAGTGTTCTCACTTTTTGTTTTTTAGAAGATGTGAAACCATTCCAGCGCATACCACCCTGGTTATCAAAAGGAGCTCCTTATGTGTATGTATTAACTTTGCATTCAGCTTGCAGTACAAAATTTTCATGGTCTTTTTATTGCCTTTTAGTGCGTCACGAATCTGTGAAACAAAGGATATTAATATATGTAATTATTGCGAATTGCGTCGATATTCTAAATAAATTTTAACAGTAAGCCGCATCTGTTACTACTAGCGGTATTTTCATCCAAAAACTAGATTAGTCGTTTGTCCATGAGCAAAGAGTTGAATTAATATATTCTCTTCGTTTTCAATCAAATTGCAGAAAAAAATTTTACTCTATCTTGAAGTATAACTTCTTGAGAAAATTCTCCCAAATTGTCGTATAGATCCGGGCAACAGGGAGAATGTTAGAGCGATTTGAAGCGTGCCTCGTACCGGCTGCGCAAGCTTGACTTGAAACTTTATACATGATTATATCGGAATGGTATTTTGACGGAATAGGAATTGGTTTTCAACCAAAAAACTAACGCAGATAGAATAGTCTATTTTGTGTATGAAAATATCAATTAACTTCTTGATACATAAATCTCTTTTTGCATATGTAGTGAGAGATTTAAACTCAAAAATGAGTGTTTTCAATTAGGCGAGTTATGCTAAAACAAAACAACAGATTGAGAATGTAGGGATGGGCGATACTGACAAAAGTATCGATACTTTGGTATCGCGATGCTTCAATGAACTTCGATACCAGGTATCGGAGTATCGGTTGAAAGAGTATCAATTATCGATGCTTCGATAGTATCGGTATCAGACCTGCAATTTTTTTTTAAAAGCGTCGTTTAGAAGGTATCGACACCGGTACTCATTTCAAGCGGCGAGTATCGATGCCAAAATGCTCGATGCCGCGACCCCTAGTATCGATACCGCTGGTATCGATGCTAGTATCGCCCATCCCTATGAGAATGTTTGCGCTAGAAAACATATAATAAGTGACGGTGCTTGTGTTCGATTAACGGTAAATTCCCAAGCAAAATAAGTCAACACACAGTCTGATGCATAGGAACTGCATTTAAAAGCTGTAATTACCAAGGCATTGAAACCGGTAGTTTGTCGGCATTTCTCAAAATAGGGGAATTTTCGAAAAAAGATTTTCGTAATCGATATCCACTGAGCTAGTGGGTTTCGAATGTTTTTTTTTTGTGTGTTTCGATGAATATTGCAGAGGGCAATACTGTCGGAAATTTCAGGTTGCTGTAGTACAAGTCGCGGTTGCTGCTAAGGTGAATAGTTCGTAGTTTGTGTTATATTTATCTTCAATTCCCCTGGCAAAGTGTAGCACTGTTTTTTCTGTAAATCATGCTTAATTTTCGCGCCAAGAACTTACAACAATCTTAATAGAAAACAAGTTTTTCGCTCACGAATAGTGCAGTAAATTTTCGAACTACCTAATACATAATGACATATTTTATAGAAAGTTTTTCGCAGGAGACAACAAATAGTTGCAAAAAACGAAACACACAGTGTTCATTGCTTTGATGAACCTGCGTGCAAATGCAAAACTGAAATTTTCCACCGTTGAGGTATGGAAGATGAAAATTTTGCCTAACAATCATTGGCTCAAAAATTGCAACTTGCAATCGTCAGTCTACATACCGTTTACGATAAGAAATTTCCACAAAATGCGAAGTAAAAATATAAAAAGGGGGTACCGTCCGACAGAGAACCTCTGTTGCTGGTGCTGCTGACCGTGGAGTAACTCAAATTGCCGTTTGGCTATTGATTCGGGTGTGAATTTGTGCTACGTGTATTGCATTCAAAATTGGTGTATAATCGAAAAGGGTAATCTTCGAACAGTCCCTATCATACATTGTGCGCAACAGAATAGTTCCTTTAAAATTATCAATGCTCTCAGTGTCAAATCAAACACCTGCTGAAACATGAAGCATTGTTGTTAAGTGTTAGTAACTTACCGAAGAAAAGGATGATTGATTTGATGATTGAGATGGCTCCGCTGTTGGCTCTTCTGACTTGTATGTCATTATGAGTTTTGCTATCACAGATTTTACGATAAGGCGTGGTCCCATTTCTGTTATGCCAACCGTCGTCAAATCTTCGTCCGTTATGTACATAATGGATTCATTAGTAAATTTTTGCGCTAGAAAGTAGAAAATAATGCATTGATGTTTAGTTGATCAGCATATTAATTTAAACTCATTGTTCAGAACATATGAATGTGAATTAGATATTTGGTTACTCCATCAACACCCTGACATACAAGCGGCAAACAATTAATTGCTTTTAGTAAATATACGAGAAGTTTTACCTGTATGAGTTATTCTGTACATAAAGCTACGTTTTTTCCGGTTTTACTGTCATAGTTGGTCCATTCAAAAGAATAATCAATACTGCTGTTGAAATAATATTTTCGTTGTTTTTAACACAATTTAATAATTTCTTTTTGACACAGAGACATTCTTAACAAGAATAATAGTATTTTAAGCTAATAAAGTTAGCGTTATTTTTACCATAAAGTTGCCACAGACTGTATGTTTTTTTACTGAATATGTTCTGAACAGATATTCTCAATGTTTCCTTTGTTGGTAAAACTTTGTAGCTATTCAAATTTTTAACGTATTCAGCGATGGTCAATGTTTGAACAATAAATACAGGTTCAATGGTGTCACAGCTAACGATAGCTTCTATAATGCCATATTTCATGTTGTTGCATATTTCGAATTTTGCTACAAGCCCGGGACGGAAGCTTGTTCCGTTGAATATGAGGTGCTTAATACAAATGATGGCTTCCGGAAAATCAAACAGAAGTATGTTGCATGGTAGTGTTGCTTTTAAAATTGTTTTAGAAGAAATAACTTTCACGATGTTAGTCTCATAGTTGTGATTTATAATGGCATTAATTTGCTTAAGGTTTACTCTTTTGGTTAGGCTTAAAGTGAGATTGCGAAAATTGTTGCATGTTTTCGATTGCGCCTTGGTAACTTTAAACTTTGCCTCAAATTGAAGACAACTCATTTTTGCTATTGGCCCACTTTTGCGAATTATTACTGGGTAGTGAGAAATATGATGTATCTTATTGATTGGAATTTTGTTCGGAAAACAACACCTAATTTTTTTATAAAAACTTTCAATTGCTGACTCCAATCGATTTACCATATTTCTCGTTAGCACTGTTGAAAAGGAATAATAAGTGATCAATAGCAAATCGGGAAAAAGTTCGCAATAATCAGTTTGTCCATCTAGTTAATCTGCAAACAAGAATACAAATGCTCTTAGCAACAGCCAAGTCTGAGATGCTGATTGACTTATAACATTTCCGTTCCCTCTAAGTCCTCTAGCAGCGAAACTTCCTACTGGTCGGTCCTTTGATTCTTCTACCCCATAATCGAAACTAACTATTCTATCGTTCAAGTCTGCATCAGAAATCAATTTCAATTGATTGACTAAATAGTTTAGTGTTCCTTTTATCACCAGACTTGCGACGCCTTCCAAAATACCGTGCATTGGATCGAAGCTAGCATACTCGGCAAAATGAAAGTAGCGCAATGAGTTGAATATAGCGGCACGGAATAATCCACATTTTGAAGAAGCAATCGAATTGTTACGAAGAGCTTCCAGATCATTCCAAATACTCTCACGAGTTCGCAGTGGATACTCTGCTCCGAATCGTCCTTCATGAAAAGCAGCGCGGGAAATAAAGCACGTGCGACAAAAAATATTGGATTGTGGTGGCATCAATTCGAACAGCTCATGAATCGCTAAAGTATCGCCCAGAACGTGAACAAGTGTAGCTCGTAGCGTATAGATCTCAGCGTTAGATAGATGCAGCGTCACTCCATCAGTTTCCAAAAGTGTTAGGTCTTCCATTAGTGGGCGTAGAATTTTTTTAAACCCGTACCTTTTGAGCAGCAAGGAACGAACGAACAACACATTATAAACTCTATCAAGATTTGAGTTAACTTGATCATTGAAGTTCTGTACTTTAAAACTTATAACTGTTATTTTCTGTTTCCCTTTACGTGACCCCAGAGCGTTGCAATACTCCACGTCGCCGATGTGAATTGACAAACGTACAGATAACGGATATTTCTGAAGAAACAGATGGTTCTGATAAAGAGTGCCATCCTTAAAACCTCGCAACATGTCTGGTGACGATCTTTCGTTCGCAATCATGCTACGAGCTGAAGGATTTTGCATCAGAAGTTCGAGGACGTTTGTGACAGAAATATAATGCACTGAATCTTTCACTAGTTCAACCGGGGTTTTCGACTGTAATACTTTTTTATTTCCTCTCCCTGTGATCTGGTACTTTTTAGTTTTCCTGATTTTTCTAGTACCTAGAGCATATTCTCTGATCTCCGGTGTTTTACGCTCGGCAACTCCGCACAAATATGCCAGATTATCATTTGGTGTTTTCACATCAACAAATATATTGGTTATTTCTAAGTCGTTGAACATTTTTGTAACGTTTTCATCATTAAGTGAGATGTTACTATTTTTCACGAAGTTTTTGATAACATTTATTGAGAAACGTTGGTAGTTATCCAGAATTTTTGTGCACTGTTTAACAAAATCTTGAATTTTGCGTTCCGGCAGAGCCACATCACATCGAAATTGTGTAACTGACTGCGATGCCTGTTGGAAAATATGTTTTTTTGGAATCGCAGGTACATAAAAAAATTGGTCAGTGATTTTGTTAGTAATGCTCTCAGCGTCGACAATAGGTTCAGGTGGAAGCTCTTGCGTGGGTAAGTCATTATGGCCCTTACATAACCTTGAATCCGGAATTGGATGATGACGTTGAACGTGAGTTTTAAGCTTGGAAAAAGTTTTTTGAACAGAGTAACAAATTTTGCAGATAAATGGAATTGGATTTTTTCGACCCGTTTTCATTTTGTGATGATTTTTCACGTGATGTTTCATTTGTAGAAAACCTGTGACAAAGGTATTACAGCCAGATAGTGGACATTCCAAGATCTAATACAAGAAACTCTCACATTGTAAAATTCAATGATATTACATACTATTTACCTTGCAACTTCTCAAACGACGCAGCATCTAGTCTCTTTTTAAGTTCTTCCATGGCAATTATTGAAAAAATACAGTGAACAAAACAGCTCGTTGAAGTAACGCGTAAGAACAAATCGACAGAACAAACTTAAAAGACACTTGAAGTTTTTTTTCACCCATTAATGGGTAAAAAAATGACTCATTTTTTTTTCTAAGAATATGTCTTTCTAATGCGTAAAATTTTATCCATTTCACATTTTTAAATTTACCCATTTTTTTGACAGCTGCATATGACAGTGAAAAATGGGTAAAAAATTAACCATTAATGGGTTTTCGACTCTTACCGTGTAAGACAAGACGCGACAGCTGGCTTCTTATTTTTCTTTTCGTAACGGCCGTCATCCCCGTCGAAATTTTTTTGAACGTTCCATACCGTTGATGCCAGAATGATTATTTTCAACAACTTCTGCAGGTCAATGAAAATAAAACAAATTAAAATTGCAATATATAGGCGAATAATACTCAATTTTTATTCATTATTTTATGTTCAATAAAGCATACTTCTACTATCAAATTTTTTCTTCCTAAGTTTCTTGGTACCTAATATTTTTCTTCCTAAGTTTCTTGGATTTCAACAGAAATAGTAATAAACGATTAATCAATGCATTTTTAAAGTTATAACAGTGAAAAACATTACTCGGTAATATCATGTACCTTGCATACTTTTGCATCATTATTTATGAACAATTATAATAGCTAAATTATGACTCTCCAGCATCACTGCTTTACAGTGAAAAGTAACTTCGTTGTATTTTCTACGTGACGATTGCGTTATCGGATTCAGCCAATCAGCAGCAGTGACCAGCTGTCACATCTTGTCTTAGGTTAAAACATATGGATAACAGAGCTACATTCTTTTGCCTTGGCTTCTATGTATGATTTTTTCATGTATTTTAATGCAAAAACAAAGTTTTCCTGAGTTTGAACCAATTTTACCTTAAGGTTGAACGGTTCGCAATCCAATAATGGCTACCAAAATGGCCGGATCCTCTCTCACACTCTCTCATCAATTTTACGCTATACGTACACGTCGCACACACCTACAACTTTCACTCTCAACCAGCGAATCATAGTTTTTACTTAAATTCACTAACTTACCTGCGCCAATTTTCCTAATCTTGCTATTTTAAGATCATTATAATGGTATCTTCACTATTTGATAGCTACCTCCATGATTTTCACATGTTTTCAAAAGATTTCTGCAAATTTGTTGGGGTGCAGTTGGTTCACCATCACACTAGGCAAAAATCCTACCGCTCGGCAAGGCTGGTTTAAATCAGTTTTTTTCACCACTTTCACTGTAGCTGCATTACCAATATTTTTAATTTACACTCAGATTGTTTATTCACCTACCGATTGAAGATTTTAGCACGAAAACTGTTTCAATTTACCGGTAACTGTAAATTTATTCCAATAAATGAATTTTTTTCACTTCGTAGTCACCTCAGTATCACATCATTTTTGTTTATAAAATGGTTCCGGTGTGTAGGGTAAATCAGCCTAGAGTGGAACCCTTCGAGGTTTTTAGCGATTTTCATTCCGAATCTTTATTTGTGCAACCAATTGTATATCTATATTACATACCTACTTCTTGTCTGAAAACACCCCTCACTTGAAACTGTTTATTAAAAATGACGACAAATCAAAAAACAACTTCGTATGGACAAGATTATAAAATCCCATCAAATCAGCTATCGTATGTACCAGGAGGTCAACTGTTTGTCAATTAACCCTAATTACAACGCAAAAACGAAACCGTCTTCCAACACATCTTTATTACATCAGCATGAGTGCAGTGTTGGAAGTTTCGATTTGATGATATTTTGTTCATTGTTGAATAATTGCATAAAAACCCTGTTCTAATTACTTTTACCCATGAGGTAATGAAAGGAATCACTGAAATATTTTGAAAACATTCAAAAGTTGTTCCATTTGCTACTTTGCAGTTAAAGTTTCGTTCAGTTAATTTTTAAGATAATCTATTCAACCGCAAAACTGGCCACAATGTTATTCGCGATGGTTGTTTTGACGACAACCAACCAGTGTAAACACAAAAATATCTAGAAAAGTATTGCCGCTAGAGAAAATGGGCCGATGCACTAAGCGTCGTAGAGCTGCCTTGCAGCGGGAAATCAAAAAGAAAGCGAAACGCGATATTCCTGATCCCTTGATTTGGGCTGTGACAGATCCGTGGAGCATTACTTCAAGAGGTGAGTGAATCAGATGAAAAAATTGAGTGCAAGTTAATCTAGATGCAACCATTTGCTCTCCGTTCCCGTTGTACATAACAGGTTCCCTTGCCTGTGAGATGAGTTGATCTTTGAGAGCCGAATACACTCACGGCATGACATCGCTTTTCTGACGAAAATTGGCAGTACCTTCTTGAAACCTTCCAATGTGCCTTCTAGCCTCTACCACCTACTCGTCTACATGGAAGGCGCAATTGCGCCGTAGTAAGCTTCGCCGTGTGCACGCCTTCTTGTCGTCGTGCCTCCCAATTCATGTTTTTTTATGTTTTTTCGAGGAAAAAATAAAACAATATACTTCTCGATCAAAACTCGAATAACCGGTATGCGAAAAATGATACAACATGGCGTTGCCAGCACTTTCGCCATTAGAAAGCAGAAAGAAGGCGACACAAAAAAAAATGCGCCGTGTGGAAGGCACGATGCGTCCACACGGGAGGCTATCCCATATTTTGGATTAATATTTAAACAGTTAAGATTCCTGAGCGTCTTTGAATGCCAATGCATATCATCACACATAATGGGTTCAATTGCCCTCTAAGGTGAATTGATTTTCGGCAAAATTTGTAAACAATGTTTGACAGGTAGACAAAATAACGTGCAAGATATTTATTACAGGCCTCATCCATACATACAACATCGCATACATAGACTTCACGTATACATAAACACCGAAAACACGATAGTATTGGTGCACTAGACACAATGGATTGCGAGAGGTTTCACCTTAGGGGGCAACAATGGTGCCGTCACAGACAAACAGACGTGCCTCTTCGAACAAAAGTCCTGAAAAATCTTCGTCCTTATTCGAACCGTTACACTCATGCGTCACCATGTGAGCTTATTGCCTACTAATTTATTTTCGTAAAACGGTTTTTATCTTTGCTAATGGGTGTTCACGCTTGCTTAAATCAACACAAGCGGTATTACTCATGGTTTTTGTGTTTGATAATGAAAAGGCACGCTTGCTTATAGCGACACTAGCACAATTATTGCCCATTAAGCAAAATTTAAAAATTATCGTTATTTTTCTGGTCGATGAAATCTTCATCGAGTGGCACGTCTGTTTATCTGTGGTGCCATTTTAAATTTTAGAGAAATCAGAAATTTGCGACATTCGTTGTTTTGCTTTCGTCTCGATTAGACGCAAATTGTTTATCTCCGTTTGAGTTCGCAAAATAACAATACACGAGTTATCGTACGGGTGTTTTTTTGTCGATTAGTTCTCGTGCTGCGCAATAACAATAGACTGTTATATATCGGCAGAAACATCTGCACACTGGTAGGGGCAGGCTACCCCGCCAGTGATTCGATACGCAGCTGATATATCAGCAAGAATAATTCTCCCGCACCGCTGTTACCCCGCTAGCAGCACGGACCATCATACGATCGAGCGAGTGGAAGTCAACTACAAGTGGCATCTACAAGGTCGCGTGTAGGACACGGCCACTGTGTCTCAACACGAAGCTGGATCGTCATTGTTTGTTCTGCGGAGACGCTCGATTAATCCTACTATCAGCCGTGAGGTCGTGACTTAGACGTTCGGTGAAGTATTACCTTTAGAATTTTTACTATTATTATCAATATTATTACTATGTTATAATATTATTATTAATATTATCATTGATATTATTATTGTTATTATTAATACTATTACTATAATTATTATTATTATTATTATTATTATTACTATTGTTATTAGTATTAGTATTACTGTCTTTTTTTTATTTGATCCATTGTAGATTGAAAAATTGTTTTTAAAATTTAACATCAACTACTTGAACCCCCCCCCATATTCGAATATTTATCGTTTGTGTGCGGTAGAGCGTAACGCTCCCGCAAAATGGACGACATGCAGGTGCAACTTTTCCTGGAGGTGGAAACAAACGGGGAAGAAATTGAAATTTCTCCCATCAGCACACCCCTACCTTCCCCTGTGCCCTCCCCTTTGCCAAGTCCTGTACCAAGAGTACCGGAAGTACGGGTAAAAGCTTACCCAGATGCCGCTGGCGGTCCCTACGTTGTTTTTTTCCGGCCCATAAAGAAGCCATTGAATATTATCCAAATTGGCAAAGACCTGGCAAAACATTTTTCGGCCGTAACCGAGATTACGAAGGTGAGGCCGAACAAACTGCGAGTTGTCGTGAGTAGCTTGAAGCAAGCAAACGAAATTGCTGGCTACGAGCTCTTCACGAGAGAGTATCGCGTGTACATCCCTGCCAAGGATGTAGAAATCGACGGTGTGGTTACCGAGGGGAATCTCACTGTCGATGACATTTTGCGTCATGGAGTTGGCTGCTTTAAAAACCCCTTGATGCAAAGTGTAAAGATACTGGATTGCAAGCAATTGCATTCAGTATCCATCGAAGAAGGGAAGAAGAAATTCCTCCCTTCGGATTCCTTCCGAGTAACATTCGCCGGATCCGCGCTGCCGAACTACGTCCGCTTGGACAGGGTTCGTCTACCTGTACGCCTGTTCGTACCGCGGGTCATGCATTGCCAAAACTGTAAGCAGTTAGGTCACACAGCCACCTACTGCTGCAACAAGGCACGCTGTAGCAAGTGCGGAGGCAATCATGCTGAGAACGCTTGCAGTGGGGATACTGAAAAGTGTCTTTATTGCGAGGGAACTCGGCATGACCTTCCGGCATGTCCCGCGTACAAACAGCGCGAGGAAAAAATTAAGCGTTCCCTTAAGGAACGATCAAAGCGCTCTTTTGCAGAAATGCTTAAGAGGGCTGAGCCACCCTCGACAGGAAACATCTTTTCCTTTTTGCCAACCGATGAGGGTACATCTGACGATCCCGTCGAAGGGTGTTCCTATGCCTTGCCAGAGGGATCTAGGAAGAGGAGAATGCTCAACTCTCCTAATCTTTCTCGTAAAGGTCGTAAGATAACCCCTAGCGGAATGACCAATAAGACAACACAAAAAGGAAGCGGTGAAGAAAAACCGAAGCAAGTACCCCCCGGTTTTAATTTCAAATCAAACCAGGAGTACCCACCGCTTCCTGGGGCACCAAAAACCCCTCGGGCACCCATTTCTCGATCAGAAGACATAAAAAAAAAAGGGTTCATAAAATTCTCTGATATTGTGGACTGGATATTTAAAACATTCAACATACCAGATCCCCTTCAAAACATTCTTCTTGCCCTTCTCCCAACAGTGAAAACCTTTTTGAAGCAACTCACAGCAACTTGGCCCCTCATTTCAGCTATCGTATCTTTCGATGACTAATTCGTTGAAAGAGGTTAGGAATTTTGTCACTGTGTTACAGTGGAACTGCAGAAGTATCATCCCCAAATTTGATTTATTTTCACATTTGATAAACACATACAATTGTGATGCGTTCGCGCTTTGTGAAACTTTTCTCAATTCAAATGACCAACTTAATTTCCACGATTTTAACATCATTCGTCGAGATCGAGACTCACACGGTGGAGGGGTACTTTTAGGGATCAAAAAGTGCTATTCTTTTTTCAGAATTGACCTCCCCTCGATCTCGAATATTGAAGTTGTTGCCATTCAAACGAATATGAATGGAAAAGACCTTTGCCTTGTTTCGTTATATATTCCCCCATCCGCGCGGATTGAACAGAAGCAACTCCTTGATATAGCAGAATTGCTTCCCGCACCTTTTTTGATTTTGGGAGATTTTAACTCTCACTGTTCGCTATGGGGGTCGCTGTACGACGACAACCGATCTTCTTTAATCTGTAACTTGATCGACGACTTCAATATGACAGTTTTGAATACTGGGGAAGCGACACGCGTACCTAATCCTCCGGCACGTGAAAGCGTGCTTGACCTATCCCTCTGCTCGACATCACTAGCGTTAGATTGCCAGTGGAAAGTAATCAACGATCCCCACGGTAGTGATCATCTTCCAATCGTTATATCAATTGCTAATGGTTCAACTCCCCCGAACCCAATCAATATTTCCTACGACCTTACACGTAATATTGATTGGAAGCGTTATGAGTCTATTATAGCGGAATCTATCGAGACTCACGAGGAACTTCCTCCGGAGGAAGAATACGCGTTCTTAGCTGGCTTGATAATCGACGCCGCGACGCAAGCTCAGACGAAACCGATACCCGGGGTAACGATTAGACAACGCCCTCCCAACAAATGGTGGGACAAAGAGTGCTCTGAGCTGTACGCGCGAAGGTCCGCGGCGTATAAGGACTACCGGGAGTACGGCACTGTCAACCTACTACGAAAGTACGAGGCACTGGGCAGGCAGATGAAGAGCTTAGTAAAGGCGAAAAAACGCGGGTACTGGCGGCGGTTTGTAAACGCGTTGTCGAGGGAAACAGCGATGAGCACTCTTTGGGATACCGCCAGGCGCATGCGGAACCGTGACGTTTCGAATGAGAGTGAGGAGTATTCAGATCGCTGGATACTCGATTTTGCCAAAAAGGTCTGTCCGGACTCTGTACCGGAACAGAAAACCTTTCGCGACGCGTTTATAGTAACTACGGAAGAGCCTCCATTTTCGATGTTGGAATTTTCAATGGCTCTCCTGTCGTGCAACAATAAGGCTCCAGGGTTAGATAGAATAAAATTCAACCTGTTGAAGAATCTACCCGACTCTGCAAAAAGACGCTTGTTGGACTTGTTCAACAAGTTTCTTGAGCTAAATATTGTTCCGCATGACTGGAGGGAGGTAAAAGTCATTGCTATTCGGAAACCCGGGAAACCTGCCTCTGATCACAATTCATATAGGCCGATTGCAATGCTCTCTTGCCTCCGGAAATTAATGGAGAAAATGATCCTCTTACGGTTAGACAAATGGGTCGAAACAAACGGTTTACTTTCAGATACTCAATTTGGCTTTCGCCGGGGCAAAGGGACGAACGATTGCCTAGCGTTGCTTTCTACTGAAATTCAACTCGCATTTGCTCGAAAAGAGCAAATGGCTTCTGCGTTCTTGGATATTAAGGGGGCTTTTGACTCTGTCTCTGTAGAAGTTTTAAGCGCGAAACTTCATTCGCAGGGACTTTCACTAAATTTGAATAACTTTTTGCTCAATCTGTTGTCAGAAAAGCATATGTATTTCTCACATGGCGATTCGACAACTTCCCGAATTAGTTACATGGGCCTTCCCCAGGGCTCATGTTTAAGTCCTCTCTTATATAATTTTTACGTCAATGACATCGATGAATGTCTTGCAAATTCATGCACGCTAAGGCAACTTGCAGACGATAGCGTTGTATCCATTACTGGTAGCGAGGCTAGCGATCTGCAAGGACCATTGCAAGATACCTTAGACAATTTGTCTGAATGGGCTCTTAAGCTGGGTATCGAATTCTCTCCGGAGAAAACTGAGTTGGTCGTTTTTTCTAGGAAGCATAACCCAGCTCAGCTGCAGCTCCTACTAACGGGTAAAACGATCTCTCAGGTTTTAGTCGCTAAATATCTCGGGGTCTGGTTCGACTCTAAATGCACCTGGGCTTGTCATATTAGGTATCTGACACGAAAATGCCAACAGAGGATTAATTTTCTTCGTACGATTACCGGAACCTGGTGGGGAGCCCACCCAGGAGACCTTCTAAGGCTTTACCAAACAACGATATTGTCAGTTCTTGAGTACGGCTGTTTCTGCTTCCGCTCCGCCGCGAACACGCACATTATAAAATTAGAGAGAATACAATATCGTTGTTTGCGTATTGCCTTGGGTTGCATGCAGTCGACCCATACGATGAGTCTTGAAGTGTTAGCGGGTATTCTTCCGTTGAAACATCGTTTTTGGAATCTCTCTTACCGGTTGCTAATTCGATGCACAGTTAGGAACCCATTAGTAATTGAAAATTTCGAGAGGTTGGTCGACCTTCAATTTCAATCCAGATTTATGACTTTATATTTTGACTATATGGCTCAAGATATTAATCCTTCTTCATACGATTCCTCCAATGTCGCACTTTTAGATACTTCTAATAATGCTATATTTTTCGACACCACCATGAAACAAGACATTTCTGGTATCCCGGATCAATTGCGACCCCAAGAGATCCCTAAGATTTTTTCGAATAAGTTCAAACATGTTAGTTATGATAAAAGGTTTTACACTGACGGATCTAATCTAGATGAGTCCACTGGCTTCGGTGTTTTCCACGAAAATTTTACCGCCTCCTACAAACTCGATGCTCCTGCTTCCGTGTACGTCGCAGAACTTGCTGCTATTCAGTACTCTCTTGGAATCATCGAAACCCTACCCACAGACCACTACTTCATCTTCACAGACAGTCTCAGTGCCATTGAGGCTCTGCGATCGATGAAGCCTGTGAAGCACACCCCGTATTTCCTGGGGAAAATACGGTGGTTTTTAAGTGCTTTAACAGATAAAAATTACCGGGTTACCTTAGCGTGGGTCCCTTCTCATTGCTCGATTCCGGGTAACGAAAAGGCTGACTCTTTAGCTAAGGTGGGTGCTATTGATGGCGATATTTATGAAAGACCAATTGCTTATGATGAATTTTATAGCATTTTGCGTCAGAGAACACTCAACAGTTGGCAATCATCATGGAACTCAGATGAACTGGGACGGTGGCTACATTCCATTTTTCCTAAGGTATCGACGAAAGCATGGTTCAAGGGGTTGGATGTAGGTCGGGACTTCATTCGCGTGATGTCTAGACTTATGTCCAATCACTACACGTTAAACACGCATCTCTTTCGTATAGGGCTTGTAGACAGTAATCACTGCGTTTGTGGCGATGGCTACCATGACATCGAGCATGTTGTTTGGTCGTGTACCGAATACTGTGGTGTTAGGTCCGAGCTTATAGATTCCCTTCGGGCCCGAGGAAAACAACCGAACGTACCCGTTAGAGACATTCTGGGAAGCGGTGATCTCCAGTACATGACACAGTTATACTGCTTTCTGAAAAACGCTGACATTAAAATTTAAAATTTTCTTTGTCTATTTGTCAGATTAAGGATACAAATATGCTATGCTGAAGACACGGAAACGAAGAGCCCGCAACTATGCTTACACAAATATTTTGAACCCACAACAAACAAGAATACAATTGCTCTACCAGTTGAAAAACAAAGTTCCAAAATAGTTTTAAGTCAAAATTGTATCTCCCCTCCTCTCACCTTGAATCCCCACTAGCTCGTAGTCGGCCGCGAGAATAAAGAAAAGGCCTCCCTCTTTTCCCTGCTAACGTAGAATTAAAACGAATTGTACTTGGCTCAGTAAAACAGAAAATGTATCGTGCCGTGTCAAATAAACTAATTTAAAACTAGAAATTTGCGATGTTTTTTCGGCGACATGTTGTTTTAAGACCAAATATCAAAACTCTTCATTCAAAATTCAAAATCGTTTGTCCACATAATAGCATTTTCTTACCCATCTTTAAAATAACATTTCATGTTGTACAAAGGCTAAGCTCAAAACGGAGAAAGGAAACAGTTTTGGCATAGTTTTATTATATTTCACAAAGCAAAATAATATCAAATATGTACAGCATTAAATAATACGAATCAAAACAGGTAAAAAACAAAAAAAATGTGTGAGGGGACGGAGTCCTCTTTGACAAGCAGATGGTCGTGAGTTCGAATCTTGTTTTAGTAGTAGCAGGCCATTTTCTATTATCAACGAGATTTAAACATTGGTTTATTCATATTCATGTTCCTTAATGTGTTACGTAATTTGTGTACGACGCCAAAGTTGCTTCCCGCACAGAAGGGCTGATTTTCGTCAAAAATACACATATTTAAATAATTTTATTTTACTGTATAGAATAAATATGATGGTCAGGGATACCAGATGTGCATATTTGTCCACAAAACGCAGAAAACTAGAGTCCGTGTGCAAATTTTTATTGATTCACAGATATTCGCAGATTTTATATATCTTCGCTTATATTAATCTATAATATAATGCGCAAACTTTTTTAAAATGTGTGCAGATTTTTGCAGACTTTTGCCTGCGCGAGTGAGTTCTTTTTTCGAATCACGGATAGGTTTCTTTTTGAATTTCAAGCAGATTTTTCGAGCAGTTGCAAACAGTTATCGAAAGCACCTGGCATCTCTGGTGATACAGATAGTTATTGTAGCATTGGGCGATACGATGGAGAGTATCGATACTTCCGTATCGATACCCAAAGAGCCAAAGGTATCGAGATACTCGAAATATCGGCCAAAAAGTATCGATACCGGAAGTATCAATACAATAGCTAAGAACATTTTTGTAATTTTTGTAAACACAAGGTAAATAATGAGGACTTATTCGTTGTTTTTCTAGTATCTATCCGCATTCTCTAGAGCAGCATGAATCAAATGACTTCACAAACAAATAAATACAGGTAATGCAGAAATTCTGAGCTTTGGCAAAAAATGAATTAAACAACTTAAATCTTCGAGATTTGTATTCACTGGCCTAATGGGCTGTAAAGCTCCCGTCTTATTTGTATAAATTATTGACACACTTCCGTATAAATTGATGAGAAAGTTGATGACATAAAAAAGTTAGATATGTCAGCGAAAATAAGATAGTGAAGTCTACCGCTAAATGTTTCTTACTAATCAATATTGCAATTTTATTTTTCACTTGTACTTGTCCGCTTGTCAATATTCGATCTGAACAATGTAACCAGAAAACTTATATTTGTTTTTGTAATACAAATCTTTTTACTTTTGTCCTGTGTCAAAATGTCATACGGTCATATGCCGTCTAAGAGAGAGAGAGAGTTAGACGATGAAAAAATCACCAATTTGGCAACTGGGTTTTACATGTCAAAGGTGCCAGATCTCTTCTCAAAACGCAAAGTTGAATGACTTTTCATTTGATTCGTAAAACCGGTGGTGACGATGAAAGTACTGGGGAGTATTGTTAAGTGCGGGAGAATTTATCTCGCAAGGTGCATGAAAAACGCCGTAGAAGTGCGCGGGTATAACCAATCATGTTGGTGTCTTCTACAAAAAGTGCGCAAATTCAATTTCCGCACTTTTTGTAGAAGATATTACCGCGATTGGACGTACCCGCGCACTTCAACAAGAATTTTTCGCGAGAAAATTTGTCGCAATCAACAATAATAAAGTGCATCGCAAAAACCGTTAAGGTGTTTAATTCTATGTTTATGTTTAATTTTAAATGCTTTCACCAAAACAATAGACAATTACTTTGTTAGCTATAAAAGACTTGTCAACCTCCGGCTAAAAATCACTGTGATAATGCGATTTTGAAACATTCTTATTAATTGTCTAGCAATAGACCTCTCCAATCGTGCATGTATTGGTGCACTTTACACCGCGTGAGTCGGATGGAAAACGACGCAATCAAAGTGCTGTCAAAATACTTGCATTGATTGCGAAATTTTTATTTACTTTCGCTGACTTGAAAGTTACTTTATTCCTACGCGGATTGTGTGACTTGTTTATGGATAGTATCTTACAAAATGAATATTTAATTTACAGTACCGAGTAACCAAAGCTAAGCGAATTGAAAAATATATAGACTATAGACTATATATTCTTTCGCTGACTTGAAAGTTACTTTATTCCTACGCGGATTGTGTGACTTGTTTATGGATAGTATCTTACAAAATGAGTATTTAATTTACAGTACCGAGTAACCAAAGCTAAGCAAATTGAAAAATATATAGACTATATTTTTCGATTTACTTAACCCCGGTGAAGTAAAGCAAGAATCATTCATGAGGCAAACACAACAATATTGCACGCTTAGCCTTGAGGCTAATAGCGGTCTCGATCAACAAGATTAGTTGAGAGAATTCGTTGTCGATATTGTTTTTGGCACATTTTGCATGTGTAAGATAAGTACAACGATACCCCGTGATCCAGTGCTGAGTCGAGAAAATTTCCAGCTCGAAAAGTTCCTCGACTCGATTGGGAATCGAACAAGATATCACAACCGTGTGAGAGAGCAAGCCGACCGACATCGGTAACCACAGAGCCACGGGGACCATAAGGCAAACAACCCGAATTAAGTGTTTGTGACTAAGTTGTCAGAAAGCTCTATAGGACAAGAAACACGTATGGCAATAAACATGTTCTATATTGTATATATTGTATATTGTTGTTATCTTTCTTTTTCGTTTGGCTCACAACATTCTCTCTGTCTATTTCTCCATCTAAGTTTTGCTAGTGCAAATAGACTTGTGCGATTTTTATACTGACAGTGGCAGCTTTTTAGTGGTTCCAGCTTCCAGCTCGTATCAACTAGCTGGCATAGATGAAGAACTAGCTGGCATCTCTATCTTATTTGCTTTGCTTCATCGCAGCGGATCCACGATGTGTGGGCCCCACTGACACTGACAGACAGCATAACATAGCGTATGAAAAGTGGCGGCGATCTCGTTTACACATTGAGATGTCAGCCCTTGAAACATGGTGCGATTTCAGCTAACTGGTTCGTATGCATAAAAGAATATCGATACAAATATCGCGGTTTTTAGTATCGATACAGCTAAGCATCGGATTCTCGTGTATCGATCTAAAAAATCGAAATATCGTCTCAAAAGTATCGATATTTCCGATACCGATACAATATCGCCCATTGCTAAGTTATTGTTTACGTTTTTTTTGCAAATTTGGATTGTTAATTGTATGCAGCATTTCGAATTTATATTGATAGCGTTTAATAAATTTCAAAAAATGAATAAAGTGTTAAAAGAGTGTTTCCTGAAGTCATTGACAGATCGTCACCAGCCAATTCGTATTGAATCTGAGCGAACTTTCGTTGGCCGTAGTCCAGAGACACTTATTCAGGATCCATGTTGTTCGCGTCAACAAGGTGAAAATTTCAATATTGGATATTTTTGGGCAATGTGATAAATTGAATTCCACCTTATTTTCTCGAGCAGTTTGTCTAAAGGCCAACTTCAAGGATGGATACGTATTGGTAAAATGTCTTGGTTCAAACCCTTCAGTTTTGAATGGAAAACAATTGGAAAAACATTTGGGATATGAAGCATACGATGGAGATATTCTAGAATTGCTTCCAGGTAACCATCAATATTCATTTGATTTTAAATTTGAAAACGTTGTCGAACGGCAAACTGGTGAAGAAAAATCAAAAACTATGGAAAAAACAAATTTTTCAAAAAGAGATTGCTCAGAAACTGACATCAACGCTAGAAACAAGAATAGTAGAAATAAAAGTGATACTCATAAACGGCTTTTATCGAATGACGAGACAGACTATCAAAGCAACTCCAGGCAAAATAAGAAGAGGCGACATGAAGATTCACCTAATGGGAACACTAGTAAGTCGGATATACGGTCTCGGATTAGCGGGCAACAAACAATAGCTGTCAAAAGCTCTCTGTGGGAAGAGATCGATGGAAAACAATTGTATGTTTTTCATAGCAAAGGCCTAATGTCTTCGGAAAAGATAGCTGCATATGACATGGATGGAACACTTATTAAAACCAAATCGGGTAATGTTTTTCCCAAAACCATTGATGATTGGCAGCTTGCCTTTTCCGAAGTTCCCGGGAAACTGAAGTCCTTATTGAAAAATGGGTTTAAGATAGTTATTTTCACTAACCAAGCTGGAATTTCAAAAGGCAAACTAAAAATTGATGAGTTTAAAACAAAGATTGAAGCATTGCAGATGAAATTAAACATTCCTTTACAAGCATTTATCTCTACTGGAAAAGGGAAATATCGCAAGCCATTGACGGGAATGTGGGATTCGCTGTGTCAGCTAGTAAGTAATGGGTAAGCAAATAGTTGCAGCTAACGTTAATTTTTATTCTTTTCAGTTCAACGGCGGCCTTCAAGTAGATAAAGGACGAAGCTTTTACATTGGTGACGCTGCCGGTCGCCTAGAACAGAAAAAACCTGTAAAACGCAAGAAGGACCATTCTTGTGCTGATCGGCTTATGGCATTGAACGTTGGGATACCATTTTTTACCCCGGAGGTTCACTTCCAGAATTCCAAAGACATTGAATGGGCGAAACCGGAATTTGATCCAAAGTCTGCTTGTGGATTTTCTGACCTTTTGTCACCAAGCGGAAGTAAACTTGTATTGTCTAGGCAAGAAATTATAATAATGGTTGGTTTTCCCGGATCTGGTAAAAGCCACTTCACTCGAGCGCACCTTGAACCAAAAGGTTATACTCTGATCAATCGTGATACTTTAGGATCATGGCAGAAATGTGTTTCACAATTAGAAAATACAATACGAAACAAAAAGTCTGCTGTCATTGATAATACTAACCCAGATGCGGAGAGCAGGAAGCGTTTCATTGAAGTGGCCAAAAAAAGAAACGTAACATGTCGCTGCTTTGTAATGAGTGCTAGTTACAAGCAATCAAAACATAACAATATTTTTCGGGAACTGACAGACCGGTCACACACGTCGATCAATGATATGGTGTTCAATATGTACAAGTGAGCATATAATTGAAATTGTTTTCAGAAAGCCTTGTTTAAATCTGCCCCTTTCCAACTTTTCAGATCAAAATATCAGGAACCATCAATCGAAGAGGGTTTTAGCGAAATAATAAAGGTAAATTTTGTGCCAAAATTCCAATCTGAAGCTGACGAAAAGTTATACAAACTGTATCTGCTGGAGAGTTAAGTATAATATATGATTAAATGGGAAATTTTGTTTTTTTTTTTATTGAATAATTGATTATAGAATTTTTGCTAGTTTTTATATCAATCTTCAAAATATACTGGTCAGTTCAGCTAGTTTTGGTAATGTGTTGTTTCTCATGTTTCTGTTGCCTAACTCAACAGTAAAGGTACTTATTTATATCATTGGCGGAAGCGTATACCACTATAATGAATATGAACATCTGCTTATTTGAAAGAAATGAAATAGTTTGTTTCCGTATAACAACTCACAGAGATAGTTCACAAAATAATTGAATATTGGTATAGTTTCACAGATAAAAATGCTAATTTTCGAGTTCGAATTTCGGCCGGAGAGAAAAACTCTCAGTGTCAGAAAAATCCCGTAATAATTCTGTTAGCTAAACAATAAACAGATCAGTACGAGTCATCTCAACCCTAATTTTAAAATGAAGGAGATGATCTCATTCGATAGAATGGATTGTTCAAAGAACAAATTACTTACTTTTCCAAGTTGCATTTTATAATATTTAATTTTAGTATTTTTAATAATTGGATACATGGAAACCAATGCTAAGTTCTTGTGCTACACATTTCACTATTGAAATCTGCCCTTTGCACATGAAAAACCTAGTATGTAATATTGTTTGTAGGAACAGTTCAATGGAGTGTAAATCGCAGTTATGAATTAGTTTAGCATTTAACGGTAATATAAACTCAATTTTAAGAAAATTTTGAAGAAAGAAATCATTAAAATTATACCTGCTGCCTAACGATTGTATGTGTCAATTTGAATGGAATCGCTTCTACCAAGTTCTTAGTAAGAATTCGCTGATGCTATCGCGAAGCGAACCCAAAAGCACTCGCTAATACGAATTCTGCGTCATGAATATCCCTTCCAACAGAAAAGTCTAAACTATAGACGCCTTCAGTTTCAGACAACTTTTTTTTTCTTCTAAAAATCTTACATTAGCAGGCAATTAAAGATACATTATTTTACACTGTTACACAAATTTGCACATAAAAAATCTCCGTTCGAATATTAATTGATAATATTGTAGAATCTACCAATTCTTTTTCCGTGTGGCAAACTTAATCAGACTGTTTCATCGAATAGCACATCTACACCCTCACAAGGCAAAGCTTCGTCGAAAGCTTTCGTTCGCATTTTATTTGTTTGTTTGTATTGCTTGATTCGCTTGCCTAGATACCGATTTTTTTTAATTTAACATTGAGTATGTAATTATTCGTTATCGATTTTAAGTGTAAAATTTCGCATTTTTATTTTACGGTTGTATTTATAGAATTCGTCGGGAATTTGAATTAAATTTAATATCTATTACCATGTAATTATTTGGTATCGTGTATTATTTGCAACAGATAAATACAATAAACATTGGATATACATTCAATTGTTTGTAAGAAAAAATGATTTCATTAATGCGCCAATTTAGCTAGTTTTATTCATGTGTTTGCTCCCACGCTACTCTATGGAGTGCTGTAAGAGGGGAGGGAGATGATTTGTGCAGAAGCACGACGAGCGCTCAGTTCAATAGCTATGGTGGTAGTCAGTCGATCAGTGGGTAACAGTCACGAAAGGCATCTCGTTGCGTGAACTGCTAAACGGAGACGGTCTCCAGTCGGGTCCGGTTGGACAATCATTGTTTGATTTTATCAGATCGACGTGTGTAGTGTCTCTTAACAGCGGTAGAGCAGGTTGGAAAGCTTGCAAAGTAGCGCTAGTTTATGTAATTTCTCAAGTGGAAAGTGCTCGTGTGTTCTACTGCAGTTAGTGGTCTGGAGAAGCAGTTAGTGGTTGTAGAAAAAAGAAAAATTAAGAGAGTAATGTGCTTCAAAACATGATGTTGAAAGAAACCTTTTCGAATATCTTCGGAATTATTCATTTCTGGCGGATGTCTGCTGGATCGCAATGAAAGTTGTGCATTTACTCACCACGGACGGATTTCTCGTGTTCAGTAATGCTGCAATTTACTCAAATATCTGCATTCACTATTGATTTGCAGCTTTAGTGATTGAATCATGTGTCACCAGTGATGGGAACGTATTGGATATAATAAATGTAACACGGCATTGTTTCTTGATGTCAGTATTTTGTATTCGTGCAGTATAGCTATTCGAATAAAAAAGCCGGTTGTCTCATCTTCATACATGCTGTTTGGTTTAGCTTTACTTTAAATTACTCAATTTGAACAACGCAAGGTTGCAGTTGTTATGGATCCTGAAATCTAAATCTCGGAAATGTCTGCGAAAGTTCAATGCAGAGAACATTAAGAATATATTGGTAGTCAAAGGTTTGTCAACGTTAGTAACATTCGTACGAGTGGTTTTTAACAGCGATAATCTTTATAACGTTCATAAGGTCTTTTCGTTGTTAAATTAGCAAGAAGGTTTGGCGAAAATGCGTATCGTGAAAAGTGAATTAAAAAAAAAATAATTCCGTGAACGCAATAATAGTGTAGTGTAAATTTTTTACTTCTTGCAACAAACATTTGAAGCAAAACTTGTTTTCTTCGCACTTCCACCACTGTCTTTGTACTGGTTGAGCTACCAGCCGTTTGTACTGTCGGTTAAGCACGTAGGATTTCGCGCAAGTGGTTGCTGGTACAGCCGAGAGAAGAGCTTCTATCAACAGCGCGGCTAGGTGCAATTTTGTGCTTTTTGTGTACGGTCTGCGAACGGTTTCGTCTGGCTTTACAATACCGCTACAGCAAACGACGTGCATATGTATACTGGTGAATAGATCGAAAAGAGTAAGTCAAATGTAATGAAAACTAACATTAAAACATAATAGTGAGAGGGAAGGTGAAACAAGACGAATGTTACGCAGAAAACGTACCATTTTTTTTAATGATTTGAGTTACACAAGTACGCGTAAAATTAAAAAAAAAAACAAAGTTAAAAAAGCTTTCTTCTATTAACATGCCTGAAAAGTTCGATAATATTCGATATAATTCGATTAGAAACAAAGCTAAATAAAAAACAATATTTATAATTTATAAATTGTTAGAATTTCTGCATGTTTTCATGATTTCAGTATGTCTGTTTTGGTTTGGAAACTGGTTGCTTTTTTAAGAGTAAGAGTCGTCCATTTGAGAATTGGGCATATACAAAGCAGGAATGCCTAATTTGATATGAAAGGTTTTTGATTGAACGTTTGTCAAATTAATTTTCATAATCTAACCGGAAACCGGGAAAGTAAATTAAAATCATTTACCTTCCAGTCATTATACTTCATTGTAACATTATTTAACCTTTCCCGATATAAATTGGTATTTTTTCCTCGGTTGCTTTTCTATAAATTATTCTGCATTTCTGAGTGATATTATTTCTACGCACAAGATTGTGATGCCATTGTAAAATAATTCTAGCATGATTTGCGTAAAACTGAATTCAAGCTTAGCTTCAAAATAAAACAAAACAAAAAAAAAATGATCATCATTGAGCAGGTTTTTGATGTCCGGACGATCGCTGTGAAATGTTTGTTTTGCTTCACAGTTTGTTCAAACATACTCAATCTTTATTTTTCTACTGCTTTTTTTCTGTAGTACTTCAAATCGTAATTTGAATAGTCACTTGAGTAAATGTTGAAGCGATTGACTGAATGACGTCAATGATTCAGGATTTGGCGTACTTTTCTGATATAATATACAGATAAGGTTTTTGTTTGTAGTTTTTAAATTTGTTGCAAACAAATGTTGGAAGATTAATGGTTAGATACCTTAGTCGACGTTATTGATAAACGAACATTGACGACAGACTAATGATAGCATAGCATGTGACTTCGATCACGTTAAGCAAAACAGTTTTCTTATGAATTTTCCCCCCTGTGCGTTTAATGATAAGCAACAATACAATAACTGTTAGTTATACGATGAATTGACATAATACGATTTTACAGGCGTTTTTGTGAAAATAAAAAAAATCGATTCCGATTTGGAACACTTTTGTTCTAAAATCTTTTATTTGGATTTTGTCACTGAAATTATATGCTTCGAAAAGCTAGCTTACTTTTATTTCGCTATTTTAGCTTAGTTGTTGACATCTTTCAATTGAATTTTGCCTTGGACGTCTACACCAGATTGTTTTAGTCTTATACAGAAGTAGATACTAATACCTTTACGGAAAGAGAACATAGTTGTCTAGAGAATTCATTGAACTGATGAAATCAGCCGAAACCCGTGCTTAAAGAACATTAAAAAATCAGGTTCACCTTCGGATCAGTTCAGTGTTAAGTGCGAGTAAGCTAATAACTCTTATATAGTATATGAACAACTATGTTTGGCAAAAAAGATGACTGACGTTGAGAATAATTGTTATTACAGTAATACCTGAAAATTTTCAATTCATAATGCTTAATGTACGATTGCATGTTTAATTTTACAATGGAGACACAAATTACGCGTGGTCGTTTCCGTATCTATTTTGTTCGCCTTTCGAAGTTGACGCACCTGGTTATGATCAAAGGTGAAGCTTATATAAACAAAGGTAATACATGCAGCAGCAAAAAGGTAGAACTTCAATTAACTCAAGTGGCTGGTTATTAAATAACATTGTGTGTAGTACTGTGTCGCAAATGAAGAACACCACCGTCAGAGTAATCTACTACGAGTCTCAAAGCCGATGCTGCCCGGCAGATATAAATTGCGGTGAAGCAAGGGTTGGGTCTGCTGATGTTTGACCTTGGCCATCGCAAAAATAATAACCTTAATGGCACTGACGGTGACGGTGATGATGATGATGATGATGAATATGATGACTAATGAAGATGATACTGATGGCGATCTCACTTCGTAAAGTTTTATGAACGCCGCAATGATTTGTATCTACGATGTGTATAGTCAGGTACCGAAGCACTTCACGAACAAGTACCTTTACAATGGATCGTAACGTGGATACTTGAAACGAACCGAATAAAGCGTCAATCTGCATGGAAGCTGAAACTCTCGAATGAGAAGAGTGAAATTGCGTCATATCTTCAAAGTCATCAATATTGCTGGCTTACCCCGCCCGTTCAATGTAGATGTACAATAAGCTTACTCAATTAAAAGCCGCGGCGACTAAGCAGTGATGCGTGAGAATACGTAAATGAATATTGTAAATGTTAGTGTAGGTACCTGTACATGATGCTAAAATAGTTGATTCATTGCCATACAGGACACAAAACAAGTCTAGGTCAAGGGGGCGGGAGTCACAGAAGTTGGATTGCGTTCAATGCTAACCAGCAATATTAAGACTGGATTGTGGTATTACCATTTTTGTAAACATTATTGCAAAAATTTGGTATATTTGATGTCAGGGTGCACTACACTAAATTACTCATATGTACTAAAATGCCTTCTCTACTGCAGAAATTCATTAAGATCTGGTATCTGGATCTGGTAATGGTCTTAAGGAGCAATAATGACTCAGCAAAATAGCATATGAAATATTTATGCCTTTTGCCTAGAAAAGTATGACAAAGACTGACAAAACCGAATATCCAAAAGTGAACCAATAGTCATAGACCATTTGACTTGATTCGACGAGCTCGTCATTTTTGTATGCATGCGTATATATATGTGTGTGTATATAACTCACTAACTTTGCTTTTTTTCCTGTAGGAGACTGAACCACTGCGACCATTGGTAGTAGATCTATTGTGGTATGCTCCGCCTTAATCTAGGTGCATTCAATTTCGGCGCATAACTATTATTGAGTTGATGTCCAATTTTGATTTGCACGTGTATCCCAGTCAGGTATCACAATTCGAATGAAGTGTAATATCTGAGAAGGGTTTTCGTTCCAGATTTCGGAAGGACTTGGGAATCCTTTACCGAGGATACGCAGTCTGCGTTGTATTATTACTCTGCATTCGCAAAGTAGGTGTTCAGAGGTTTCATTCTCAAGTTCGCAGAAGCGGCATTTCTCGTCATTGAGTTTGCCCATCTTCTTCAGATGGTACTTACTCGGACAGTGACCAGTGAAAAGTCCTGTTATCGTACTTAGGTCTTTTTTATTGAGCCTAAGTAGCGTTATGGTTTTTGCGTAGTTTGGTTTTATAATTTTTTTTGATTGCCATAAACCAGATACAGCATTCCAATTTTAACTTATGACCATCCTCTCCCATTAATCTAGTTCTATTTTTAAAGCTCTTGATTAGACGCCACAGAAGGGTTCTGGTAATATAAAATTTTCGGAAGAACCTTCTCTTGCTAGTGAGTCGGCTTTTTCATTGCCTTCAATTCCGCAGTGTCCTGGTACCCAGTACAGTTTATCCAAAACATCAAAAAAAATTTCATTCCGGATAATCGAGTTTTCCGGATAATCGAATCACACAAAAAATACTGAAATTTTGCGATTAACGAACATAAAATAAATATTTCTGATCCTTTATTTACTTGTATGCTGCAGTGGCGTAACCAGAAGTTATTTCTGAAGCAAAAAAGGGGTAAAATCGTGAAAAGCAAAAAAAAATAAATTGGACATTGATTAGTTTCACTTAATTCGAACATGTCCGAAACATGCCGGAAGTGACTTAAATGGTAACTAATATGCCAGAAGGGATGGTAAAGATAACATTTCGGAATAAAAATTGAAGAAAGGACACCAAAAAAATAAAATTCCGGATAATCGAGTCTAAAATTCCGGATAATCGAGTTTCCGGATAATCGAGTCCGACCTGTATAGTAAAACCTGATTTTTTGTGCTAGCTGCCGAAGTGAAAGAATGCATTCCCACACTAGTTTTGATTTGCAAATGGGTGCTTTAAGCGCTTTGAGTGCTGCCTGACTGTCGGAGAAGATACAGATATTTGCGTGTCTGTAATTTCTCTTTAGACAGATGTATGCACATTCCATGATTGCGTATGTTTCAGCTTGAAAAACTGTTGGCCAGTTTCCCATAGAGATATATTCATTTATTCCTGGCCCGGTCATGCCAGCTCTGGTGGCTTTATTTATTTTTGAACCATCGGTGTAAAAGATTATTGAGCCCAGTCGAACTGCTAGACCATTGTTTCTGCGTGCTTTTTAGTAGCAAAAATTACAAGATACTCGTTTGTTTTCAAAGCAGGTGTGAATTCGTGAATATCTTCTGCGCTTCTTAAGACATGGATCACACGGAACAACTTCTCTTCTCGTACCAAACGACAAATCCTTCTAAGCAGGAGGTAGTGTTCCTGAGCGAAGTTAACATGAATTGAAATGGTGTCACAGGTGTAAGGCTGTGCGAGATTTCGAATGATTTCGTATAATTTCGCAAAACTTTAAATTTACCGAAATTTCGCGAAATTTGCCGGTTTCGCGAAATTGCCGAAAATTTTCGTTGAATTTCGCTAAATTCCGCTTAAAATTTCGCGAAATTAAACTTCCAATTTCGACGATTAAGAAATTTAGCCTATCAAATAAATTGAATATAGATATCTCAACATATATCTGGTATACTAAGTCAGACATAGAAGAATAAACTCTCAGCCGGTAATTTTTGTTTTTAAAGACAAAACCGTAACATCATGCGGAAGGTATTTTTTATGTGGTTATATTTGCAGCCCACAATGTTAAAGAGGTCACTTTTTGTCTTTCGTTTAGGAGGGCTTAGCAATTTCTGTCAAAACTAAAGCTCTGAAGCTCTATCTTACAGGCCAAATGTTCTATGCTACTCGACTTGTAAAAATTTTCAAGCGTTTTTTCGGATTTCTCTGTGTTAGAGGACTCCTCTTCGCACACCGTAGTGTCTTTAAATGTGTTTTTTCAGATAGTTCATTGCTATCACTAGGCTGACCAGATATCATGCCTTATAGTGTGCAGACAGAGTGATCGATGTGTCAAGCAGAAAAAGTTGTAATTGCCTGGATTTTTAGTATTGTTTCAAAACACTCTGACTTCAAAGTCAGCATAGGTTTCAAAATTGTCAGGTACCTTATCAAAAATATTTTAAACGTGTTACCAAAAAAGTATTTGTATTTGTTTTTGAGAAAATGTTATTACTGAAAATTCTATTTACGATTTGCGCAATAACTAATAATCAGTTTTCTTGAACCTTCATTTTTTTTATAAATTTTTCATACTTAATTGTACATATTTTTGCAGAATAAGATCACAAAACAAAAGACCACGAGGACCACGGGGGAGTAGGGGGGTATAAAAGGGATCAAAATATGACCACGTAGTTTAGGAATGGTCCCAAATCCATTTTATTATTTTTGGTGTCGCAGAAACTCACAGGGCATATTTTTTTAGGACAAAATTATTTTCTACAACCTACAACCTACAACCAGAGACACTAGTTATGCCAGTCAAACGAACCGATTTAGCTGAAAAAATAATTTTAATCTCCAATTGGACACTCTGTGGGTAATTGAAATATTTTTATAATCGAAACAGTTAGTTTGATTGGTATAGTGCCTTTGGCAAAGTTGTAGATAATAATATTGTCCTTCCAAAAATAAACATGTTGTAATTTTTTTTTTAAAATATAACTTTTTTTTTGACTTCTTCATCGCTTCGGTATTTTTTTTTGTAATTTTTATACAAAAAAAAAGATTTTTGAAAAATAAGCTTTTTTATATTAATTTTAATGTTTCTTTTACATCAAAAAAATGATTTTTTAGAGTTTTTTTTATCGGAAAGATAAAATTACTGTCTAAAACTTTTTCGAAGACGCCACACTGATCAACATACTTTTGGCTCTGAAAATATTTATAATCACAATAACCCTCCCAAAATAGCATAATACCAATACTATTCAGTATGGTTATTCTTAGCACTCCGTAGCAGAAAATCAACCCAATATAACAGTTTCATTTAATATAGCGACTTCCGGGTTCCTGAAAAAAGCCTAGAATGGCTAAATACCCAATATGGGCCCCGGAATAATACCCCGGTCTGTGTGATCTAAGAATACTGGTATTTTATGATTTGTTGCAAAACATTGATTATTTGGAGTGATGATCGAGTTATGTAATGTGAAATGTGACAAAATTTCTAAGAGGTGTGTTGTGATAAATGAGCAATGAAGTATAAGACATGATTCTAAGATTCGTAACTTAAGGTAATTAACATATTCCGAAAAATATTTTTAAAACGGTTTTTACTCACGTTGCTTTCTTAACTGTTGGCGCCACAGGTTCAATTGTGGAGTATACTTATATATTCGATCAAAAAATCTCGACCCCCCCCCCCCTTACCCAAAAAAAAAAATGGAGTGATGATAGCATAATAATTGAAACGTTAATGCAAAGTTTAAGCCAAATCTAAAATGACAAAAAATATTGAAACTGGGACATTTTTTGTGGAACTGCTCAGTTAAAAAGTAATTTTAAGTTATATTAAAAAATGTGCAAAAATATTGGAAACTTCAAAGTTTACAGAATAGTCAACTTAAATTTTGTTTTCCTCGAATTGATAAAGATTTCAATTCGTTCAAAACTTTCAATTCATTAAGACAACTGTCAGATGATGTAAATTATTAAATAATTAATTAAATAAATAAATAAATAAATAAATAAATAAATAAGATGTCACTTAGTCTAGTCTGACTAAACGGTGTTAAAAAAATTCAATAACACTGGTCGACAAAAGCGAAAAAAAGTTGCCCTCCAAAGGTTTTACAGCTTTTTAACCATTCCTGTGAATTTTGCTGCTTTTAGAGAATGCAGAAATGCATCAGAAGGCCGCCGAGGAATTGCTTATCGGATTCGTCGCTTTTACGTTAGCATAGGGAAAAATTCTTTGGAAAAGTTATCTTTGCTAGGGACACCAAAACTCACAGGAATGGTTGAAAACCTACCTACCATCTCTCATGTTTTCTAGTTCGAGCTCTAGGACAAAACTTGGATTTTGAATGATGAAAATGCTATGAAAGAAGGATTACTATTTTAAACATAGTTGCATTCAAACCAAAAGAATCAGTTCAGAAGTTTATTAAATTATTATTTACAAAGACATTTCGAGTTTGACCTTTATATCATTTGTATCTATAGCGCTGCTATTACCTGCAATATAATATGTATAAATGAATGCATCAAGATTTTAGTTTTTAACATTTTTGATTTTCTCGTCATTGTCGGTTTATCGATATCTGAATACCTACGTTACTCTTCGTCGACCAGGTAAGCACATTGCGATCAGTTGCTGAAGGGTACTTCGTTAGCGTACGCTCCAACGTTTCAAATCATTGTAATGCTATGTTTCAGAAACATTTATTTTATTTTTCGAAATTTCGCGAAATTTAGAGACCAACTTCGTTTCGTCTCGAGAACTCGAAATCCACCTTGATTTCGTTTCGACTAATTTGGCGAAACCGAAATTAAGGGTTAATTTCGTTTCGTTTCGTTTCGACACCAGAAAAGCCAGTTTCGCACACCCCTACACAGGTGTATAAGAGATAAATGAATTGAATTTGCACGGTAATTCGTTTTTCAGTTAACATTTTTTTTTGGGGTAAGGGGGGGGGGGGGTCGAGATTTTTTGATCAAATATATAAGTATACTCCACAATTGAACCTGTGGCTCAACAGTTAAGAAAGCAACGTGAGTAAAAACCGTTTTAAAAATATTTTTCGGAATATGTTAATTACCTTAAGTTACGAAACTTAGAATCATGTCTTATACTTCATTGCTCATTTAGCACAACACACCTCTTAAAAATTTTGTCACATTTCACATTACATAACTCGATCATCACTCCAAATAATCAATGTTTTGCAACAAATCATAAAATACCAGTATTCTTAGATCACACAGACCGGGGTATTATTCCGGGGCCCATATTGGGTATTTAGCCATTCTAGGCTTTTTTTAGGAACCCGGAAGTCGCTATCTTAAATGAAACTGTTATATTGGGTTGATTTTCTGCTACGGAGTGCTAAGAATAACCATGCTGAATAGTATTGGTCTAATTTCAGTTGATTTTCTGAAACTGAAAATTGACATCATAGAATTCAGAATGGCGTTTAAAGTTTATTTCCGGTCTCTGGGTGTAATCTTGGGCCCGGACAAACCTATTGCATGGTATCTGAATGTTTAATGTTTCGTCTGGATGATTTTTTTCGTAAGCCAAAGCCATATCTTCAGTACCGATTCATTTTTCGCATTCTCGTAAAATAACGTACACTGCCTGCTTCAAAAAACATATAATGTAGTCGTAGGGCAAAAAATAAATTTAGTCCGTCAACTAACTTACCCGAGCGGGGGCCTAGTGTGGTTGGTAATGTCTCCACCAACCACGCTCGACGCCTGGGTTCGAATCCCACCGCCGACATAGGTGTCGATGGTTGTGAGGTGGCGTGATCCACTCACAACCAACCCAACTGGTCTAGATTCAACCCTAGCCGACGCCGGGAGATTTTCTGAGGCGAAAAATCTCTGGGATCACGCTTCCATCGCATGAGGAAGTAAAGCCGTTGGCGCCGGTCCGTTAATAAACGGGTCGTGAGTTAGGGTCCTGGGTGTGGAGTCGCCTCCCTGGGCGTCGGTGATTGGCCACAACAGTGGCGGAACTAGACCGACGGAAAATAAGCGAGAATAAAAAAAAAAAACTAACTTACCAGATAACAAGTGTCATGGCGGCCCTATATTACTCAGCAGTTTTCCCCGCTTACAGTAGCAGAAGTTGTAACGCCATGCAAAAACATAAATTGTTTGTATATGCAACGAATTACTATGCAATCTTGCCAACTGCAGAAAAATTGCCCAACCAATGCTTAGGATGAGCATATGAAGTGAATTCGTTGCAAAAGCTAGCTGTTCTCGAGACTCGAATCGGGAAGGCGACTATTACTTCTTTTTCCTCTGGTGTTTGCGGCTTTCGCAAGATTTTCCATTCCAAGGAAGACAACTTTTAAATGCCACATTTACAACCTAGTCGTGAGCGCATGTCCGCCTAGCTTGTGGGGCAATGTAAGTTTCATTCTTGGAGCAGGTTTCTCTGCCTAACGAGTTTCAGCAGAATCTACACACCATGGGATGAGGAAGGCAAATGATGAAAGCGTTTTAGTTTAGATTATGAAATAAAGGTAGAATGAAAAAACTCAGGTTTCAGTTACAAGAAGATCTTTTGTAATTAGTTTTGGAGTTTTGAATGTCGTCTCGAGTTTTTAATCAGCCGTGTTGACAGGCAACTTTGGGAATATATTTTGCTTTGTTTCAAAAATTTTGAAAGGGAAAATTTAGGTCCATTTTTTATGTCTTGCTTAGTTTCCAAAACTTGTTTCGCTTAATCATTTTGATATAAACAATTTTTTTTTCTCGGACAAATTATGACAGTGTACATCAGCATGGAATAATGTACATTATGTACATCATACCACAAAGTGCTCTATGACGTTAATCATTTAACCATTTAACGAATGCTTTCAAGTCTGCGGTTGGCCTGACAGTAATGACGAATTATGTAAACTATTAGCCTCAGTTATGGACTGAAAAAGCATTTTGTGCTTGTCGGAGGTTGAAAAAAAGTTAGAAAAAGTTAACTTTTTGCAGATATTGAGATTTGACGTTTTGGATTCAATTAGAATAATAACAATAACTGCAATTACTCTCAAGAGGATTGTGGATTTTCAGTTCAATTATAGTTTATAATTTATTCAATCGTCCAATTGATGGTTTAAACTTTTGTAGCTCATTTGCCCATGATGGTTTACATACATATGGCAACTATTTTTCACTAGATGTACAGTTTAAAATTTTTCAAGAGTTTTCCTAATCAATTTTTTATACATAATCTATACAGAAATGAAGCAAGTGGTAAAAGCATACACCACTTGCTTCATTTTTTGTAAACCAGCAACAATCGAGATTATCGATGCTGCTTTTTTGAAGTGCTTGCAATATCTTCTATAATCATCAAGCGTTTTTGCTCTTTTTCTGTATTCTTTCTCCAGATTTTAATCACCGGATGTCGACACGGTTCAAAGGATAAAGGCTAGATAGCTGGCGCCTGAGCTCGATGACGATAGCTAGAGAGCGGTACACATCACGAGATATAAGTGCTGTTTCCCCTACGGCTCGCCGTCCTTCATTACGTGGCTTAACTTCTGAGGAACCGACTGGGTGACCCACGCAATATCGAAATGTGCAGGCAATGTAGCTTAATTTCAACGGTTGTCAACAGCAATCAAAAGCGTCCGGTAGTACCTGTGGCTGTGGTTTTCGCGTAGCAGTACGGTTTAACTATTTCCAAAGGTAAGAACTTTGTGTTTTGTTTCGTGTGTAAGCTGAGTGGATTTGTGTAGTTGGTTGTTCGTAGGAAAATTGTTTGTAAGAGGATTAGAGGCTTAATAAGCACACGGGGTAAAATGGACTCCTGCAGCTTTACCAAAACAATTAAAAATTATATTGAATAAGATATGCGAATTGTTTCGAAGTTGACCAGGAACTGTTTTTACATACTTCATGCAAAATGAACCATTCTGATTGATGATTCTTGGAAGATAAAAAAATTAATATTAAATACCTTAGGCGTCTGCTTGGTCGCCGCTTACTACGGCTGATCGGTGACCCAGTAAAGACGCCGGTAATCATATTTCATGGTTATTCAAACTTCCTTTTAAAGCTCTAGATTCGGTACAGCACAAAAACAACCAAAGAACCTGATTACCTAACTTCAATGCGGAAATTTCATTTCATATTTCTGACATCCCAGTTTTTGCTTTACCTAATTATCTAACTACATACATATAAAAGAAGGTTCAGTTATGCTCTTCAGCAGACCACATAAGCACTTATGATGGTTGTATGTAGCAACCGAAAGATGTATCTGTGGACAGTATAAGAGGGTATTCGATCTTTTGGAAACATAACACTGTGCTACAAATGAAAAAAAAAAATGCAAGAACTTTTGAAGTAACCAAGTGTAGGTTGTAGGTCTTGTTGAGTATAACATTCGCTCATACTAGAAATTTTCCAAACATCCCCAAATCTGAAGTTATGGTCAAAATACGGTTTTTTGGACCTCAGCGCATATAATATTTTTTAACTCAGTCATTTATCAACCGATTTTCAATATTCAAGCAGTTTTAGAAAGGAAACAAATAGAGCTTTTAAAATATATACAGTTTTTTACTAATATCAATAAAATATGTTGAGTTATTTGAGTTTAAATCTAATTTTTTCAATTTAATTTGAAATTTGCCGTCAATTTTTGTAACCACAAATATACTATAATTTCAAAAGTATATTCAATTCCGAATCAAACGAAAGTAGTTTTGTAGAAATCGGTTGATATTTGGCTAAGTTATATATTTTTTAATAAAACCAGAATTTTTGGCTTCTATCGCACAGTTATTTCACGGTGCTACAAATGATGCAAAAATGCAAGAACTTTTGATGTGACTTTGTGTGGGTTGTAGCTTTAGTCAAGTGTTACTTGCGCGTTTACTTGAAGTTTTTCAAATACCCCGAAAATTATAAGTTATGGTCAAAACCCTGTTTTTACCTTAGCTCACATTGTTATGTTTAATGCTGTTATTTTTCAACAGTTTTTTTTTATTTTGGCTGTTTTGGAAAGACGAAAAATATATGTGACGAATAGATTCAAAATAAATAAGATGGTATAAAGTTTAAACATACTTTGCTGACTTTTTTCTGCGGGGTATAGACTAAAACTATCGTTTAAAATTAAGTGTCAAACAAACAACGTTCATTCTTTCTGTCCGTGACCGTGTCAAACAAATATACTTTTCGTTTCCATAGACATAATCTTAATTTTAAATGAATTTAAATCGCTATAGCTCTAAACTAATGTTTGAAGGTGCGATGATGAGATGAAAATTAACAATTCGATTTGCTGATAAATTTGTTTGCGTTTGGATACGTTTATTGCGAGCTATTGACATCCCTATACCGAATTACAGAAAATGACAATAACTCATGTCCTGGGCTCAAACTCATTTATGCCCGCTGTCATCTATCAAATAAAGGTGTATGAAAAGTGGCAATGATACGCTATCTTTTTTACACATGTGTTGAGCCGTTAGCCCTTGAAACATGGCACGATGCCATAGGGTTGGTTTATTGCACTCGGTTCCATAATATCTGTCAACACTGCTAATTACACTAGTCGACAAAATGACAAAAAAGTTGCTAGCTTTTCAACCATTCCTGTGAAGTTTGGTTAAAAGTGCGTCAAAAGTCCGCAAAGTAATTGCTCGCCGGGTTCGTCGCTTCTACGTAGGGTTGCGAAAAAACTCTTTTAAGTCTATGAAAACATTATCTTTCTAGAGACACAGGAAGGGTTAAATGGCTATAAATTTTCATTTTTTTTTTCAATTTGAGCTCTAGGGTGAAACCTGTGTTAACCATTGTTATCGATAATTCAGACATGTGCTTGGCGTTATCAATGTTTCTACGTTGTTTATCTCTTCATGCATTTAAGTACACTGAAATGAATAACTTCAGTTTTTTACATTGATATAATGTCCCGATTCAATTCTGTTCAAATCTTGGAAAACACGCAGTGTCTCGCCATTCGATTTCAATAATACTGGTTGTAAAAAAAGTATTGATTGAAATTTGACACTACAGTTTGGATTGTTTACTTCAATTGCTACTAATCTTAAACGTATATTAGAAATCGGTCAACTGGTGCATCTATGTATTCATAAATAATGAGCATATTTTACTATGTTTTCTTGGACATTTTTTTGTCATCGTGCTTCAACGAAATGTATTGATCTTTTTGGGAAAATACATCAATTTATAGTTCACCTGAAAATAACAAGTTGTTGCTACAGCAATAACACAGTACTTATCTTTCGTCATAATTAGCGTATATTCCAAAGTCAGCTGGCCTTTGCTTTCATGATTTAATAATTTCAAAATTCAAGGGGATTAGGTGACTGAGCCTTTTTCGATAACAAAATCTCGAATTATCTCCTGCACACAATCAGTAGATAACCTTCACTCAAGTTGGTCTAGAGATACAATATTGGTGTGACAGGCTAATCGTCGTTTGGTCGGATTTCGGAACGGGAGCGACTGTTAGTATCAGTAGGGATAGGTTTTACTTTTTATAATCAGTAGAATGTGACGATTGAACTATAACTAATGTTTTCCAAGTTTTGTTAACATTCGCTCACGTTTTTCGTTTTTGATTACAATGTATATCAATGTAAATAATACTACAATGTACATAACACTGGTTGACAAAATGACAAAAAAAGTGCACTCAAAAAGCTCAAATCGGAAAAAAATGAAGGATTATAGCTATAACCATTCCTATGAATTTTGGTGCCCCTAGCCATTGCCAAACCGCCTCAGCTTACGTGAGAGTTCGCAGAGAGTTCGCAGTGTAATTCGACGGGTTCGTCGCTTCAACGTTATGTCAACGAGAAAATTCATTTAAGTCTCTGAAAAAATTAGTGGCTACCCAGTCAACATAGTATCGTATATAAATGAACGAAAATAATCGTAACAATTTACGAAATCAAAATCGTATACAATGCTAATTATCATCCGCAGAGATAGTGTTAAATCGTATTTCATGCCGAAACCTGATTGATTTACGATTTTTGGCTTAGAATCGAAAGATAGAATGAGAAAAATCGCTTTCAGTCGGATATTATCGTATATCGATTAAATTCAAGAGTTCCAATACTTATCTAATACTTTTAGGTACATTAGGTATGTATTAGGTTTTACAAGTTCAAACCTTATTTTTGCTAACTTTATAGAGAAATTTCGGTTTGTGCAGCAAAGGCACTTCTACTCATAACTCTGGATATTTTGGGAATTTTGTAACGGGGTTTCTTGGGATGAAACTTAACAATATTTGGCATTGTTTGCCATTAAAAACTCAAAACTGCAAAAATTTGAGTTGTGCCACTGTTGCACGAAACCAACGATATATCCCCTCCAAAACAGTACGTATATGCTTTTGTCGTGCATCTAATGCGAGTTTGTTTGATATATATTAGTACGGATATTTCAAACGGAACACGAGTATGCGTATGGAAATGTTGACTTGGTAGGGACACCAAAGTTCACAGGAGTGGTTGAATAGCTATAATCTTTCATTTTTTTCCCGTTTGAACTTCTGGAGTGCACCGCTGTTGACCAGTGTAATGTTTCACTTTGGAAGCACAAGCGTCGTTTTTTTCACCTTACCAGTTTTTTGTACACATTACAACGTTTCCATTTTGCTAACTATAGAACATGGCATTCGTTTGTAAAACAAGAATGATTGCCCATCACGTTTTTATCGTCACGGTATGGTGGTATCATTTTTGATCACTTTTGGAACAGATAAGAGGGTTTATTGATACTGCCGAACACGGCATCGCTCATGGTAGCCAATAACAAAAAGCAGTTTTACTGAAATACTCATGCCTCTACTAATGAAGCGTGACTAAAATTTACCATCAATTGGTCTCGACAATGTCCGTAAGTACCGGATTGGTAAACAAAATAATTTTTTAACCCATACGATTGGTAAATGTTTCCTTCGTTTGCGTATAATGAAAGTAGAGCAACCGTTGATTCCTGTTATAGTTATTTATTTTTCAGGTAGTGTTTAGTACGTATCTGGTCATTTACAACTTCGACGATGACACAGCTAATCTTCACTGGCTGATATCTCGGTGATGCATCTAATCCAATAGCTTTACTTTCGGAATTTTAGTTGCATCCATTGTTTTGAACTTGTTACTACTACCATGTCTTTGAATCAATTGCTCCAATCTACACTTAAAAAATAGATCGAATTGAAAAGACGACGGGTGATAAAGTATAGTTCACTGGGTGGTTTATCTGATGTGGGAAACCCAGTGGATAATAAGTAGTTGTTCATGGGAAACAATTTATATGTAAAAGGGAGTCCCCCAACACTTCATAGCTTCTAACACCATCCATCTTCTTGTTATTTTTCTCATTTATGTGTCAGTTTTTTCTAACAAACTAATAAAGTTTGAACCAAGTATACAACAACAAGAAAGTCATGCTAAAAACGAATTCAAATTGAAATTATCAATTTTTGTTAAAAAACAAATCGGTTCTTCATTTAAATTTCGAAAAACGACTGTTTAACGTATCAATTACATTTTATAAATTATTTATAGGCTACATTAACTTAAGTAAATTAAGTCTCAGCTAGAATTCGTCCCGGAAGTAATATAACTCTTTGATGGAGCTCTGTCGTCATGTATAGTTAATTGATAAACCTTTCCACTAGCTCGTTTTCCATTACGGAAAAACACACTTGCGTTAGAGTTGCTAGTGTTGACAGCATCGCGTTAGGTTGAAGATCAACCTATGACGATGGAAGCGCACGTGAATTATTACCTGAATATAAACGTGGAATCACATTTCCGCGAAAAAGTGCATGTGATTATCAAATAGTCACTGCATTGCTCATTATCGATTGCGCGTGGCTGAGCTCCTATATGACAGCTGGATGTTTTCAACTTCGTCAATTTTTAGAATTTTTTTCAAATTGATAATTATCATTAGTGACACAGTTTGATTTAGCTCTAGAAGAAATAGTTACTCACTTGGTGTATAGCTGCGAAGGGGGATCATTTCGTTTTACTTTGCACATTCACTGCAGCTTCGTTGAGTCGGTCAGTTGAGGTCAGGGTGTACAGCTGAAATTCCGAGACACATGCCGGTCGCAAAAACATGTGTATCTACTATTCACTACGGAGCTGCAGTACGGTAAACGTCGATCAGGTGTGGAAATCTGCTGTACTCAGTATTGGCACAAATTGCACAACGTCCACACGCAGCAGTGACACAAACTGGGTTCTGATCTAATCGGCCCAACATTCTAGGCTGCTGTGCAACGGTTCTAAACTTGTTTCGCTAGTGTAGATTCTGCAAATTATTGGAAGTGTAAGACGTACTTAGGTTTCATGCTCTATGGAGTTAGCCAGGTGCTATTAAGCTCAACCATTCGCCAAAAGGCGAGTTTTATGCTGTTGTGGCATAGGTAAAGTAATATAACTAGCATATTTTTGAAATTCACATTGACGAATTGCTCCTTACGTTGTAGATTTTACCTTGCCTACGCCACTGGAAAAATAGCCAAGTGGTAGCAATTGTAACAGCAGAAACTACTCAAGGACGTGCCTACTAAGCGAGTTGTCGGATGCAATAAGACTACTACCGGTTTTATGAACAAATCAATGTGGATTTTATGATTCTATGTTATACAGCAGGAGTGATTTTCAAGCATGCCTCAATGCATTTGACGTGTAAAGAAGTACTACATTGGATGCTGGGTGCCACGCAAGATGTAGTTTGCACTTTTATGGGTTTCCGCGAAAGGTTAAACGCGCCGTTAGCGAGCGGCAATTGAATCAATGATATTAGGAGTGGATGTGCAACCTACGGTTTGCATGCTTCTCTTTGACAATAACATATTCTGCGTTCGTGATGCGATTTACAGTTTTCAATTTGCTGCCATTTTGTTATGCTTGCACATGCACAATGCAATTCAAAACTATCGATAGTTCTGAGTTAGTTTGATTAATGATAACAACCTATACTATTCAATAATGATAATATAGGCCAACTTATGCTTGGAACAAGTTTGTTTTTTTGTTATGCATTTTTTCAAAAAAATACACTTATTAACCTTTTATTATTATTTTCTAAAACCTAGATTCTGTTTGTAGCAACAACAAAAAAAATACGCGAGCAACTGTTCCGAGCCCTGTGAGAATCGGTTTGATAGAGCGCGGTTGCGTGCTATCTTTCGTTAAGCAAAAGGCAGGCAAAAACAGTCAGCCTCATTTTCTCATCAACTGATTTATGCAATTTCATTATATATTCTCACTCTTCATTCGCAACAGTCGGGTGCATATATTCCGGTTCACCTCGATCCTCTTCAACTTTACTCAGCACAGCCATTTAGATTGAGCTACATGAAAAGCAATTATCACTGATTTTAATGAACGTGTTATCCATTCGCATGATTTTTGTCTATAACGCATAATTCGATAAATAATTTTATCTATCGCGCTAATTACATTTATTTTTTTTCTATTGACCATAACAAACATGTGAAGAACTTAAAAGTTACACATGAAGCACATTTTATTTCTTTCTTATTACCACACAGTTCATTTAACATATATGACACTGAGTATAAGTGTAACAACCTTAAAAATGCCATGATCACCGCACTCTACCATGGTCAGGGTTCCAATCGCTTTTGTTGAATAACCTGAGGCGTCATATCACAGCGCTCTCAGAGACACAGATTATTATTTAACTGAAAGGAAGTGTGGACTGTAAGTTTCAAGATGTCAAAACTTGGAGATATGCACAAGATTTATGAAATAATTTGTTATATCTGCTCTCGGCTAAAATTCAACAAGAGACTGCGTAGAGCTATTTGAATGTCTGGTTTTGAAAATTTGTTATTTGTTACAATAGATTTCATATTTTGTAGACAATAGCAAATCTCAATTGCATTTCCCACGATTGTTGTTGCAATAAAAGTGCATTTGATTTTACGCTCAGTGACACTACACACACCAGTCTAAGCGTACAGTTTCCTAAGGAGATTCGTTTACTTAAGTTGTTGGGGACATATCACACTGTATTTCAAAAAGTTTTTAAATGATAAATAACCAATTTATACTATAACTATTTATAAACTGCATTATTGCGAACACTAGAGAAAACCACGTTTAAATACAAAACAAGTAAAGTCAGTCCATCATAACCTTAACATAATCTTCCAGTTGAAGTATATACGATTAAAACAAGTGCAAACGTTACTCGTGTGATGTGATTAATCTAATCAATATTTTCAGATTTCGGAGGTGGGAGATAATAATAAGCCATGATGTATTATCTTCATTATTTCACAAGTACGCTTTTTTGCCCTTGTGAAGCAATTAAAAAATGCAACTCAGCGAAAGGCGGGTAGGTCAAGAATCATTCTGACCTTCCCTCAAACGATATTTGTATTAGAAACTTCGGTTCGCATTCTGTATAGGTAATCATCGGTTGCATATTTTATCCACTAGCTTTTTACTGTTGCAGGTCATGCCAGCGCTGCGTTTGTTCGGCCGGAAATGGTTAGCCGCGTCGGACGACCTTGTGTTTCCGTGTCTGTTCGAGATCGTGTTCCGCATCGTATGGTAAGTGATGGCCACCCACGGCAATTACCGCTATTTTCCTTCTCATTCAAATTAATAATGATAACCGTTTTCACTGTTGGGCTCACTCTCACCTTGCGTTGAATTTGACTTTCCCATCGTGTACTTCACTGGCGATCTAATGAGTAGCAACTTTATATATAGATACATTTCAATTTCATTCGCAGGCTCGGGCTGATATCATGCGTAACGTCGACGTACTGGAGCGTGACCGCGGAGTGCGATGAACAGGCCGGGTTAGCTGTTCGTGTCTACCTAGTGGGAACCCTAGTGTTAATTAGTGTAAATATAGTTCTATTGGTACTTTTGGTGAATCGAAGTGCCCAGGGTAGCATTACCGAGGTGCAGAAACGTTCGATGGTAGCACCACTTCTGGTGATAAAGTATGTTTACTACCGACTCATTATGCTGTCTTATAGTAAGATTTAATGCCGAGAATTTCATTGCAGAATTTTGCTGATCCTGCCAGAAACTGGACTGAACATTTTTGGCACAATGTGGGCTTTTTGTGGGACAATTGAGTGTAAGAGTGAAGACAAAATTACTCGTACTGTGATTGAAGGTGAGTAAATGAATAAATCAATAATAGTTACAGTAAACTATTTCGACATATTTCGTGTTTGCATGATTACTTAACAGAACTCGGGTTTATTGACTTTTGTCTATAGATTTAATTTATTTTGTGAATCTTCTTTTTTTACAACTTTGAGAAATATTTTTAGAAATTTTTCTAAATTCATGTGCAGTCATCAGAGTCGGCCAAATAATTTTTTTTTTACTAAGTATTATCTGATGCAATTAGATTAATGTCATTTTGTGACATCCATAACAAGCAAAAGATACCTACTAGTTCTGTTTATAATTACTAGAATTATCTAGACATGTGACTTGACCTCATCTGACGTTCTGTTTGTGTTTTCAACTTTCGTTACAGCTATTGTACTATTCAACTGGGTAGTATTTGCGCTCATTATTTTCGGTTTAGCTATAGTATTCGACCCGCTAGGTTCAGCAAAATATAAAAACGGTAGAGATAGCAATGATAATGGCCCGACGGAGTCAGCGATTCACAGAAAAGTATCAAAATTGTGGTTCCGGAGATTCCGCTGGGCATTCTGCTGCCTGCGAAAAGACGAATTCGGTCACGAAGCATTCACACAGGTAGCCAGTCTACTAAGTGCCCTTTTTCGGGGAACAGACTTAGTTCCATCAGATATCATGGCAGGATGTGTTTTACTGCGTGTTCGGCAGAAGCGAGAAACCAGAGAAATGCGGAGGATACGAATGTTGAACGACGATGGACCAAGATATTCTACAGATATCACTAGGGTGTTTGCCACTTCTCCATCGTGGATGACTATAAAAAATGCTCGTCACTTTTTGCGGTTTGCATTGGCTGCCTATGGCTGGCCTATGGTTTGCTATATGCACTGCTGTACTGGACCGTATCGGTTAGTTCCGAAAATGACGTGTTGCGCATGTTTCCGGTAAGTTGACACATTATGCTGGTAGGAACAATAATTCCATAATAACCGATATTTGCAGACGAAAACCTCAAATCATCATTGATGACAACTGTTGCCTATGCCACGTGTCCGGTGTTCGATATACGTCACGAGTACGAAGCGAAGACGTCTTGCATGCATCGTTTAAAAATCACGTGTTTGAGGTACACTTTTTTCTTATAACATATTTTATTATTCATCACACAAAAGTATAGGGAAAACGTAAATTTTACTGCTTATCCGATCCATTATCTACCCCGAGAAATTTTGAATTCCGCACTTTCATGTAGTCGTTCCAGGTTTGTTCGTTCATATTATCCGGTGCGTTTGAGTTCTCTATCAGAACAAAAAAAAAATAGAATGAAATTGATAGACAACATATTGAAAGCAAACCTTCCATAATATCTGCTGCTGGAGGGATAACTTGTAGTTTTCCAAAATTATCTTCTAGTGAACGACCACTTACAACGATTGCAGCGAACAAAAATAGAAACATGACAATATTTGTAACTTTATTCATTTCGTTGAGGATTGTAGCACTGCAGCGTTCTTCAAAAAGTTCTGAATGATTGTTCGAGTTAGTTGGTGCTTTTTATAGTAAAAAGTGACTATCACCCAGGTCTAATAGTTCTTGTTCTCCACTATTGATAAGAAGGTTGTATAACTTGTTTGCAAATTAAAACTGATTTCACCGTTTGAGCAGTTTTCTTATCATTTCGTTGAATGAATTCCAAAATGCTGCTTTGTCGTTGATATGTTTTGTTTTGAAATAAAATTTGAGCGTCCGCTTTTGTAGTTAGTTAGTACCGGCAAGTGATTTATTAGGGGCCGGTTTTTGGAAAATTACTCTTGACAGTTCTTGTCGCGTTTTCGTGTTTTTACATGTTTTAAATAAATAATTCTTTTCGGCAAATTAGTAGGTTTTGTTTTCTTAGTCTGAAGTTCAATGTGAATGAATAGATTTTTCTTTAAATGTAATCATTGCTAATTATGGTTTCAATTTATTATTATTTGTTGAAATTATCCAGGAACACATACAAATTTTGATTTTTGAATTATATCTATTAAAACGCATTTTAAGTTGCAATGCTTTCCCACGGCAAACTGTACCAAATTTAACGCAAAATAGTTCAGGCTTCTGCAGTGGTAGAGGTTGTATAAGTATTACTACCAGACCCCATGTTATTTCCATAGTTGTAGTGGAAGTAGGCTCCAGTTTTTTTGTTGTACGTACTGTCATGGCTTCCCATGATAGAAATTTTTTCTAGAAAGCTTTCCCAGTTGAAAGCAGATCGTTTCTTGCGAAATATGTGTTGAAATGAATCGGTACTCCTTTGATCTTTACCAAAATCTGACATTTCTGAATATCTATGACTTTGATCATAGTTCAAATTTGATGGCTCTTGAGCCTTACTGTTTCGTTGGTTGTTTGGGCAAACGAATGTAGGTTCGTTGTGGTCATTCAATTCAAATGCTTCGCAGTCTTGACAATGACAGTCAAGAGGTAAAGAATATCTGGAATTCGGAGCTGGATTCTTTTCTATAAAAATCACCCCGTCACAGATACAGGATGTTTGCCGCAATACAGGACCTTTGTTACCATCTAGTTGAAAGATTGTCGAATGTTGCTTGTAGTTGATCGAGGCTACTGCATGTTCTAAAATTTATTACGTACAGTGTTAGTGAGTATGTTGAATAGCAAGTCTAATCACGTAAAATATAATCGTTTGCTCACCATTCCCGAAGCAATAGACTGCCTGTAGTCCGAATAGAAAAATAGAAATCCACTCCATAGTATACGATCTGTGTGAAGGTAAACAAAGGTTGTTACTTATATAGCAGCCAAAATCTCGTAAAATATAATTGAAAAATTCCATTTCCTAATAGGTTGCATTCTTATACTAATACAATGTTCTTCTCCGATTCGGTTAGCTACCATTTTGTGTGTTGGCGGATCACAGTACCAAGAGCATCGTTATATCAATCAGAGGAAGTCTATCGATGCGGGACGTGTTCACAGATTTAGTCGCTAATGCTGAACGATTTGATGCTCCAGGGATGCCTCCGGACACTTCCGCTCATCGTGGAATGGTTGCCGGAGTCGACTGTATGCTCAAGCGGCTGCGGGAAGGAAATATGCTAGATCGGGTTTTCAATACCTATCCAGAATATACATTGGTTCTTACAGGACACAGCTTAGGAGCAGGAGTTTCCATCTTGCTGGCGGCGAAGCTACGTAGCCGGTTTCCGGATCTGCGTGTGTATGCCTTTGCAACTCCAGCTGGACTACTTAGTCGCGACGCTGCACGGTACACGGAAGGATACGCTTTCACTATCGGCGTGGGTGATGATTTTGTCATGCGTTTAGGCGTTGACTCCATCGAAAATCTGCGAACCAGTGTGATTGAAACAATACGAGCTTGCAAACTGCCAAAAGTAGGTTGTTTATCTAGTATCTTTTAGTTTTTTTTTATCTTCCGTGCATTAAAATCTCCATGGTTCACTTAAATCATATGAACGATGCTTGTTACTACAGTAGGTAGTAATATTTAAAATTTATTACACAGTGAAGTTTTACTAAAGCTACGCAATTTTTGAATACAAGTTACCACGTTGAATGAAACATTGCATGCAATTAAGCATTACATTTATGTTACAGTGGCGAATAATGTTGAACGGTTTCGGTTATGCACTGTTTGGTGTACCATCAAGGGATTTGGAGACCACATGGCATGATGTAACGGAAATAACGAAAAAAACTGGCCAGAGTCCGCTTTTAAACGAACGGCCCATTCAAACTGTGGCTGCTGTTGTAAGCATCTAGTTTGCACAAAGAACTGAATCAAAGTTTATTCTAAATGTTTCCATATTATTGTTGTAGGAAGGAGGGTTACTTTCAAGTGAAATCTCTAAACGTAGATTTGCCAAAACACGACTTTTTACAGGAGGAAGAATCTTACATATTGTGAGGCGTAAGAAAACAGAGCTGGAGAAGTAGGCATTTATACATTAAAGAAAAATTTGATGGTTTTTTGTTCATGAACTATTACAGAAAAACTAATACGGGTGGACCAACTTTCGAGATGCGTTGGGCCACGGCAGAGGACTTCATGGAGTTGAAGGTTATGCCTCGTATGCTATTGGATCATTTGCCAGACAACGTTTTCAGAACGCTTACGAAAATTCTTGAGGAACAAAAAACTCATAATGGATCTATGCTCTCTCTACAGGAAATTTGAGAAAACTCTCATAAGCCAAAACTACGCTACGCCGCTTGGAGCAGTCGATGAGATTGATTGACACGATAAGAATATATATCACCAAAAACAAAAACAAAATCCTTGAGTGCCTTACGAAAAAGTAATTCTTGCCGTAAAATTTTTGGAATCAACCAACACCATACAAGGTTTGATTTGGTAGGTCAGGTGTATATCTCTAGTTTGGGAAACTTTCAGATAAGAGTTACTAAGTTGTCTATATCGTATTTTAAAAATCCTATAACTGTATATGCAATAGAAAGTAACTATTGTTCAGTACTGTTACAATGCGGTTGCTCATTATTTACTTTAAGTTGTCTTAAAATAAGTATTCCAGTGATTTCAGTTAATTAGCAGCATTCCATTAGTCGTATTCCTAAAAGAAAATTAATAATTCTAGTGCGAATCTGAATAGCTGATATTTTTCCTGACGTTTAAGGTATTGATCTAGGCTAAACATGTGACGATTACTAAGCTTGTTATACTCAAAAGAATCGAATACAGAGGTATTAGATGAGTACAGGAGTTTGAATTGAAGATATTTTGAAGCATAATTGTGTTTCAGAGAAATGTATAAAAGTTTTAGCAAAAAAGTTGAAAACTGAGTTAGTTTTCGATCGTATTTTGGTTGTGATATGAATGCTATTTATTATTTATAAAAAGCAAAGTAAATGAATGTGGTATATTATGTAAGATCTGTAGTAAGTTGGAAATAAATGTATTTTATTATAGGTTTCCGTTGTTTTTCTTATGAATTAACTTCAACACAAAAATATAGGAAATATTTTTGATGAGTTTTATGTTAAGAGTTGAAAGAGACTAGAGTTTTTTTCGCGGAAACTTAAAAAAATTCGCGTGAGATAAAAAAATGCAGCTTCTGCCATCCTTGTTTAGACTTTCGTGAAGATTACCTTTGTTGTCTTTGTTGCAAAATTCAATCTCTCAGATTTATGCACAATAATGTTACATTTGCATGTTGGTTATAAGATCTATGCCAGGTTATGTTCCTACATCGGGATGTTATCTCGAAGCTTTGGTTTACTTCCATTTATTGTGTGCAAATGTGATTAACAAATGAACTACAACGGCCTGGTGTTTTATGATTTGAGTCCAGTTTTTTATTGAAATTAGGTTTTTGCGTATGTATCTTAAACTCTAACAAGTCTGTACATTATTTTAACTGCTGTTGATTAGTGAAGATAATACCGCACATTGCAACATAAAAGGGGTACCACTCTCATAGCTGAAAGCGTCGTTGTGCCGTAGATGGTGACGTTTCCGCTAATCATCCTGGTGGTCTGGGCTCACGAACCCAACGCTGAGATAAGTGTCGATGATTTGGGGCACCGTGATTAACTTATAACCAACCCAATATGACCTAGGTCTAGCCGTTTTTAGAAAACAAATATCGAATCACGCCTTCCATCACAAGGGGGAGTAGTAACGTTGACGCTGGTTTATGATTCAACAAATCGGTAGTTAGGGACCTTGTGGAGTAGCAACCTCCTCGGACGTCGGTGATTGGCACAGTACTGACGGAATTAGGCCGACGGAAAATAAGCGAGAATAAATTAACACTCCCATCTCATCAATCTTTAAAATGTGTTTGATCTATTTCTACCATTATTTACAGTCCACAGTATCTCAACAGGAAATCGCATTGAAATTATCGTAATTAGTTATTGCCAGTACTAACGGAGTGACACATGGTCAATTCCTTGACTATAAATAGGATCGTCTGGTCATCAAATATAGCAGGTTGAACCTCAATTCGTATTGAGAATCAACGTTCTTTAAATCAAACTTTCAAAATGAAAAATCTAACAATAATGATGCTGGGATTGATGTGCGCCGTTCTACTAGTGGTAAATACTTCTAAACTATTCATCCATTAATTAAAGCTTTCACTTCATTTTCCCATATGTTACAAGGGTTTTTGTAAATGCCACGACGACCATGATGAGAACCTCGATCAGACTGAGTTACAAAACGCTGGATTTTCTAGAATCTCTAGGGCCGCTCAGCAACAAGGTGGCTCGAACGATCAAAACAATGAACAGCGCGGTCCTGGTGGAGAAGGACCGCAGGGTCAGCGTCAAGGTGGTGGTCCGGGACGGAATAACTAAGGTAGAACTGATTAAAACGGTTTTTGGGAAAATCATATTGTAAAGTGTCCTTATAAACTTGCGCGAAATAAAAGTTTAAAGATATCTGCAAAATAAATAAAAAGTTTAACCATTTCATACTTACGAAATTTACTTTATACCTCTAGACTACCGTTCTACGCAAAGTTGTCTCATGTTAATGGGAAACTTCGTAGAAACTGGGATAACTTTGCGAAGAATGGCAGTATTGAAAACTAGAGTAATTTTTCTATACAAATCAAAAAGCAGTATGACATATACATATTTTTAGTTAATAACATACGTAGTCGCAAAAGACGCATTGGAAAGTTTTTTTCAATATCGTCAATATTTGCAGTCTATCTCAGTTATGACGCTGAGGCTTAACAAATATTTTTTCTCTCTGACGACCGTAAAAACCAAGGTTTCGATCATATATCAAGAAAGGCCTGGGGATTTTTTTTCTTCCGCCCGTCTCTGTGTGGTGAAAGAAGTGATTTCTGACCTGACACTGTTAGTAGACAGAGCAGCACCTTTCGCGCTTATTTAAGTGACAATTTACTGAGAGACGTCGTTAGTGTGATGCAAAAAAATGATTTAAAATTTAATGACTTTAGTGACTTCAAAACTGCATACCTGTATAATATCTCATCGATTATGTTAAATTAGCATTCTGATTGTGCATAGATTTTTTGTGCATAATTACGTTAATTTAAGTGGATTCATTGAACCACGGTAATGAATAAACAATGGGTGATAAACGTTTTAGAGTCGTACCTTTGAAAAACTCCGAAGTCTACAGAGTGTGTTGAAGAATGAGGGATGGAGGTGCAAGATGTGCCAGCATGTAAATATGATTGTTTGCCGGTGGTTTTTAACGATCGCGTTCAGCAGATGGCGAACGGTGGGAATTCCAGCTTAGCGTTGCGCGAATTCACCCGAGTAAATATCGTTTAGCTGGAAAATTTTTGATGGAAGGATCTTGAAATATTGCGACAGCGGTGTGGTCGTGATGAATGGTAGGTACTAAATGGGATAATAAAAAAATATATGAAATAAGGGGATTTCAGTTTATTTTTATGTGTTTTTAGTTGTTATTACTACTTTGTTTTTCTATTTTGATTGCTATGTTTCAATGTCTAATTTTTAATTATCCAAATATTATTAAAAAAATAAATAAATGCAAAACTCAACATATTGTTTAATTTAATCATTGATTTGCTCCGAATTGGTATTGTAAATGCTGATTGATAGTTACCGGCTTAGCACCGCAGAATGCAAGAAAATTCAAATTCGTCAGCTGATAAGGCGAAGATGAGTGTGATGACGATAATCAGAAGCAATGTATGCTCTGCCGCCGCAGTAAAGTTTCGCGAAGAAATTCACATGGCAGTTGTTTCCTGCATTACGATCGTTCACAATATGGATCGCAGAGAATTAACTTTGCTTGAATACTAATATTTATTTCTTCTCTCTGTACTGATTTTGTCGTTCAGTATAGTAGCACCACCTTTGACCACGCTAACAGGCGCAAGCAAACCGTGTTGATGAAGTATTTAAATGAATTGAACCGCCGGATCACCAAATCAGTTGGCCGCGTGTTGTGCCACGGAGAGGATCCACGTCTACAGAGAAACTAAGCCGGCTGTGAGAAAAAAGTTCAATAAAATTTCAAACGGTTCGAGAGTAACTATCGCAGCAGTTGTAAACTAGTAAAAAAGTGTCTCACATCGGAAGTGATTAAGTATAGTGGAGGTTGAGCGACTGTTTTTTAGTGTCATAGCAGACCTAGGTATTTTAGCTAGAGTGTGAAAAATTACTGCCAGTGGATAAGCTGCCTGCTACGAAATGTTGAGATCATTACTTTTATTTGCGACGATTATCACCGTTGGAGGTATGAAATGTAATTGTATGCATTTTTTTTCGAGACCAGTTATGAAAACGTGGTTGAATTCATTCATAACGAATGAGACATCGATTTGGAAGATGAATTATGTTCATGTCAAGAGTCCTAAATTCAGTATTCTGCTATTTAAATATGCAGAGTATCGAATTTTGAGGACTTTTCTGTATGATATTAGAAATACCTATAAAGATTTTGTTGCTTCTCCCAAATCTGTAGAAATAATGTCGTAACTCCAAAACTGGTTTTCACAACAGTGCTGATAGTTAACTTTGGGAAATATTTTAAATTATTAACTTGATGTTTACGAAATACCTGACCTTCAGCAAACATGAGATATATGTATTGTTACAATATACATAATAAATATACACTATACTATATAGACTACGATAATTGGAATGTACAGGTGTTATACTAGTGATACTGACACGATTCGTTTACTGCTTTTAATATTTTTGTTGAAATTTTCAATTAGAATTTCGCAAAATTTTTACTAACAGGATTTAGCGAGAGTGAAGTGTTGCTGTCTGTTATAATAATTACAATTTAGTTAAGAGTAGATTCAATCTATCAAATTACAAAACTCGGACAGACTGTTGAATGAATTTATTAGCTACAGCAGAGCCGGATTTAACATTTTGGGGGCCCGGGTGCCAAGTAACTTGTGGGGGCCCCTTCTCAGCTGTCTAAATTTCAATAAAGGAATATTTCATACAAAAATATTTATCAAGGGAATGTTATAGAAGGAATAGTTTTATTTAAATTTTAGTTATATTGAAGTGTCACGACATTTTTTTGATTCTTATTTTTTTGTATTTAGTCATGAGTCATACCTCATGGGAAGTGAAGTTTTGTGGGGGCTCGGGGGCCATGGCCTCCTGAACCTCTCCCCCCTCTAAATCCGGCTATGTACAGGAGGTGTGAAAAGTTTACTACTTCTCCGTCATACTTATTTTGGCTTTAGTCTAAATGCAATATTTGACGTTTTTATTTAACTTTGCCTGTTAGTTGACGATTAGTTTAAATTCAAACAAGTATACATTAGTGAAAGGAAATTAAAAGAATGCCATTAGCAATCTTTTTTTTTATTTTCATGTTAATCGTTTGCTAGGACCAAGCAATAGGCATCATAAAATATGAATTTGATGCTTCTGGTTGTCCTAATAATATTGGTCCGCAGCGACTGCCTGAAAATATTAAAATTATCAAAATGGCCATATTCATGCGTCAAAACATCAAAGTTAAAACTACCAGTAGATTAAAATACTTATTAGTAAATTATCGTACTTATTCGCCTTGAACGATAGGATTAAAAAACGCCTGAACCGTCCAAAACGCATTTAAAAATGCGCGAGGTCCTCGTTAGATGGTTACTCAAACAGGCTAATGTCGGCACAAGTGTGGCCTGGTGTTAAAGGTCAAGTTCACGACTCAGCAATAGCCTCCAATCGAGTGAGTATTTGCTGATTATGGTGCATTCTCTTCGTCCCCAACTTCGTTCGTCTTATGGTTTAACCAAACCCGAGTTTTGCCTCGATGATTACATGCGCTATGAGTGTAGACAACGATGTTCATTTGGGTCATCGTATATGTAATTCACTAGAGTATGGCTTATCGCCTTATCACCTAACAGTTGGCATGGTTTTCTGTTCTTAATGAATGGTGGCTGTATTCGTTTGTATACAAAGCCATAGCAGGCGATCACAGTGCCTAGCCTGGCGAAGGAACGCGTCTACCTAGAGATACTCAGAGAGAGAAATAAGCGATGAAAATAACCGCCGATTTGGCAACTAGGTTTCGCGTGTCAGAGGTGCCAGATTTCTTCTCAAAGCGCAATATTGACTAACTTTTTCATTCGACCCGGTGTCGATGAAAGTCCTGGGAAATAATAAAATGCATCACAAAAACCGTGAAGGTGTTAAAGTTTATGTTTATGTTTAATGTTATATACTTTCACCATAACTGATTTTTATTTTGTTTACCATACAAAAGGTTTGTGAACTACCAGTTAAAATCACTGTGATAAAACAATTTTGAAACATTCCCAATTCATTGTTTAAAAATAGAACACGATAAACGTGTTGAATATAAAATATCCTTTATTGTACCTGATTGCGATACCTTTCAATGTGTTACCTTTCTTGTTCGTTTGGCTCGGATTTTGAGATGTTCGTTTGGCTCACAACATTCTCTTCGCATATCTCTCCCTCTGAGTATTGCTACGTCTACCTAAAATCATTGTTTTGTGTTTGCTCCTGGAAACTGACTTTTGTTTTCTATTCGTATTTTTTTTCTTGCAGTTTTCGCACTTCAAGATGGACAAAAATGCGAACCGGGAACCGACTTTATGGTAGACTGCAACATGTGTAGATGCTCTGCGGATGGAAAGATAATGTCATGTACCAGAAAGTTTTGTGTAGAAGAGGGACAAGGGGATGATCCAAAAGCGCAACTGGCTGCGACTACTAACAGTGATGTCGGTGAAAAAGAAGAAGAACATCTGCAAACCAATGGTCAGGTGTGTACACCCAACGAGGTGAAGATGGAGGTAAGTTCACTAATTAGTAGAAGTAGAGTCAGTAGAAAAACTTTCGAAAACCCATTTTTTTCAGGATTGTAATCGCTGCAAATGTGCTGCTAACGGAATTGGTTGGTTCTGCACTCGGAAAGCTTGCAAGCCCAGAGATAAGCGAGATGTCATTCAAGAAACTTTTGCTCGACTAAAACGAGCTGTTGAGAAAAAATGTGTTCCTGGAACCTCCTTCAAGAGTGCCGACGGATGTAATGATTGTTTTTGCACAGAAACAGGAATCGCTGCCTGCACATTGAGGTTCTGCTTTTCTAACGTCGAGCAAGGTGTTTCGCCCAACAAATTCAAGCGATCGTCGGATGACGATATTCCTCGGTCTTTAATTCAACCAGGCGCATCAGGATTCTCATGCGCACCATACTCGAATTTCAAATATCAGTGCAACATGTGTCATTGTGATGGAACAGGAAAGTTAGCTGGTTGCACGTATAAATTATGCTTGCCAGACGAATACTGATTTTCCGCATCTTTTAATATATGAAGATTATTATATTTTTGCTGTTTTGTACTGATAGATCGAAATAAATTTATCGTTTTGACCATTAACTTCGGTAATAAGAATATAAAACGAAAATAAAAACCCCGCATTGTAGAGAATAATCATCGGCTAACAGCAATCATATTTGTTGTTTTGACAAATTGCAGCAGAAACAGACAACCTAAAATTTCCACCACATTATCTTCTGACTTTAGAGTGAAGAAATTTGGTTAAAGACTTAGTTTTCCGAGGAAAGATTTTGAAAGAATTTTATGTATGACTTACTTACTTACTTACTTAGATGGCCGTACGTCCTAAGACATGGCCTGCATAACGTGGTTCGCCAATTTCCTCGGTCCATGGCTGCCTGCCTCCAGTTCCGCGGGCACCCGGTACTCTGCAGATCCTGCTCCATCTGGTCTCGCTCGTTCCGCCTTCTCGTTCTCGTTTATGTATGACATCGTCCGCAAGTCTATTTCACAAGAAAAGGGTGTTCCATATCAAATTATATTACGGGAAGATATTGTACAAAACGTAATGAGTGGATTAAAGCCAGAGGGGCCTTAGGTACAATTATGGGAAAAGCTTAATATGTATTATATTTTACTGTCCGAAAGTTTGAAAAGGATCGGTCAGCTATATAAATTTCTACAATTTTTTTCCGTGTCGCAATTTGACGTGGAACTCTCTTTACAAATAAGCTAATAAGCCGATAAAATTCTCCACCATCTGTAGAAATTGCAAGAAAAAATAATCAAAAATTAAAAAAGAAAAATTAAATTCTAGTTTTATTAGGCATAATACTGATACCCTAAATTCAAAAAAATCATTCAATACTAGCTTAGGTTTTTCTTAAAATAACCAAATTATAATAGTGATTTACACGCGAATAATAACTATCTTGACTGCGAGTAATTCCGCGCAGCTAATTTTTCCGCGCACTCATCTTACACAACTGTTCGTTACGTTTATGGAGACGCGTGGTTATTGGTTTCCTGAAAAAAAAAGAGATTATGCAGAATAGAAAAAGAAATATTCTTGAAATGGTATACTAAAGTTGAAAAAAAAAAAAACTTTAAATATTCTGAAAATGTTTCCACACTTACAAGCAACAAAAAACGTAAGCACCAGTTTAAAACAGATCTTATTCATACCCAATTGAAATTCTCCCTGGCAAGCGTACTGACACAATATTAGCCGCTAATTAACTTTCAAATGGTAACCGCTCTTATCATGATGTGCTTTGTGCAGTAGAAGCGCATTCAAGGGTGCATTTCAGCTTTTCTATCTGGGATTGTACAGTTTTATAGACCATAAATTACTACGTGCTTATTTGGAGAGCGCCTGCGGCATGTTGAATCCGTGGTTGCTTTTCGTTGCAAAACCTACTGTTTCTTATTTGCGTAGGGCATGAAGCACAAATCGGCGCTTTTGAGTTGGGTGGGAAAAATCATCGCGACAACAAAACCAGCTGTTTTTACATCGAAGCTGAGAGTATAGTGATAAAAAAGAGTATTGAGAGTCGGAACGACGCGGGAAACCGTAATTAGGTCCTGTGAGCTCTCAAAAATTCTCGCGGCTCTCTTCCATGTGTCCAGTTGTATACTGTACCGATTTTCATTCTTATGAAGTCAATCATGCTGCAAAAGTTGCATAGCGTTCGTCTCTGGTAGTCTGGCTACAGCATCCTCAAAGACAGAAGAATCAGTCGTGTGCTGACTGTCGCCGGTACTAGACGCGATTTAAAGCCGTAGTGTTTTATCCATCATATTAAGGAGTATCCATACTTTGTAGCCATTAAGGCTAGTGCTTGGTTTTAAGCGTTGTCATGTTCACTCTGCTGGATACGTTATGTTCTCTGCATTATGTTTGCTGCCCTTGTCATGTGTTATAAATCTGCACGTTATTGTTGAACCGATTTCGGATATGAAATTTGCCACCATCACCACTTCCTGCATAGTCAAAAACGCAAATCAACTAGGATTACAACCAGGCACTGCATTGTTTAATTGAAGCTCAAAAATGTGATCTTGTCTTGTGTAAAGTTAGTTGAAATTTTCGAGAACTAAAAACAGTTCGAAATTACAGTAATAGTGACGTTTATGAAAAGCGGCCAGTCGGTGGGCGTCCGGAATACAATTTGTACGTTTGGAGTAGGTACATTGGGCGTGATTAGAAAGCAAAACAAAATTCAGGTTTGTGAGAGTGTAGCACGTTCAATCGTTTATTCTGGCGCAAAGAAATTATCTGATAATTATCTAAAGGCAAATTAAATTCTCATAGACAGTGTAATCTTGAATAACAACCAGTGAAGAGTCAGTGAGAGTTTAACCGTGATTTTTCGCTTGCGGCGCTTGATTTGTGCTCCATTGCTGTATAATATATAAAAACATTATCCAAAAAAATTACGGCGATTTGTCGCAGCAGTAGATTGTAAGTATTGTTTCAAGTTATTTTTTCTGTAGAACATTTTTGTTTTATTAATTCCCGAAATTCGACTTCATGACACATGACGCTCATGAATTTTCAATATCAAACAACATTTTACGAATAGTATAGATTTCAAAACTGACGACAACAATTTCTCACATTACAGATTGATTTAGTAGGCAATTCATACAAAACAAAATCAAAGCATATAAATGAAAAATTACAACATTTATTATTGAAGCATAGGGACTTCTATTTAACTTGAGTAATTTAGGGTTGCTATTGGAAGATGGTTTTTGATCCTCGAAAAGAACTAAGAATTTTCTCCTATTACGAAAATCATGAACGAATCATAAATCGCATGAATCATGAATCGATTCAACTTTTGGTGAAAAGCAAACAGATGGCAAAGTTCATTTAGTTTTTGGTTCTTGCGTTCCTCAGCTGTAGTTTTAATTTAATAGCAGGTTTTCAGTTGATGCGAAAAATAACACTGGTAAACACAGGTTTTGTCCTAGAGCTCAAACTTGAAAAAATGAAAGACTATAGCTTTTTAACCATTGCTGTGAATTTTGGTGTCATTAGTAAAGATAACTTTATCAAAGACTTAAATGAGTTTTACTGTGAACCAATGTAGAAGCGACGAGCCCGGCGAGCAATTACTCTGGGGCTTTTGACGTACTTCTAACCAAACTAGGGACATCAAAATTCACAGGAATGGTTAAAACAGCTATAATCTTTTTAGGGGCAACTGTTTTGAACTTTAACGCAACCTTTTTTTTTCACTTCTGTCAACCAGTGTGAAGTTACATATACCAATTGACTCAGATACAAAAACTAAATTAATTTGCGTTTGTGTGTGTGTATGCATATTCGCCCCAAATAAAGCAATGCCGATTCGAGCGTTTTTAGTCGAATACGACACCATCATTATTGAAGGAAACAAGTTTACAGGGTGTTAGGGAGCTCACTTGAAATGATAGAGGAGTCATTTGTTGAAAAAATTCAGTTTTAATTAAGCTGCTATTTCACAGTTTTCTACTCCACTGTGCTTACATAGACGCGTCATTGACGTCTTGTACACAAAAAAATAGTTATTTTGAGAAACCCTATACACAATGTTCACATGTCCGGAAAAACACCCTGTGCGAAACTTCAGCTCAATCGGACCTAAAATGGGGTGGCACAAAACGATTGAATTTTGGCCTTTAAAAATCCAAAAATAACTCAGCGGTATCATCTGTAGATGTAGATTTGGTATCATTTGTAGATAAAATTCTCGATTTTGATGATTTTTCAAATTTCTCTAGGCCAAACTTCATTCGCTTTGCGCCACCTAGATCAATGCTCGAAACGTTTCGTTACACAGTGGAGCAGAAAATTGTGAATCTTACTACCCTAAATGAAGACGCAGATTATTGCTTTTAAGGTGAAATAACAGCTAAACTGAAAGACTAAGATGCTTGGTGTTAAAAAACAACTTGTAGAGTAGACTTAAATGTTTGATTTCGTTAACAACAAACCCCATGCTTATTACACATTTCAGAGAGAAAATTGTTCTCAAAAACATTTAATTTCACATTTTTTACTTTCTAGGTGCTTCTAATTCTATCTAATTCGACGTTTTTTTTACACTATTGATGATACGATTTTCTCAGCTTTCCAACGAAACCAGCAGAAGTGAGCTAGCTATCATACTTCTGCTGCTAGACCTCGTTGAAGACAAACATAACCGAAAACTGAAAAAAAAGAATAACTCCGTAGTAGTTAAAGTTTAGCCGCATGCGTAGAAGGATTTTTTCCATTAAATAGGGTCCTCTATCACCCCTTAAAGGATTTTAAATGAGCTCCCTAACACCCTGTATACGCTTCATACAATGGAATCAATCCACATGCAGCATTCTAGCCCCTTGACTCAATTCAAAAATTATAGCAACAAGGAAATATTTAAGCATCATTCAGTATATATTTTCTTAAAAGTGATTTGAACATTATTGAAAACAGTAACGATTTATTTATTGCTTAAAAGCAAGCTTAGATATTTAGGAATCACAGAGTGAAAAACACAAGAATTATTATTTGGAATACGTATGCTTACTAAATATGGCATCTTTTGATCTGAAAACAGTTTGTTATGGGCACCCTTACAGCATTACATCTCAAGCAATTGCCTTCGTACGGCTCATACAATCTGGTATCTGTGCACTATTTTCGTCGGGTATTCCATGTTCCGGTTCAGTGCGGCTGGTTTGAACGATTTGGTAGGGCACGGCAAGCATGCCCACGAAAGTATATATCACGCTAGCTGTCTAATTTACAGGATGTTTCCAAAATGTCTACTATTTTTTTCTGTCCATGTTTGCCACTACTGCTGTTGCTCCTATGGGTTTTTGCTCGACCGCGGTCTTTTTGGCTGCTCGCTGAAATGTGCGGTATTCTTACGCTATCCATGATGCATCTGTAAAGTCACAGCTACTGTTGAAGAAGTGGCGTAAAAAGTTTCCATATTTTCATAAATTTTTGTTATTCGTTTCTGAAAGCCAATTTTATTTCGCATCCTTGCAATTCTTCTCTCTTGTTCTGCTTTGTTGTTTTAGGGGAGTTTGAATCAGATTTTTCCTTTTCAAACAGTGTCACTTACTGTTTAAGTGAATACAGAGGTGCGTATCAATTGCTTTATATCATTGTTCTAGATAAGATATAGTTTTTTTTTCTTATATGATTAATTTATTTTTTCATTTGGCACGACAAAACTTTCATTTGGCACGACACGACACAGGTTATAATTTAATTAATTAATGCAACTGTACGAAGAGCCTCAAACATGATGCCTATAATGTTACGAAACGCTGGTAACAAAAGAGGCAATGAATTAATGCATCAATAATGTTAGTGTAAAGTTAGATGATGTTACATACTGATGAAAAAATATAATTTTGCATCCGAATTTTTGTACCAGTTCTAGGGTTTTTCTTTCATTACAGCAATGAATTTGTATGTAAGAGCGTTATGTGTTTCAATGTTACATTTGAATAAACGTATGATTCTCCGAGATGGCTTGGTTGTTAATCATTCAATGTATTTTTGCATGCATGTTAATTTTTGTGGCAACGTTTATTCAATGTATCCCTGCAAGCCGTTTGTACGTTAGAAATGTTTGTATCGTTTGGTGGTAATGAGGTTCTTAACTCCCCTTAAAGCAAGATGGGTGCACTTGATTCAATTACTAAGCTGTCCAGCGTCGAGCCGTAATTCTTCTTTTTTCCTTTTTGCTCTCTGCACGAGCTTGATGCTGCCGGTTATATCTGCATCGACGAAGAGTTTTTCCTTGGCTGGAAAATAGGTGAAGTGATTCACCAGCCTGTGATACTATTGCACTTTATTTTTTCAGTCAGAAAGCGATCGTTTGTCTGCATGAAGTCTTCGAATGACGAAGTAGAAGTTTTGATTAAATAAATACGATGATTCCCAAGTCCGGAAGCAGGAGCTCTTGAACCTTAAACAATTGCTGAAACTTATCATCGCAGCCAAATAATATTGCTCTTTTTAATGGTAGAATGCTCTGCCTAGACAATAATCGAAAGAAAAGCAGACCGAAAGCATAAATACACTGGTGAAATAAAAATAATCATTAAAAAAATGAACAAGCGAAAATCTTCCTACACTTCTTAGTATCATCTCTTTCAACTTTTTGTTAATTCCGATTTTTCTAGATGCTTGTTTCGTCCTGTGCTTCTGGCTTCGTTTTACTTCACTGCTTTACTCGTAGAGATACCCAAGATAAGGTTCGGTTCGGAAATTTTTGGTTTTTTAAAGTAAAATCTTAGGAAACACTGCTAAACGAAAAGAAAAAACTTACGGAGTAAGACACCAAGAATCTTAAATTAGTGACTTCGTTTGCCATTGGCTACGCCCCTTTGGCAAGGTTTTCGTTTTTCATCACTCACCATTCCTTCTGGTTTTCTTCATAGGGGGATGTTTTGTGATGAATTAATTATTTACTAGGATGTAGGACTACTTCGGCAGGGGTTTTCTTCGTCATATATTTCTCATTAGAATGAAGCAACAATTAAGACGAAGAAAACCCCAAACGAACTAGTCCCTCACCCTAACATTTATTCAGAATTTATATTGTGTGTTCTGCCACAAACGGTGACATATCAATACTATTACATATATTTTAATTTTTATTTCATCAAAAGAATGTAATTGCTTCCGCAGTTAAGTGAATATAATTGTAGTAAAATTGTAAACCTACTTGTCAAGAAAAAAAATGAATTTAAAAATTAAATCTTAGCCTAATCTTACACCTATCTTACTGACTATAAAGTAGTGAACCTATATATTAGAGAAATGGCAAGACACTCACCGTTAAGGCAACTGTCAACATCAAAACGGATAACGGCAATGTTAAATTATACCGCTCGCCCGTTTTGATGTTGACAGTTGCCTCAACGGTGAGTGTCTCGGCGTCTCTCTGGTGTATAGGCTGACTACTATAAAGTGAGCTAACCGTTGTATTGGGAATTGCAACGATTTGTGTTTTTGATGCATTAGGAGAAATCTTCCTTTGCTGCAAATATGAAGAAAATATATCTAGACTTTTTTGCAGCCTACTGCATATGACATGAAGGCTTTTTCCTTTTACGGAAATGCTTGTATCGTAACAAAACAAAGATTTCTCACATTCTGGTGGTAAATCAGGAAGATCAGAATTGAAAATTTTATATTAGACTGCGCCCAAGATACTTCCTTGAGGTACACCAGCTCTAACAGGCAGTGTATCAGATTTACCATTTAAATAGTTAACCTGAAGAGTGCGGTCAGTCAAATAACTTCGAATCATTTTTGTGATGTAAAAAGGAAAACGGAAATCGGACATTTTAGCTATCAAGCTTTATGCCAAACACTGTCGAATGCCTTTTATATGTTTAGAAGAGCAACTCCAGTGGAATAACCTTCAGATTTATTAGTACGAATTGTATTAGTTACTCTAAGTAACTCCATTTGCGGTCCATTTTGCGGAAAAATACGCTAAATCAAAGCAGAAATTTGAAGAGCTTTCGAAAAGTCTTTCGAGGAGAGTATAAATATCCCATCATCTCCTGGTGCTTTAATGTTTTTGAAGTTCTTGATAATAGTCGTATTTCATTCAAGTTTGTTTCCAGTACCTCTTCAAAAAAAAAAAAAAAAAAAAATCTTGACTGATCTGATCATACTTTTGTAATACTTTATTTTCAATAGGACTCATTACGTTCAAATTGAAATTGTGAACACTCGAACTGCTGAGCAAGTTTTTGAACATTTCATTCATTAGTAAGAAATATGTGGTCACCATCTTTGAGGACTGGAATGGGCTTTGAAGGTTTCTTAAGAACCTTCGAAAGCTTCCAGAAAGGTTTGGAATATGGTTTCAGTTGTTCAACTTCTCTCATGAAACTTTCATTTTGCAAGAGAGTGAATCTATGTTTGATTTCCGCTTGTAAATCTTTTAAAATAACATTCAAAGCAGGATCACGAGATCTTCGATATTGACGTCTCCGTATGTTCTTCAAACGTATAAGAAGTTGAAGCTCATTGTCAATAATTGGTATATTAAATTTCACTCTAGCCTTAGGAACTGATAAATTCCGGGCATTGAGAATTGAACTGCACAAATTATTTTTTGCTCCGTCAATGTTAGCACTATTTTGTGAAACAATAACACAATTCAAGCTTTCTTCGATCGTATACGATTTCGATTCCAGTTGGCCCTGTGGTAATTAAACACAGACCTAGTAGAATTTAAAACAGTTTCACGGGATATGGAAAAAGTTACGGGAAGATGATCAGAATCAAAATCAGCATGGGTTAATAAATCACTGTTTGAATGATTTTGATTTGTTAATACCAAATCAATTGTGGATGGATTCCTAACAGAAGAAAAAAAATTGCTTTGTGCATTATTCCAAGATCGATGTTTTGCATTAAAATCACCGATGATAAAAAAATTAGATTTATTTTTAGTGAGTTTTTGTAAATCTCCTTTGAAATGATTTTTCTGCTCACCAGTGCATTGAAAGAGTAAATATACTGCGGCCATAAATAAAATACCAATATCTGTTTCGATTTCAACTCCCAAACTTTCAATAACCTTCGTTTCAAGATGGGGCATAACACGATGTTTTATTCGACGGTGGATAACTATTGCAACTCCACCTTCGGCAACATCAATCCTACCGAACCTGTGAACCATATAATTAAGATTTCTTTTTAGTTTTATATTATGCTTTAAAAGCGTTTCAGTCACAACTGCAATATGCACATCATGGACTGTTAAAAAATTAAAAATTCATCTTCTTTCGCTATTAAAGAGCGAGCATTCCAATTTAGAAAATTGACAGCATTATTTGAAGTCATTGCTGAATTTCAATTTCATTTCAATTTCGCGTTCGATTTACGTTTAATCAAAATCACTTGGTTGGGGGAAAAACCAAGTAGTTCTGTCAAACAATCTTTAATTTCATCAATGGTCTGATAATTTGAAAGACCATTTAAAACAGCCTTAAACGGTCTCTAGTTTTCGGCATCATAAGTATAAAATTTGTACTTCTTTTCAGTCAAATACTGTAATAGATGTGCCTTTAAAAGATTCGGCCAAAATACGAATTTCGCCTCGGCGGCCAATTTGAAAATTAACTTTTACATCAGAAAGAAATGATGAAAGTTCTAAACGAAAAGCTTTAGAATTTTCAACTATCGCAACAATGAGGGAACTTTAATTTTCTTCATACCGGCATTTTGCTCAGAATGAGAAGCTTCAAATTCTAGATCCCCTATAGAAGCAAGAATTTCATACCTAGGTATTGCTTTCTGAATCACTCGGAGATGCAACCTCACGTTTTCTTGTAGCCGCATAAAAGCAAGCTTTTTCGGTTCGTCCTGGCGTTTCAGGACCAATTGCACTTCACTTTCACTGCACACACATTTTTGTCAACACAAATCCACACATTAAACACTTGTTAAACGTTAAAAACAAATTCAATACTTTGCGATTCAACAGATACTCTTTAAAGAAGATTACCTGTTGAAAGCGGAAAATTTGGTGGTTGTACTTTTCGTCACGTGCGATTATTTTGTCCCTTGAATTCTTTTAATTTTCTTTCATTTCAGTATACTGTTTCATTCCAATAACTATTTACTGATTTGAATAGTTCTGGAATCTAACAGCTCAACCTCAAGTTCGATTTACGCCATTTATAATTGCCCACATACACGGTTAAATTGACTTTGGAAATCATCTGGCAACTCTTCGTGGAATAGAAATTGTTTTTGAAACGTTAGATATCAAGGAAATAGTTGAAAAACTGCGATGGATTTCTTTCTCTATTCAAATAGTGAAAAACGAATTTAAACAGGTGAGAATTTGTGCGACACCCTTTAATCATATTACGGTCGTGCATGAATCGAGGCTGGATTTGATATTTTCCATTTTATTGAAGTTTAGTTCCTCATCGGTTGAATAAAGTCATTTACGATTTATCTGTAGTGAATAGAACATCTTTTGCAGCTTCTGTATTTTATAAAGATCATGTTAACGTGCTTTTCATTCAAGATGTTTTTCAACAGCCTGGTACTAAGGGTGTCATCAGTATCATCATCATCATATTTTTCTTTACCGTCTACACCAAATACAATCAGCTGAATGATGCTGGCATGAGTGTACGCTTGAAAAGATGAATAAACCATTACGATTTCTGGTAACATTATCTGTGTTCTGTGGATAGCTTATGTTAAATCATAATCCATTTTTAATAGCAACATATCATAAATGGTATAAAGTACACTAAACTCTAAATACTTTTTCACTTTTAGTTTAATCACTTTTGACCACTTTCCACTATACATATCACGCCGATACGTATTTAACCTACGAAATGCAGCATTCTCCACAGCTTAGGTGAAAGAGCAAATAGTAAAAACCTACAGCATAACGTGTCGAGGAAATAATTCGTCCACTAGAAAAACTAACGATTCTATCCCACCGACACTATTTGTTTTGAAAATGTCAGGATGATTGAAAATGTCAGATAAAATAGGAAGGCTTGTTAAACTCCGGAATCCTCAAATATATAAAACGAAATATTATTCATGCGCAACTACCCAGTGGTTTTCATTATGTATACATTGGCATGCTATATAGTTCCCAGATTTTTAACGGTAGTCTCAGCTCCTTCACAGATACTTCCGGAGAACTGGAAACCGCACTTCAACCCAGCAGCTTTACAAATTTTACTTACATTATGAATGAAATGGGTTAAGAATGCAAACAAGTTCTATAATTAGAATTAAACCACGCAGGTACTTATGGAGAGTGTCTTTCCTGTAGTCATCAACCATGGTGTTAGTTTAAAACCCCATCGGCGAGAAGAAGGGCCAAACGATAGCTTTGACTTCTATATCTCTTCCCGAAGCGAATGATGACACGTTGTAGGCTGTCTGGTTGATTACTGATGAGATTCAATGGTATGCTAACGTTTAGTAGTATTGCTATGCTGGTGTGGTTGAATTGATATCAAACCAGTACAAATAATTAGCTACGAATTTATTCATGCTATCTTGGAGGCCTCACAACACTTGATATGTTCCGGGTCTTCAATTACCCGATAGGCATCTACATTGAGATGAACTATGTTGTTTTCAATAGGAATTTCCTGTCCTATATTTCCCGATGGATGTGCAACGACAAATTGATAACCTTGCACATTTCATGTCATGTTCAATAGATGCAAAATATAGCACACAGCAAATACGATCTTTGTTCTGTGTTTCTCGCTAGCCCTTTTACTTTGACAAAAAAAATGGCATCCTCATTTAATAAACGTAAAATTCATTCAATAGAAGTTTTAATCTCCCAATTGAAAAATATTTTTATACCAGAAACTGGTTTGACAAACTACGCCACCTACACACGCAAATGCTCAAGGTTAATAATTATTTCGAAGTATATGACAACAATCTTTACGGTTAAACGATTAACAATTCGACAATACATTTTAACAATATATATAGGCTTATTTTTTCTAATTTAGGGTTTTAAACTATCTGTTTTTTAGTTACGATTACTAATTTTCCGGATACAAAATCAACAGAATTTAATTTTAGGCGGTTTAGGAGGTTTTTAAATAGTTTAAGTGGGGAAGTATAAGCCACTGCTTTTTCTGCATTTTTGGCATTCTCCTATGGATAAATCTCAGCTGCAAACGATTTATAAGCGTTTTTTTCTCATCCAATTCAGGGCTAGTATGACCACGCTCACTAACTATAATTACTGTCATCAACGAAACTGCAATGGGAAAGGGTTTCCAAAACCGTATTTCATCGTTTCTGTCTCTTCATTACCCACTCGTGTCGTTTTCAATACGCCTAACGAACGCTACGAAAACACTCAGTAAAAAACACTGGAAACGGCTGCTCAAATTTAGTGCACTAAATCAAAAATAAAATGCAATCTGTTTTGTTTTTATGACTGTCGTCGATGTTGGTGAGCTGGGTGTTCGTTTTAATAGTAGAATTGTTTTGACGTTGTGAACGATGTACTAATTTATGATTCACGGTCTCATTGGTGCATTCTATTAGGTAACTATTTTATTTTTCGAAAATAATGACCGTTTTGACTTGAAATTATAATGAAGCATCGAAAAATTATGCAGATTTGGTACTGAAACGCTATTTGTTATCAACTTTTTAGCAATTAGCGGAGATACATACATTCACTTAACCTGCATGCAGTAGCGTAGCGTGACTGGGTGACACTCGGCAAATTTGGGTGTCACCCCATAGGTTGCAGTCAAATTATCTTGTAACCAATAGTCCAGACAGCGTATTAGTATATACACAGTATATACTTCATTATTAAATTTGTCAGTGATTGCATTTATTAAGACATTTTGGGTAATTTTCAGATGATTACCGGCTTATAACTGGCTTCCACAATTTATTCACTCACCCTTTCAAAGGCGTCCTTTGATAAACAGAAGCATCCGCCTGTAAGGTAAAAATAAAACTTTCTAACAATTCCACTTTTTCCCATCATAAAGCAATCACTGACTTTTCCGTTTTGGTTTATAGCAGCAAAGTTGCTCATTTCGCCTCGATAGAACGATAACAGGCATGGCGACAGGTCAGAATAGGTAATGCTTTTTGTTTCGCTCGAACCTTATTCAAAATGGGTACCTACATATTTTTGTTGCCATTGCCGAGGTACTGGGCCTTATGTTCATCATTAACTGGAAATCGGCCAAGCATGTGCAAGTTGAACCTAAGCCAAAAATACCGACAGTGAAAAATAGTGACTCAGAATATGTAGTTTTTTATAAGGGAGAGTGTTGTATCCACCATATTTTTGATAAGGTATCGATTATGCTCAATATTTTATTAGTAATATTTAATGGGAGATGGAAGTATGTAACCGAATTATTATGCGGTAACCTAAATAGGAGTTTGATAGCTTAAAAGGAGGTAATTCAATAACAATTGTAGTTCATTTTCCTATTCTGGTTTTAAAGGTGATTCTAAAATTGGACGTATTTTGCTAATGGTCACTGAGAGAAATATTTTAAATTCATCACGTAACTAATAATTTATAAATAAATCAAATGTGATTCGTTTTTATCGAATGGGGTGTTAAGTAGTGGCACTGGTACAACACTTATCCCTATATGATTGAACTGGCGATGGCATCATTGTAGACAGGATAATGCTAAAAATACAGCGGAAAGGTCCAATAGATCATCTGCGGAATAAGGAAAAAATGTGGGGCCGGAGTTAAGAGACGTTTGCAAATTGATTAACAGCGTAATTTTCTCTAGAGCACGTCTCAGTGACTTTGGGTTTTGACTGCTGTTTACCGAAATTCTTATATGTTTCGGTAGATAATTCTCTGGTGTATTTTTGAAGTAGAATACTTCTCTCAGGAAGTGAGGCTACAGGCTACATAGGGGTGTGAAATGAAAATCTTAAACCGAAAAAAGTGAAAAATATGTCCAATTTCAAATGCTAATAAATCGGTTAGTGTTCGATGGATTTCCTTCGTTCTTGCAGCAATAGATTGGAAAATCTTTTAAGATTCTTCCTAAAATAAGATAATTGTAATTTTACTATTCACACTATTGTACTATTGAAAATAGTCAAGCCTTGTCAAAACGAAAAATTCGACCTCTGAATGGTCGTTATATGCTTGCTTCCCAAGCACGGTCGACAGGATCATATACCTTGCAATTGAAAACATGCTATTTGGCCTATATAAGAGCCTGTTTCAGCCGGAGCCGCTCATAATAGTTCTAGACAGCGACAACAGCAGTCGTCCTTCCTTAGCAGCAGCACTAGCTCTGTGGTTAGTCACCACGTCTCAGGAGCAGCGCGGTTTTTCTCAGCGTGTGTAGAGCGACAACAGCAGCCGTCCTTCCTTAGCAGCAGCACTAGCCCTGTGGTTGGTCACCACGTTTAGGAGCAGCGCGGTTTTTCTCAGCGTGTGTCGCCAGACAGCCATTATTCCCCCCGTGTTGGGGCAGCATGAAGATTGCCATCAGGAAATCCAATTTTGGAAATCAAAATGCCTTTTTGAAGGCAAATAAACAAGTCATTGAAAGTTAATATTTTTTGTCAACGCAAGCAAGCATTCTGTGTTGCATCCTAACAATTTAAATTTGTCGCACTCGTCTAATTTACTGAATGTGAAATAGCTTCCACAGTGCATGTTGTCCGTGTAGCTTAGTTCCCCCAATGTTAGGGCAGCTCAAAGGTTGTAATTAGCAACCGATTTTGAACCGCAACATGCTTTTTTCAAGACAAATAAAAAAATAATTGAAGGTTAATAATTTTCTGGAATCAACACAAGCAGACATTCTGTGCGGGATGCAATCAAGTTCTGTTGTAGTTGTCTAATTTTCACTTTATTTAGTAAACCCCCCACTGTAGGGGCAGCGCAAAGGCTGCGATCAGCATAACCGACATTCAATATTAAACTGCCCTGTTAGAACGCATTCACAAAAGCAGTTAGTTCGACTATGCAGAGCTAATATGAAGTCGATTCAATCAATCAGCATAAACAGAATTTCGTCGTCTCCAAGCTGCCAAGTTGCAACATGATGCAACACGCAACAGCGAGCAAACGAAATCGCTTGATGTTACAAACCGCAATAAGATACGGGTTAAAACCGTTGCGTGTGTGAGAGCACCATCGGTGTTTATTCGCTGGATACACAATCTACTGTCTTCTGAACGCAATAATCTGCTTACATGCGACATGCGACACGGGGACGGGAACATTTTCTTCAACGAAGCTGCACAACCAACACAAAACATGTTATTTTGTTGCTTCAATGAAAGTGCTATCGGTCCGGTTCGACAAGAAATCATTTTTGTGCATCCGTGCTACGAAACTGAGGAAAAACTTTTAGAAACTGAAAAAAGAGGTGGAGCTTATCAAATGATCGCTCTGAACCAGAATGAAGTCACACATAATTTTCAAGTTATATCATTCCACCACGTACGTAAAATAATTCATTCCTATTTTCATCCCTATGTAAGAGCCTGTTTTAGTCGAAGCCGCTCAGAGTAGTTCTGAACAGCGACGACAGCAGTCCTCCCTTAGCAGCAGCGGGAGTGAGCAGTGGGTACCATCGATAGCGGATAGCGGCCACAACTGTGGCATGGCTGCGAATAAGCGTAGCAGTTTCAGCGGATCTCACCATCGATAGCAGCAGGGCCAGCAGATGCAGGTACAGCGGATATCAATGGCGGCCACAACTGTGGCATGGCTACGGATAGCGTTGCAGTTGCTCAGCAGTTGGGCCAGCGTATAGCGGCCACAACTGTGGCATGGCTATGCATAGCGTAGCTGTTGCAGCGGGTAGATCAGCATCGATAGTAGCAGGGTCAGCTGATGCAACGACACTCCCTTCACTAAAATGCTGTTTCAGTGTGGTAGCGGGAAGCATCAGCAGCAGGCTTGCATGAAGTGAATACATCAGCCAGCAACTTTCTCTAAGGCCTCTGCCATAGTAGACGCGAAAAGCGGCGCGAACCGATTCGCTCGGCCGTAGGTTGATGTACAGCTCTACTGATGGCTGTACATTAACCTACAGCTGAGCGAATCGGTTCGCGTCACTTTTCGCATCTATTATGGCAGAGGCCTAATGGGAAAGTTGTATCAGTTTGTTCAGAAGAATATTATTGTCGGTAATATTGCAGAGATGCGATTGCGTAAATCCGATTTTGAATTGAACAATTGTTCTTTTGAGAACAAATAACACACTTATTTGAAGAGTTAATAGCTTTTGGTACCAATAGCAGTATAGTGACAGCCTCAGCGGTAGATGCAGATGCAGCCGGTACTTCCCTGAGGCCGATGTAAAGGTAAATGGGAGCAGCACGGCGAAACAGTTCGGGTTATGCTTAGACGCGCGTCATTTTTCGTTGTTGATATTCCCCACATGAAACGACGCGCTTTCGTATGATAGCGGTGGTATTAGCGGTAGATGCATTTGCCAACACTTCCTCCAGTTTAGCCGTGTCTAGTTTTCAATGTGAAAACACCTTTCTCATTGTGTTGACCGTGCGCCTTAGTCCTCACTATCAATGATAAATTGAACAATTGTCCTTATAAGGACAAAAAATGAATTAATGAAGATTTAATTTTGAATTAGAATACTTCTCTCAGGAAGTTCGGCTACATAGGGATGTAAAATGAAAATCTAAAACTGAAAAAAGTGAGAAAAATTTCAAATGCTAATAAATCGGTTAGTTTTCGATGGATTTCCTTCGTTTTTGCAGCAATCGATTAGAAAATCTTCTAAGATTCCTACCAAATGCATTAAATTGCAATTTTATCATTCGAACTATTGTACTATTGAAAACTTTAAAGCCTTGTCAAAACACAAAATTCGACCTCTGATTAGTCGTTATACCGCGCTTTCCCAAGCACGGTCGGCAGAGTTATGGACCTAGTAAATTGGGAATGCATCATTTGGCCTATATAAGAGCTTCATCAGATAATAAACAAACATTTCATCGGATATTAAATTGAACAACTGAAATTTGAAGAACACAAATGATTATTTGAAGAGTTAATATTTTCTCGTTTTGCGTTTTTCCAAAGTTAATTATCTTCATCTACATGCATACTCTGACTATTATTACGTGTTTGCGTCGCTCAGTGTTTGGCTACGGTCATGCAGAACGCAAATAACGGCGCGATGCGATTCGGCAAGACGAAATCTGTTGAAATGTATAGCTCTACTTCGCCTTAAAAAGAGCTGTACATTTCACCACTGTAAGGCGAATCGCATCGCGCCGGCATTCGCGTTCTGCATAACCGTAGCCTTTGTTCCGTTCCCGTTTAATGATGTCGTATTAAATGTGCATATTACAATTCGGCAGCACTTCAACTTCTCATTTGCACAAAATTTAAAAATATCCAATGAACTTCATTCAAAATATCAGACAAAAAGAAATTACAATACTGCCAATGAACGGTCAACGTTTATTTACTAGAAAAAATGACTGACACGCAAGCAGCCAGGTTATCTTTCTTGTAAAAGTATTCTACTTCAACCTTGCGGTCGTGGCTTTGCAAACAACCTTCTTGTGATTTTTTTAAAAATACCAAACTTCCATTCAAATCTTATTTCCCCTTAACTACAAAATGCAGAAAAATATTTTTTGAAACCGATTTGTTTATTTATTACAGAGAAAAATCTCATTGACGATTACTCTACATTTTGAATGAGATTAATTAATAATATACGAAAGGGAAAAGCAGCTGTCATATTGGGCACTGGGGTATGATTTATTACTACGCCTATCACACAAAATGTAGGAAACTGTATATGAGATTTAGTTTTTACAACAAGGCTAAGTCTACGTGCGTCACATTATTATTCTAACATAAAATATATAGGGCCGCTGTGTTTATGTATCGAATCGTATTGCTGATGAAAAAATAAATGAATTCTAAACCAAGAATCACCAGTCAGTGGTTAGTGATGTGATGCTGTTTATCGAGGCAGATTGTGTTTTTCTATGTGAACAAATTGGGGTGGATTATTTTATATTCGAATAACCCACCAGCTGGATTTGAATGGTATAAAACCGATAAAATCCACTTATAGCGATAAGGGGACTAACCCACGTGTGGTCCAGTAACTTCATACGGAGATGACAGTTAAAGAAGAACAGTTAAAGTGTCGTAAAGCTTTTCTGGCTACTAAATTTTCTTTGTGCATGTTCGAATGTTTCATTTCAACACAAGTGCACTAGAATAAGAGTTGGATACTTAGTTTGGGTGGTTACGTTGTTTAAACAAAGTAAATATTGCTTTAAGTCATATAATATTTTATAAACCCAATTTTCATTTTGGTAACTCAAATGAATTGAAGCAAACTTTGCAATCCATTGAAGAAATGTTTCCAATACTCGATTTTTTACCTAATAATATGTATTAGTATCACCCCACGGCAAAACTGAGACAACCGAAGCCAATGGGAGTAGCACTTTCTCACATAGCATTAAGAACATAACGAAGTGTGGTCGCTGAGTGCGGTTTATTTTGTTTTGTTCGATTGCCGTTTTTGCTTGATTTCGAATGATGACTTGCCGAGTATTTGGAAAAATCTGTTGAGCTTGCAGGAAAATGATAGTGTTACAGTTTTATGGTTCACCATTGGTAAAAGAAATTGACCCAACATCATCCAGGATTGCTGTTGCTTGGCACTTGCTGCGAAGCTTCCTGCCCCGGGGAAAGTTATTTTACACCTTCTCTTTCAGTGAATTTGTCGAAGCAGAACGACAAATATCAGTGATCAGTGAAGTGACTTCGAATCTGAGTACCTTTAGCATCCGTTCAGATCCTACTTTGGAAAAGGAATGGTCTTATTAGTAATCCTCGTACTATGATTTTTTTTTGTTCTGTCTTAGCTTCGCTCTGACATTTACTATGTATGAAGTAGCACTGTTTGCTTGAGCTCATCAAAAGTGCATCAACGTTCAATATTGTCCAAATAGCACACTATGAAGTAGGAAAAAAGATATTCCCACCGCATATATTTGTGATTCAACTTATTGGAATAACTTTTTTTCAATGAGATATATTAAACATTGGAAACAACTATTTTTTTTTTATTAAGGTTGAATTTTATTTTTTATTTCTGTCCCTGTCATAAAACATCAAGGTTAAAAACATCATGGTAATTAGCAAAAACTTGACACAGCGAGTTGTGCATTTAAGCGAGTGGTCTGTGTCTCATCTTAATTCATAGATTCAATAAATTATTGTCGTTGGTCACATGGTTGGTAAGTGTAAATTAGTTCAAATGAAGTGAATGGATTGGAAATCTATTTTCGGTTAAGCAGTTTCAATTTGGAAACAGTTTACTTGCTGTCATCATGAACAGTAATCAATACAGCTATCACGCATGTTTGTCATCTCATTTTCATCTCAATGGGGCGTAATTTTATGTTGATTCTTTGTTGGACTACAACCAGGCTGCAAGGATAGTTTGGGTATTCGTATTAATAATCACATCCGTTTCGATATAACTTTCAATGACACGTTTAGAAGTAACCGCCATCAGGCTGCTGACAGTTAGATGAAAGATTTATTGGGCCAAAGTTCGACCTACAATCGACAAACGCATATAATAGGAGTTTTCTTTTGCTTTCGTCGCCTTATGAGCAATTTTACTTTTGACTACAGCGTGCAGTGAATCCCTCGTCCTTTTTGGGTAGCGCTAAAAACGGACTTCTTAGAATGGTCGTAAATCATGTGAAAAGAGATTGAGTATTTGTTGTAGCTTCTTGTCCACTCCTTACTATATTGATTGATTTTATTCATGTTGTCATATTAAAGGGGAATTTATTTGATTATCGGATCATTTGGTGTGGCGAAGGCTGATTTATAGCTTTTATGATAGTGCTTTGAATTGCGAATCAAAGGAAGCAACAAAAAATTTAATCGCGGTGGACTGATGATAGGCTAATATTTGGAAATTTTATTATTGTTGTTAACCCACTGATTGTCAAAATCATAATCATGATTGAAACAATTATATTTCTGTCATGACGGCTTTCTGTGTTTAGTGAGTAACAGAATATTTTCACGAAGCATTAGGGTGCACAATTTTAACGCAAGCGATTGACTCTTTTGTTGCGGTAATTTCTTAAAGTGGCAAATCCTACACGTTATAACCGAGACGTTAGACACGATGCAGTAATATTAATTGAAAAGTTTCACACCCGTTATGCCCGGAAGCAAGCTTGTGAATTCATAAAATTAAACTTTCTCTCGTTTCTCCTTCTACTTCTACTCAACGTCCCCATGTTGGCAACATTGGAACTAGTAACATGTGCGTTATCAATCCTACATATACATGTAGTCCAAGTCGATCAAGCTGCAACGCAACACAGAAAGTAGAACGGAATATATGCATACATCTGTATCTGTACTTCAAACCTCTTGTACTGAGTATTACGAATATGAACTGAGGTTTCCAGACTGGATTTTTTACCTGCAAAATTACCTGCAAAAAAGAAGTACAGCAACAAAATTACAAAAATAGTTTATTGTGCTGAACTTAATGTTCGTCTACATACCCCTATTGCATTTTCTGTCATAAATAATCGCGCTCAGATATGGATATATCGTTCGAAAAGCTGTTATAGATTCAAAGTTACATGCAATTGAACTTCAAATTTTCCGCCTTTTCACTTCGTATAAAATTGTCGGTACACCATTCCATTAGAGCTGATAACTTTATTACACCCTTATGATTCTTTGCTATTGCAACCGACAATGGAAACTCCATCAAGGGCACAATATATTTCCACTTTCCCTTCTGGCTCAAACAAACTCAGCGCACCGATCTGAGTAATGAAATTATTTACCTTTCCTCTATAGCACTTGTAAGTTGTAAGAATATTATTTCAGTGCAGGCTAACTTGAGCACAAGTCATTTTTTACAAAGTTGAGCTCAAAACTGTTGATGAAGATTTTACTTCATATTAATAGTACATATGTTCGAAATAAATGTGACGTCATGTGTATTCTTAACGTGGAGGTGAATAAACTGGAACCTTTGGCGCCTTTTAAATACCGCTTTTTGAATACTACTACTCGAAAGATATTGTCAAGCAAACTATTCTTAAATGATGTTTTGTTTGAAAGTTATATGCACGAAGAGCAAGCAGAACAGGTGACACTGAATTGCGTGTTTATCGGTTATTATTAAAAAAAAATATTTGGAATTAAAATATTATTCAGTGTCACGGTTGGTCTCGATGCTCGCTGGTCTAACAATTCATAGGAATGGTTGATTATCTATATTCTTTTTTTTCCGGTTTGAGCTTTAAGAGTGCACTTTGTTCATTTTTTTCATCAGTGTTATCAACTCAATGGAAATCAAACACCTACGCATACATTAGCAAACATCAATTTAGTTTGGTCATACTAAATTAAATTGGCTAGGGTATCGGGGGTATTTTGGCCACCTTTAGGTAGTGTTTGCACAATTTTTCGAAAAAACACGATTTTTTCAAAATAAATACCTGCTGTATTATACCATTGTTAAGAGCTGTCAATTTGGCATACAATGTTGCAATTTATTGGAAATAGCCTAGAAATATCAAAATTTCTATGAAGTATGTACTAATACGATGTTTTGGACCACCAAGTTTAAATTCTGACCCACCTCTATATTTGATTCCTGGGTGAAATATTTCAGACTAATTATATATTTAGGATCATAATCGATCTTATTAGAGTGGAAATAGTGGATTTGAGGAGGACATCCTATAAAATTTTTGCAATTTTAGGAATCTGAAAATGAAAATTTTCGGACTTATAGCGGTTTTACAGGTAATTGCAGCCAGTTTTATGTCGTTAAATGTAGTAATTAAATTGAGAAATGTTTGTTACAAGCTGCTTCACCGTCAGGGCGCAACGCCCGAATAGCAAACAAAGAGTTGTCGAAACTTTACATGGCCAATATCTATGAGTTTGCTTTAGACGAAGACACACAAATTTTGCCGCATACTATGTCTTGAACTAATACAACAAACAATATCGCACACTAATTTTAAAATAATACTACCTGGAGCTAGTATTTTGGGAAAAATTATAGGGTCGTGACACTTGAAATCTTCTTCCATGTTGTGAGCTTTAATAGCATTATTTTGAATCTACTTCCAGTAGACCTACGCCGAATTTGTTTGAATGTGAAATTAGATAAATTTAAATACATGTTGGTTTGGTTAGCAACATACTTCCGAAACATATATTCCCGTTTCAAAACATTCCAGTGATTCACAGTAGTTGGTTCTCGGAATATTCCACATAGTATGGGACATTACGCACAGCATCAACAACAACTTGAATTAAAGCTTAATACCACCGAAACATGATACATTTGGTGCGCATTTTCCAGTGCACCCTGGCTGGATACGCTGTGCATGACGTGTAGTTGCTTCTCATTGTTAATCATAAATTATTTACAATGAAGTTTGTCTCGGTGGGGTTGGCTGGCAATAATTTCCAGCATTCTTTCCACTTGAAACAAGATTTATTGAGGTCAATATAAATTTTATGTACTTCTGCCCACTATCACTTTGGGTAATAACCTCATACGGGGGGTAGAAGATTTGCATTTTATTATTTTTTTAAAAATTATTTACAATTTTTTTATTTTATTTGATTACTTTGAACTAATAGGTGTCGTTTTCTTCCTCTTTTAGCTGTAGAAACACCTAAGACAAGATTACATGTTAGATTACACTGTAGAAACACCTAAGACAAGATTACACGTTTATACGGAAGTCATAGCTGAAACACATGTCCAGGTTTCAAACTTAATAAAAAATTGCGCTAATAATTGATGTGGTTTCGCACCATCGTACTTTTGCATGCGCATAAATGTAATTGTGTTTGGGCACGAAAGTTAATTTTGGAAAAACCGTGAATCATTAACTATCAATCGGTAGCAAATGGTGTAATGGTAATATTAAACTTATGGTTTGTTGTAGTTGTCGACCAGTTGTTTGCCAATAATGATTCGACTAATTTGCAGTACATTTTTGGCTCCGTTTCCTATATCGTATTAAGTTTGAAATTATTTAATCTAAAAAATTTCATTTTTTATCGCTTGGTAAAACCCTTTTGTGGTCTTGGAAAAACAGATAAACAGTTTGCGCTTAAGAAATACATGCGAGTTAACCAACCATTCTGGTGTGGACATGCATTTCCCTGCTGCTGTGTGCTGGGTGTTGACCGAAAAATAAACGATTTGTGTCCGCTTCAATTTCCTGGAGGGAACTTAGAGGACCGTCGTTGCACAAACATTGGCTCACTTACTGGCATGACAAGACCAACTTTGCCTTTGTCGGCTGCAAACGCCGTCTGTGGTTTTAATGTTAATGTTGATGCTGGCTAGTGCGGTAAAAGGAGAGAGACATTTGAAGGATCTCTGGGATTATGACACAGGAGTGGGGGACTAAGGAAAACAAGCTGATCGGCTGGTCCCGTATTGCGACAAGGGAAGACTCCTAGCGTTATAGTATTAAGAAAAGTAGAAAAGGATAGCGAGAAACAATCATGTTTACTATACGGTTCGAAGAATATCCCTACACACTTAGATTTTATTGCCGAGAATTCAACAGCTGATAAATTCAGCGAATTGTTCTACAAGTTTTCGGCAGAACTGCCAAGAATTTCGGCAAACAAAATGTCAATACATGCTGGTTTACGGTAGATCGATATACTTGCTTAATGTTCGTCGAAATATACTGCTGACATTCGTTAAAAATTTCGCCGAGCTCAATCAGCTGTTGGGAAGTTTGCCGAGATAAATTAAGTGTGTATATTCGCATCAGCAGAATTCTAGGAGTAACGGTAATAAACTTACAAACATAACACAATTCGAACATTTTGAATGAGTCAACTTACATTCATTTTTGTTCGATTTTATTTTAGAGAAATCTTCTGTGTTATTATCAATTAATGAAAGACATACGTTAAGGGGTTATATACCTTTTTGGTCGAGAAAAATGAGGGAAGTTTGTATCTATTTTTAAGTGCATAGCACCATTTTCATTGCATCAAAGGGGTATTTTTCTAAAAGTACAGTTTATCAACAAAAAAAAAATAGATTTGCTTTTGAGATATACCAATTATTACTGGAGTAATGGCCGTTTCCCCGAAACGCTATTTTTTGCAGAGGCTTGCGGTGATCCTGATAGAGACTCAGCGGGTCAACCGAAATCAAAAAACTCATATTATTTCATTTGTTTAGAAGTGTGCCGGGTCCTTGAACGATCGCTTTTATGAGTATTTTGTTTTCAGTGCAAACGGGAACGTTTTTCCCAAAAAAATGCACGTTTTGAGCGCTAAAAATTGCATTAAAAACCGGCGACCGGCGAATTTAATAACGAAAATTTAAAAGAAAAGATGAAGGAACTCGGTTCGGTAGTTTTTCCGCAATCAGGATCACGGCAAAGTCATTTTTCGGAAAACACTATTCCGAGATAAATGCGTGTGAAGTTTCAAGTTAAGCTTATGCGGCCGTGGCGAGGCGCGCTGCAAATCGCTCTAACTCTCTTCCTGTTGCTCAGATCTTTATGAAAATTTGTGAAAAAGTTCTCAAGATAATGTATTTGAAGATAATACAATAAAAAATTTTTCGGTTTTTTGAAAACTAAAAAGGTATATAACCCCTTAATTGTGATTGTGACTTATAGATTCATACGCTCGCTTGGTTTTTGTTTTCTGTTACGTTTCTCAATTTTATCAAAATGTGTTAGAGGGGTTATATACTATATACTGTTTTATTAAAAAACGATTTTTTTATTGCTCTCTCCTTAAATACTTTACAGTACTTTTCAAGAACATTTTCCCAAATTTTTATAAAGATTTGGACGCGCCTCGTCATAGGCTTAATTTGAAACTTTATTATTCGGGATGCTGTTGCGGAAAAAAGAAATACTTACGTTCATGTACTCAGTATAACCTAAAGTTGATGAAATGTTGTGGGTTTTATGATTTCATTTGATTTACTGAGCCTCCATCGTATAAACCGCCTCTTGAAAAAAATTGCGGAGAAACAGTCATAACCTCAATAATAACAGATAATTTATTGTAAATGAGAGCTTTTTTATTGTTGAAAACTGTACTATTAGAAACTACAATTTCAATGTAATTTAAACATTCTGCTTTTCCCGAGTATATATTCATGATTGCATATTGAACCATCTTTTACAAAATATTCTTTCCGCCATTTTTTTTCAGATAATGTGGCAATTGTAATGGATCTGAAAGCTGGCAAGAATCTCGTGGCACCAGCGATAAATAATATCAGTTGTTCGAGTAACCGATTTGGTAATTTTTTTGCCCAAATTGGTCCGTTGGATGTGTTGCAGGCGCTGTTTATCGTATTTCTAACATTTCTGGTGATTAGTGCAAATCTAATGGTGATAGTCGTTATTAACAGCCGGCGATATGCGGCCTACATCCATCCACAGCCACGATATCTGCTAACCTCGCTAGCATTAAACGATCTGGCCATCGGACTGCTGATCATTCCCTTCGGGGCGTTACCTGCCTTATTACACTGCTGGCCTTACGGTGAAATATTCTGCCAAATTCAGGTACATTGTGAACGTTTCGAATATCGACTTATGTTACTTTCATAGATTGTTTATCTTTTGACAGGCCTTACTAAGGGGAGCTTTATCTCAACAAAGTGCTGTTATTCTAGTATGTATGGCGGTCGATCGCTATTTATGTGTCCTGCATCCTCGGATTTACTATAAGCGGTCTAGTAAAAAGGTAATGATACCTTTGTTTTATACAACATTATGTTTATAATTCGCTATTACTATTACAAACTGTTTCGGGAAGTTTATCATGCTGGTTAAACGAAACCTTTAAATGAAAAAAAAAAAAGAAAAACGCAAGCAGTTGTTATTGCAGTGTTTTTATCAATAACATTGCTTTAAAAAGTGATGTTTATACATACACTCAAGCACGGATGAAAAATAAGCATGTCACATATTTTTAATAGTGTTACTATATACAGCAGTCACCAAGACAATATTACAATTAATCAACGTTTCTGGTCGCAGTGAGTAAACAGAAATAAAACACTACTAATAACTAACCTAATTATAAACGACGGTGATAATGTGCTTCAACCAAATTTGAAGTGATTTCTCGTACTTGTGTGTGACAATCTCTAACATTTGAGATAATTTCATTTGCTATTTATCTGAGATGGTTTCCATATCCTTGAGCAAGAAACACTGATGTTATTTCATTATTGCCCTTTCGGAGTTTTCAAGCTAGTAGGAGCAAAAAGAAACAAAAAACATAATATAGAATTATTTACTACTCCCAAATCCTATTTCATTTTCACCAGTGTAATCTCTTTATCGAAATTGATGATGAAACAATAATACGACGGCTCTATATTTTGCTTCCCCTCAATTGTGGCTGATAGGTCGCCCTGGAGTGTGGCCATCGTTTGCCGTCAGAGCACGTGTTAGTCAAACAACTCCGTTCGATGAAACATTATCGGGTGAAATTAGATCACTTATCATCATTTTTGGTTACACCACATAACAGCTTCGAGATTGGTTTCAGAGTGTAGTCTTTTCTCTGCTCTAATGTCTGCATTCGCTGTCACGCTACTTCTTGTACATGGCACGCCTTTATTGTACATTTACATCCACTTGAAGGTCCTCAGGCTTTTCTTTGGCTCATCGTAGTCTTTTGCAACGCACTAATACTGAGCTATTCTGCTTCGATTCCCGATTTTTACGGTCGATTAAGTCGTTACGTTGAGCGACTGGACTGTCTTTTTAACTTATGAACGATTGATACCAGTGAGATTTTACTGCTTTGGTTGCTGTCAGTCTTTTCTAGTTGCCACTTCTTTGAAAATACTTCAAACGTTTATTTGCTCTTATCAAACATTCTGGGATAAATATACGTTCAAATCTTTATTGCGATAATAAATAATCAATTTGTCACAGTTGCTTTTGTTCTGGAATTTCAGATGCATATTAACAGTCAAGATAGAAACATGCATTCCTACGTTTATGCTACTTCAAGCATTTCACCACATTTTCGACGTTTATCCATTTTTGCATGAGTTGTTGGGAAAAAATAACTTGAAGAATTGTCGTGTTTTTTATTTTAGTTTGTATACCAATCATTGGCGACTGTTCATATATTGTTTTTGATTTGATCCGCTCTCTCCAACTGGTTACCCGTAAAAGAAAGAACAACAGATTGTAAGCTTCTCTTTATCCAAATACTTTTATTATCAAACGCCAATGCCATTTTATCATATTCACATGTTATCTTCAAATCTAAAATTTGAAAATTGGCGTTCATGTTAAATCTAGCTTACACAGAAACTTAAACTTCTACGCACCTAAAAGCAGTATAATTCGATGGAAATTGTAACGCTGTCTAGTGTATTATGGATCCTAGAAGCATATGGAAGTAGAGGTCAACCAAGATAAGGAGTACGTGTATGGGATATGGTGCTGTAGGCGCACGGTTTACCCGGATGGCATCGACTATATGAGCGTTGCCCCTAAGATGCGATTTATGGTTTAATTAAGCTGAAGTAATAATGTGGTTCTGGGCTTTTACTGCATTGACTAATTCCATTCGGAAGCTGAAAATCTCTTGTTTGAGCTTTACTTTGGGAGTGGTTTTCGGGTAGATTGGAAGGCAAAAGTGTTCACGTGCTTTAAAAGAAGAATTCATATTTGACGCCTCAATATATAGAGAAATATATATAGAGTAATTTATATAGAGAAATATAAGAACGATGAAAAATTCTGCTTACTGGGAACAATTGAGCACCAGCAAAAACAAAATTCAATGTTACTTCATTACTAGTATAAATCAGATATTAGGCGACATACATAAATTACGTAAGGCAAAGGAAATCAATTTTGTTACTTCCAGCCCTCTATATATAACGAAGAGTAAAGCATGGTTGCTTACACTTCCATGAAAACTACGTAACGCTGTAACAGAGTCCCCCCCACTCCATCAAATTGCTAACATTCCGATTGCTATGTGCCTATCTTATTGTATTCACTTCTTTTTTCGGAAAGTGGTACATCTTATTCAAAAAAATAAAAAAACACAATTAAAGTTATCAGATCATAAAAATCGAAAATAACTCATATACACTAAGGTCGCTTTTTACGCGTTTTTTACGCGAATTCCGGAATTTACGCGGTATTTTTTTCTGCGCAGATTTCGGTTTCTCTTCACTTGGATTTCAGAATTAACACGGTTTTTTTTTACGCGGATTCCGGAATTTTCGCGGTTTTTTTACGCGGATTCCGGAATTCACGCGTATTTCGGAATTTACGCGTTTTTTTACACGGATTCCGGAGTTTACGTGTTTTTTTATGCGGATTCCGGAATTTACGCGGTTTTTTTACACGGTTTTTTTAAGCGGCACGTATCCCTCGCGTAAAAAGCGACTTTAGTGTACTAATGACTTTTACGTAGTGCAATGTGCTTCATAGGTCGCTAAATCTAAGGTACTAGATGAATTAAAAATAAATTACAATTGAAACTACATTACAGTAGAAAAAATAATTTCGGTTGAATTAATCTGTCGCAATGTCATCCAGATAAAAAAGACACCATAACTACACTGTTTCCGTCCATGATCCAGTTTTTCGAATATACTACCTACAATGCATTTTACATATTAAAAATTAAGAGTTATCCTTTAACTTGTAGCAACATTTAAATCAAGGTCATCAACAATACTCAGACTACATTGATAATATTTTTTTTTTGTGTCAAGGTTTCTGAGCCAAATAGATAAAAATAAAAGAAATTACCTTTTATTTGCGTGTCAAAATGGTAAAAGTACATTATGAAATCAAATATTCGGTCACAGTGAATAATTATGAATAAATGATTGAATTTTCGTTCTGTGCCATTAAACGTCTTATTGTTGAGAACGGTTAATTGACACATAACAATCCTTGGGATGACCGTTAGCAGTTTATGCGTTTACAAAAAACATGGCCTCATTATTGTGACATCCTTACCGGAAATCAGCGATCCATCTTTCAGAGCTATCGTTCGGTACACATGAATCCATCAACTGAAAGTGTGAAAGGCGAATAAGTTGGACCAGAGAGCAGCGAGTAATATGACATAGCTAAATGTCATTCGGTGACCTGTGAATTATGGTAGACAACCGTAATTCTGTTTCAGTACTCGAGATCTAGTGTAGTTCTTTGTCAAACAATAAAATAATCAATCATAGAAAACGTGCGCAGGATTGTTTTGATTGTTTTTGATGAATAATACACACCGATGACACAATTAGGAAGTTGCTTTAGTCGGCAAAAAGTTCGTGTGGCTAGTTTTATGGCTCGAATTCTAGACGAATGATGTTGGATAATGACTCAGGACAAATAAAATTGTTTATTTTAATGAACGCCTCTGCTATCGTGATTTTGTTAGCAAGGTTAAAGTTTTATAGTATATATTTCTAAGAAAAAAATGAGGATATTTAGATTATGTTGTTTTTGATAGAAATGCATAATATTTATTATTATATTTCGATGTTTGATATAAAAATGTTTAAAAAAATGTTTTCGGTTGTTTTATTGAAAAGTACTACTAATTTTAATGAGATTGCTTCAGTTATTTTTACAAATTTTACTATTTGAAAAATTATGCGAAGCAACAAAAAAAATATAGGGGGTATAATCGATTTAGAAAGTACCGCTAGGGGCTAGGTTAGGTTAAGAACCGCTGCAATAAAGTACCATCTGTCGTATTGTTTGTGTGAGTCGGGTAGGTATAAATCATACTTTTACTTGTTCCCGATTATACCTATCGACTCGGAAGAATTGAAAAAATGGTGTTATTTTCAATTGCTAAAATCTAGTTCTCCTTGACGTCAACTTTTTAAATTAACGTTGAAAACTCATGTCACAGTTTGTTGATGCCTACGATGTGGTTATCATTGGAGCTGGTTTGTCCGGGTTATGTGCAGCAAGATGTATACGCAACAAATGCCCCACCATCAGTTTTAAGGTCATAGAGCAATCCCCGGAAGCCGGTGGCCAGCTGGATGGTTTCAAGTCGCGGTGGATTACGTCAAGCCATTTTCACGCTGTTGAACTATGTCAAGAACTCGGTGTGGTGTTAACAGAGATGAGACAATTACATCCAACGTATTCTGATTGTGATTTGTCGAAACTGCGAGATGTTACGCCGTTCGCTGGACTTTTTTTTGGTCAGTTAGCCAGAATTGAAAGTAAGCAACTGATGGCAGAATTAGATACACTCGGTTCCAAACCATTCATCATCGAAAATCCCATGAATATGGATATGTTTTTAGACAGCAAGCTGATACTGAGTGCTTCAAAAAATTTCTTCCAATTTTTGATCAAAATAAGCTGTGGATTTAGCCCGGAAGAATTGAGTGTGACGGATTGGGTGAAATTTTGTCGGTCATTGTCATCAACTAGCAATGCTTATGCGATGCTTACAAAAAATGACATTCATTTGATACCCATTGAAGGGTGGACCGAATTAGCAGCAAAGCTCGTCGAAGCGGTAGGAACGGACAATATAATATTTTCGAATAAAATAACCCGAGTGGAATGTAGCAGTGAGAATTTTGTCCTAGTATGGAACGAGAAAGGACGCTATTATAAGGCTAAGACAGCCATTTGCTCTGTTTCATGTAATGATCTGATTCGTTTCGATTTTATACCATTTCGTCCAACATGCTTTAAAGCACCAAACTCTACGATGAACATTACTCAAGTTACCGATTTCAAGGCGCGATATAAATCAGGTCTTTGGAGAAATCAAAAATTTTCTGGTAAATTGTTTCTGCCGCGCTATCGAATTATATGTTTTGAAAGAGATAACCATACATTGGAAGGTTCATTTTTTCACCGGTCAGACTTAAATGAACATGAAATAAAATGTGCCATTTTAAACATACTAAGTTTGAGTTTTGGATGCCGTAATCTCCTGTTTCCGAATAATTTTGAGATGCATCATCAGGAACTACCGTTTTACTTCGATGTGCCACCGACTTTCAACCGGAGAGTAATTTTTTCTTCCTCAAACGCCAGTTGTTGGTATCGAGGACATATCAATGGATCAATACAGGCAGGTAAGATTCGAAATCCAGACAGTTAATGTATGCAAAATACTCACATGAATAATTGCAACAGGAATTAGGGCTGCTGTATTAGCGCTACTGGAAGTGCGGCCACAGACCGTTTCGTACAAAGACTTTACAGATATGCAATGCGTGTTATTCAAATATTCGAATCAGGCTTCCACAACTAATCGCCTTTGGACAAACATAAATTTTTCTAGTATTTCTCGATTTGCAACAGCTCTCGCTATGCTAGCCGTCTCACTTGGCGTGATAATTCATTTGGGTAGAAACCTCACAGGATTGGATTAATTTAAAAACGAGTTAATTAGATTTAAAACATAATCTGCATTGTTTTAAAACTTCTTTCTATCTCGAGGCTGTTCTGCGGTTGAATCAATAAATTGTTGAGAACTGTCGTGTGTTTTATTTTTTTACTAAACCTGTTTTAAGAATGAAGATTTTTTTTTAATAGTAAACAACCAAGTTATTAACTATTTTCAGTTACGAACGCCAATAAAACGTATTGTTTTTTGAATGTGTGTGCTAATGTATTCTATATCAAAATAAATTAAAACAATGCAAAAGCAAGCATCACGAATTTATACTAGTGTCCCTTGCTCTCTGCAAAACACATGAAAAATTACTCCTCCGGTTTGTCTATAATCATAATTTAAATTATCATTAACGCCATTAGCATCAGTAATAGCCATCGACTGATGTGGCGTTTGTATACCAGCAAAAGCTACCGCTTCGACATCATTCTCATCGATCCAACGGTTGGTAAGTCGACGTTCGTAATTATTCCAATTAATTTCCTAGGTGTTGCCTTGTATCCTACTTTTCCATTAAATCAACGCTTTCGTTGTGGTCTGCTGTGTCAGAGGTAAGAGCGTCACGTAAACACAGTGATTGGTGGCTTAAGTGAAAGTGAAATATTATGATCATTATCAAGTGCGTCATCACTTATTTTATTTCTATACCGGCGACGATTATGCTTCAGTGATAAAAAAGCGATCATCAAGTCAATTTTTGAAAAGAAATAATACATCGTTTTCGATATCGATAGCTGCAACAGTGAAGAAAACTGCATACCACGTAAAACTGATGGTTTTCCAGACATAAAAAATGCATGCATGGACCTTTCTCACAATTTAGAAATGTCAATATTTGCACTTCTATATCGATTTATAAAGTAGGGATGAATTTCCGTGCCCAATTAGTGATGTCGTATAATCAAGCTGAGTTCATGACATATTATTATTATTTGTAAAGTGAGATCCAATCAAATACCGTGATGTTCTATTAGCTTATAGATAGTCGCGATTGTAAATTAAAAAAGAACGTAATGCGGTACGGCTCTGATTGTTTCATCGATAAGGTGTATTTGAACTAATGTATTAACGGATTTTAATTGCAATATCTCTACATTGTTTTGAAATTTTACCAGCTGTGATAAGATGAGAGACACAACAAAAGCACAATTATTGCTTCTTTTTGTATTTAATTTCAGGGTTGTGTTGCGATCCTGAGCATCACTTGGATACTTTGCCTAACTTGCTTTGGTCTGCTCGTGTTACCGAAAGGTAAGAAATGGTTATTTTATACGTCTACCTTTTTTCTAGTTACTAGTTTACTAGGTTTCAAATATGTAGTTGAAGGATTATAATATTGCAATTATAATATTGCTAATCGATTGTCGTATTACTGTATAGCTTTTTAACCATTCCTGTATATGGTACCTAGGGTGCCAATCAAAATGGTCATTTTGAGAAATCCTATACAAAATGTTCACCTGCCCGAAAAAACGGCCCGTGTAAAATTTCTGGTCAATCGGACTATAAATGGGGTGGCGCAAAGCGATTGAAATTTGGCCTTTAAAAATCCAAAAATTAACCCAACAGAGTGAGGTGCATGGAATTTCGATTTTCAAAATTTGTTTTCTGGTCCCAGAAGTCTTGAAAATGCATGAAACGCCGAGATCTGGTATCATCTGAAGAAAAAAATCACGATTTTGGTGATTTTTCGAATTTTTCAAAGTCAAAGCTCAATCGCTAAGCGCCATCCCGTTTTTAGTCCGATCGAGCTAAGATTTTGCATCGAATGTTTTTTCGGGTAGGTGAACATTTTGTGTAGGGTTTTTTTTATAATTTTTCTGGTTACTTTTTTTCCATATAAGTGATTGGCACCTGTACCCCTAGTGAAGATAACTTTTTCAGAGACTCGAAAAAATTTTCTCGTATGACAACGTAGGAGTGACATTCCTGGCGAGGAAATAGCACTGCGTTAAACATTTCTGCATAGTCTAGAAGCACCAAAATTCACAGGAAAGGGTTAAAAGCAGTCATCTTTTCAGGGCAACTATTTTGAGCTTGTTATATAGAGTGTACATGTTTGATGTCGATCGATGAACAGCTTTACTTTCTTTACGAAAGTTCAAATGTACCAAAAAATGATGTATGAAAACACGATGAGAATCGTATGCCAGTGATAAAGTTTAGGCTGCAGCGGGAACAAAATTGCACAGTATGGCAGAGTGAAGTTTTATACCATTTACTAAGCGGCTCCACCAGATTTAAAATAAAGGCGGCGCAAGGTGCTTAGTTTGCAAATGGTAATGTGAATGCTAAAAAACGGCTCGATTTGTGCAAAAAACTGTTGTGAATATGTCCTATTCTCTTTGCCTAACTTTTTGTGATCAAGCTTGAATTGAAAAATTATATTCTAATAATTGATTGATTGGCAAGCAGGGGTATAATCGTAACAAGCAGGGGTATCATCGACGTCCCGAAAATCCTGCAATGACTATATCACATTTATATTGTTTTTGTGTACTTCTTCCCAACAGGTTACTACTTCAACAAATCAGGATTACTAGCATGTGAGCCTTTCTATAGTAAATCTTCCTACCGGATACTGTCCAGTTGCGCGCTGTACTTTCCAACGACGATGGTGTTGATGTATTGCTACGGATCCAGTTTTCACGCCAATCGATATAGATTGCCGACGCCAACTGGTACTGGTGTTTCGGGGACAGCCGGTACATCCACCGCAACTATGCCGGATCAGTCGGCAACCGTGGTAGCTACTTCAATAATGGGCGGGGGTGGTGCAACGACTACTACTACCACTGAAATCGGAACGGTCAACAATTCACCGTACGCTGGTACACCAACCGGCATCTCTGTTGCAACGCCCTCTTCCGTATCGTTCTCGGAAAAGGTATGTGTTTTTGGAAATCCACCAGGCTAATATAATTTAATCACACACATTGTTAACCTCCCTGGAATCAAATCCGCATACCTACTTTTCCCCCAAAGCTGTTTCAATGACTCTGTTTGCAATTGGGTTGAATTAGCAAAGTGCCACAGCTTTTGAAATTGATACAATTTATTCGCTGTCCCGTGCACACTGCTGGCAATACTATTTTGTCTCAGTTGTTTCATGCCTTTTGGGTTTCAACGAACCAGACACAGTAGTAAATGTTTTAGTATAGTTTGCAGGTGTACGGTTATGACGGTGGCGGCTGAGAAAAATAAGTTCTAATAGTTGACTTACTGGCTGCGGTACTACAGCGGGTTTTTCATGAACGCCATGCAACATTTGGTCCATATATTACTATAGGAGAACTCGTACGTAGTGGAGGGGGATAGTTGGCAGCAGGCAATAATTGCTATGTAATTTTGATTGTTGTTTCAATTATTGCTTTCCGTAGGGGGTAAATCTGTGCGAATACAGCACTTGTTTTGGAACACTGATGCCTTCAGTGATCGTTAAGTTCTGAGAAGTTCCTCGTTAACCTTGTTTCCTACGCAACGGTAAAAGTAAGTTGCAAACTACGCAACGAAAATTTATCTTATCGATTTATTTGTGTACGTGCCGTCTAATTACTTTTTTTTAACTTATTGTATACTACGTAGCCTAAATATAACGCGATTTTTACGTAATATTTTTATTCTTGCATTTTTTCAATTTACCAATGAAACTATCGACTTGCAAGATTGCAAAAAGGACAAACAAATAGTAAAAAATCAAAAATTTAAATTAAGTTCTACATAAAAAAGTGTAAGAAAGCTTGAATTACTTTGGTATATGAATATGGTCAGTTTTATGAACTTTAGAATCAATTTGAAGACTTTCTAAATGGTATGATAAATTTCTGCTTCGATATAATGTTACGAACGTTATATGGATATAACGTTCCTATGACTGTATCTTGGCTTTACTTGCGGGCTTATGTAATTGTTACCATTCTACTGAACACTTCGCTGGCTTCTGAAAAAAAAATCCTGATTTGTTTGCTAAGTACCTAGCATATAAAAATGAGTTACCAACAATACTTAAATGCTGAATGCGGCATTCTCTATCAAAAACCACTACAAAAGACCAGCAAAATATCACGAAAATTCTTCTTCATACTAAACACATACAGTGAATTCGCTCATGTAAGAAATCATCGCGCTCATACCGTGTCCTCAAATTCCGTCTGGCTTCGACGGGAGGTCGGTCGCTATCTCACTCGTACCGAAATGACCATTTTTTGTGACCTCGAGGATGAAATATTTGAATACACGCTTGCCTCCTGTGACTACTTTTTACTTGACACTGTTGGTGGTAGCGGAACGTAGCGTCGTCGTCGTCGCCGTCGTCATTGTCGTTTTTGTATTTTTATGGCTATCCATTTCCACACCCACATCGTTGTTAACACCGGAATTCGGTTTTTAGTCTCGTTACATTATTTTACGGCGCATACACCCTTTGTTAGTAGAGACGATTGAAGAAAACTTTGGGTGCATAGCTTTCCCTTCGCCCTAGCCACTGTAATCTCTAAGAATCTGCGAATATTCGCAATAATCGATTTTTGATGGCTTGGTTACATTTCCAGATGACTTATTCACAACAGCTCTGGAGATACTGTGCCCAGTTGCGGATAGCAGAAATAAGTTTAAGGTCGATCGTTTTCTACAAAGCTTATCAAAGATAGTATTTATACTTAGGGGTTTAGTTTGTCTTTCGAACTCTCTGGGTTAACAACATCGCGAATTGAAAGCTGACTTGAAATAGCTATATTTATGTTAGGAAAGTATACATATACACTTACTATTAGTTAAATTGACCAAATCTCTGAGCGAACAAATCAGTTTATTTCACCTGCAATAATCTTTCTCGCCGATCCAATAACAACTTAAACTACGACTGAGAAAAACCAATTTACCAATTCTCTAGATAGTTGCATGACACTTGAGCCCCTATTACACAGTCAACTCACCTAGTGAGAGATAAATAGCACAGTCATCTAGTGGCTCTAGTCATCAGGTGACTACTGGGAAATCGCTCTGATTAAGGTGCTTTGGCAGGTTGTTTTCACCCTGTAGCTTTTTAATTATAAAAATAAAAATATTACCTTGTAGTGTGTTAACTATTTTCAAAACGAGAACAAAATTGCAAGATTTCGTCTTTCTTCTCCTAGTTATTGGAACACGAACAGAGATTGAATGGATCAACTTCACGCACAATGGCGGCTATATCATTAGGTTTCATAGTAATTGTCACTCCCTGGACGATACAGGAGATTGTGGCAACTTGTACGGGATCAAAGGTAAGTCAGCTGGAATTGCTATTACCATGCACATGTGATGCTCTCGAGATTAATTTAACTTGCGAAATGTGGCTTACAATATTCGTAATAATTTACTCTTGGGTGCACTTTCACTGTGACTACATTTCTGCTTCACTGTTTGGTAGAATACAATTGTAGAGTGCTTTTGTGGTATTCTTGACGCGCTACGATAATACATTAAATAAAAGTTCGTTGAACTGTGAAAGCGTTATGAGTTGCTGGCTGAGAAATAAAATTATATCGGTGCAATTCCCGCTTTGTCTTCGCTTGTTTTCATTCGATTGCACGGAGAAGAAATTCAAACGAGGTTCATTCAAGTTCACACTCTCATGCGTCTTGGAAATAGAGGCTATAGTTTATTTGAAATATTTCTGATTTTTTCATTTGGGTTAGTGATTATCAAAAAGTTTGCATTTCTTTTCTTTTATAATGATGACAATTTCTTTTTTCGCTATTATTTCAGATACCACCTTCGATCGATTTCTGCGTAACATGGATAGCATTAAGCAGTAGTTTTTGGAACCCGTTCCTTTACTGGTTGTTAAATGCCAGATTCCGTCAAATCTGTAGAGATATGTTAGCATCTAAGGTACAAAAAATTTTGATGATTTATTATTTATTTGACCGAGCTCTAACACTTTCACTCATTTATTTCAATAAATTTTCAACAGTGTTTCAGTAGCCGAACATCGCTGGATGAAAAGTGTAGTATAAGCTTAGAATATGGCCCTCATATGACACCACTGCCGCTTCCCCCAGGTCCTCCACCTCCCACGATCTGTCGTTCGGCAAATCACACGCCCCGTCCGGACATCGAATGTTCCGAGAAGTATTGGGGTGATATCCTGGAACGAACTTTTAGCAGCGGTAGCATCAATACTATTCATCGTGGTACCGCATCGAATTCAGCAGTGTACAACATGCATCGACATCCGCATCGAGTCCATCAATACCATTATCAACATCAGCTTCATAATGGAAACAGCAATCATCATAGCACTAACAGTATTTATAAATTTCCTCGTGACCATGATAGCGATCACTATGTTGACAGTGGCAGAGATGGTGAGTTCACTGTGATCTTCCCAACTACTAATTCAGACCCGCAGATGACCGGCGAGCACGAGCTACACGACATTAATTGTGCCAAAAATAGGGCTTTTTTCGTCGGTTTTAACCATCATCAGACACTACCTGATATCTAGTATTGTAGAAAACGGAAATTAATACTCAACTGTTGGTGATTTTTTAGAGCACAAGTAGCAAAATTAACAAATAGTTTGAACACGAGATAAATTCGAGGCGACTTTGAAACTAGTGACTGTGTAGGCATATTCTAATGTGTATGTGTGTGTGTAAAATACCTGATATTCTAAGCGTTTTTGTTTTCTTTTTTTGTTGATCTAGAAGCTAAATCATATTTGAAGGCAGGTCCTTTTAATATTGATTTATCAAAACATTATATTTGAGTGATGACATAATAAAAAATGTTACAATGTCTGTTCTAGTTCTGTTCTGTTCACTGCTAATAGATTCATATTTTACTGTGAATTGTGATAATTATTCGAATTGTCGATAGCCAGAAATAAAAATTGTGTTTCAAACGTGTAGTTAACAGATGTAAAGTGAATAAAATAATTTCAATTTTTAGAAATTTATTTTTACATTTCCTTTTAAGAATGCCTGAAAAAGCAAAGTCATGATGCTACACATTTCGATTCGAAAGTTTGACCTTCTGTTTATTTATACACAGACTTCGCAGCCGACTGTTTAGTGTACAGGACAATTGCGGGGGCTAGGCGCTACGATCCCCTACTGACACTAACAGTCTCTCCGGAGTCGAGACTCGAACTTACGACGACTGGCTTGTTAGGCCACCATCGTACCTTGAAACCATCTGGGAGATGAATGCTTGTTTGTTGATAAAATCAGAGTACAGTAATCCGCGTTAGTAACTTGCAGTAAACTATCCTACTGACCTTGGTAATTTCTTCAACCGAAATGTGAACATACGAAAAACATTCTAGAAATTTTTGCAGTGTTTTTACAGATACACAACCTAGGCACCAAAAGATTAAATAACAATTTTAAAAATTATGAAGATGTTTTTCGAGATACAACGCACAGTGGTATACCGCGGCTTCCTCATATTTTTCGGGATTACGTCTGCTATATGATTATTTCTTTCAAATTGATTGGTCCATCACATCGAGTTGCTAGGTTCTGGATTTATTATTAACTCACAAAAACTACGCAATAGTGAATTAAAATTATTATTGTCTGTATAGCAATTTTTAATTATAATCACACACCTTAAATGAGTTTTCCGAATTATAGCCTATCATACCTGATGCAAACATGTTTAACCACGACTGCTGACGTGATTTTTCTTTTATGAGCATGTATGGTAGCTATGGCGTAGAAAACAAGAGCGATTACGCTCGACAACAAACGGTTACCGGTGTATTCATCGTACATTAAATATTTGAATTCAGGGAAATCGGCGCAGCAAGCATACATTGACATATAATCTGATATTGTTGCTGGTATAAGGTAAACATGAAGAAACGTGTATAAAACGAACGGTAGACATTCACGCATTGGCTCTAGCTGATCGAGATTTATTTTACGGGAATGAACAATGGGAATTTTCAATAAAATCTGTAAAGCTTTTTATTTTATCTTATTTATCAAAAAACTTGCAGTGCTCAATGAACTCCATGAAGTTAAAACCTCTTCTTTTGAATATGAGTATTGATTACGTTTGTTGACAAAAGCGAAAAAAAGTCCTAGAAAGATTATAACTTTCCAACCATTCAAAACCATCCAACCATCAAAAAGTCACAATTGCTCACCGGGTTAGTCGTTCACGCACGGGAAAACTCATTCAAAGATCGAACTCTAGGGCAAAATCTGTGTTCACAAGTGTTATTACGCACAGCAATACGCGAAAATACGTTTTCAGTTGCAATATTCACTAGGTAGTTGTAGGCTGACCAGATTTCCTCGAAAGGAAAACGGGGTAAATAAGTACAAAAAGTGGGAAGACAAATTTTTGAAAATTGTTATCAATTAAAGCATTGATTGGCTTGATAAACCTGCCTCATTCTTTGCAGAAAAATACTTGGCTGATGATAAAATGAATTAAGGTAGTGAAATTGGTCACAGGGAAGATCAAAATTTTGTCCAACAATTATTATGGCTCTCAAAGTAACTTATCCCATTCCCGGCGGAGAGAAATCAGATTTTCACTCGAAAAATGACCATCAAACTCGTAATACTCAGCAACTTCATGTACAATTGACACAAACTGCATTGCATTACACAGAACGATCTGTTCTCTAACCGTATTAAATAGTTTCGTCGTTCAGAACTGCAAGTATAATTGTTAAGCTTCAATCAAAGTTTAGATGTCAGGTGATGCCATACGGCATCACTCGCCGGAAATGGGTTAATTCAATACGTAATCGTGATTCTTCATCAGTCTACATATCGTTTACGATAGAGAATACCCTTCCAAGTGACGTGGTACTATCAAAAAGGTACTCAGTAATATTATTCCTGGCAGCTTTGAAACTTATTTTTCATTTCGTAAAATATTGGAACCCAACGGTTTGCATTTGTAACGGATTCCGTGTTCATTGACGCATAATTCGAGAGTTTATCAGAGTGTCTAGAAAACGGTACTGTCCCCTTTAAAACGGTACGTCTTGTCAGCCTACTAATGATCAATGTTTGTATTCATAACATTTATCTATGTGTTGATCTATTTCGTTGCATTAATGTTCACAGATTAGGTTTATTATAAAATATTTGATTTTTTTGTATTTCGCTTTCTTTATCTACTAAATCTCGAAATAAATTATTTAAGATATTTTTCACTGTTTTTACACTACTCTTACATCTTGATATTTAAATACCTGTGACCAAAAGTGCACTACACCGTCTCTCATCTGTTGCGGTTATACTACGTACAACCTCTGCTGATCTAACTTATTACTAAAGCTAAATTTCTATTGTTGCAGGGCAACCCTACAGTAGTTTCTTTATCTTTGCATGCATGCTTCTTTGAGCGAATGAGAAGATGGTCATTGTTTTGTGTGCAAGTGGTGCTGCATTGATGGTTACTCTGTAGTAGCATCTCTATTTCTCGCCACAAAATTGCTCCGAAAACTATGAGCAGCTTAATGGCCCGTAAAACCATTCTATCCGGTCTATTTCGGCTACTTCCTTTCTGTGATCAGGAAAGCTACTCATTCTCTTTCGCACTAGTCAATGTCTGAAGAAAATAAACGCGTGCTTGGAGGAAAATGTTAGTGAAGGGATTACGCAATATACCTAAATACACAGAGGTCGTTTTTACATGGATTTCGAAATTTACGTGTTTTTTACGCGGATTTCGGAATCTACGCGGATTTTTTTTTACGCGGAACGTATCTATGAATGTAGACCCGGATTAAAGGGGGTCAAATGCCCCGGGCCTCTCTAGTCCTTGGTCAGACACTACTGAACGGGGGAAGACGAAGTGAAGACCTTTTTCTTTTGGTCGTTACCTTCCAGTAGAGCGTGAACTCTAAATTTGGTAACAAAAAGAGGGCCCCATTAAAATATCTGAACCGGACCTCCCAGCATCCAAATTCGGCAAATTCCGGCAAATTTTTTCACGAATGCATTTTTCCCCTAACCTATCTGACACTGGGACACAGAAATAAAACTGGGAATTGAAACTAGTGGTAATTCAAGTTCACATCTGATCTGATAGATATATTATGCCATTGCGTTGTGTTGAAAATCATACCTGTGTGTTGAGACGAATAGTAAATATGCTAACGTATTTTTCAACTAAACTGATACAATAATAAATATTAAGTGTTAGTTGATTTGTTTATTCAACTTGCCTCTAGATATTTTGGGATCTTTCAAATTTCAGCACTACCATTAGAAAGTTAAAATCATTGGTTTCAAAGAGTTCGCAAAGCATCACGGTTAACTCTTTTTGTCATCATTGCTAGGAATTCATCAAGAAACTTGTATACAGTATATATGTTTCGAACTGCTCCTCTAGATTCGCAAGTCATTTCAGTTAGCTCGTAGAAATATTACAAGCCCAAATCCGGTTCAAAAATAGGGCAACTGATGACATCGGCCCTCGTTGTCACGAGAGGGAGGAAACTATGGAAATGACTTTTCCCCTCATCGACTCCGTCTTGCCTCGAGCGGACGACCGACTCTGAACCACATCGCGCGGATGCTATTACTGTTTTCACGTCCGGCTAAGGGAGACAAGTAAAAAAATATGTTTTGCTCGCCAGTTGATGGCTGTGAAGCTGCAAGGCAATCCGAAATGACACAGCCAGCACTTCACTGGTCTCGGCTTTGCCGTACCGAGATCGACGATAACCGGCAACTGCTTGGATAAGCCATTTTATCAACGGGTACAGATTTGCTAAGAAGGATAGCTCTGCTTCAGTGTCTACCCTTAAACAGGATGTAATTAGTTTACTTTAACGTAATCATGGACTGGTGAAATGTACTTTCTTCGCTTCCAAGATAACCATTGGCAAACGGATGGTAATCGTCACCTGTGTGAATGTTTGAGTGTTTTTCCTTCTCCGCTAATAGCCTGAGTTTGTATTAGCCAGCAGTGGTCGTCAACGATTTTAATATCGTTGATAGTGATAGTTGGGACAATTCTGAACGGGGTTGAAGGAGCAGAGCATAATCTGTCTCTAATGAGATTGCTTGACAGGAGGCAGATGACGATAAACTGCACCTGAAGTGCTTGGAAGAAAATTGAATAAACTGCCTCAAACGTAATCTGTGAGAATTCGGTGAATAATTCGAAAAATTCACATTAATTGTATTTCAATTAGCTGAAGATACATAGTTACGACGCTGGAATAAGAAACCATTAAATTTAATTGATTATTTGTGTGAAAAAGATTCGAACGGTTACTTTATTTTTACTTTTGAACACAAAGTATAAGACAGTAATTAAAAATAATTCTAATAATAAAAACGTATAATTGTGTACTAGAATTCATGGGCAGCAACCATAAGAAACAGTCTAGCGATGTTGGATCCGACCGGCTGTCCATCCTTAAAAACTACCATGCTTAACTCCAACTCAATGTCCTGTGGTCCTTCTATACTCTTGACTAGATTCAACAGCACTTCATTTGACATTTTATTCAAGCTGTAACATTCAAACAATAATGTATAAAAATATATACCGTACACAGATCTGATGTCATCGTACCTGAAATATCGTTGATCCGCTGAGCGAACAGAGGGTAGTGCATCTACTGATACTACTTTCAGGTCAAAGTCGATTGACTCGTACCAATCGGGACCTCGTAAATTGAACAATGCCCTGCCTGTAGGTGGTACCGGCATATTCGAAACCAAAGTTATAAAATTGTATGAGTAGGATGATGGTTTTCGTAAACATTCCAAATCGCCTCTATTGCAATATTTGATAGTCCGTAAGCAGCGACTGATTGTGTGGGAAAGAACGAGAAAGAAAATAAGAGCTAGTCCCATTCGGGAAAAATTTAATCAAAGTTGCACACTTGTGGCTAGATAAACAAATTACAGAACATACTTTTTCCTGTCGGGATCGATTTCGTATTCGTGTGGGCAGTTGATTCGTGTGCATCGATAGCTGCCACGAATATTAGTACAAATTTCATTCCGACCACTGCAAACATCCCTAGTATCGCACTCGTCGATATCTGCAATGAGAGGGCCAGAATGGGAGGAATGGTACCAATAAAAATTACTTATAATAACAATTATGAAGGTAAGTGCCATAATTACCTACGCAACTGCGTCCATCATGTCCTAGTGTGTATCCCTGCGGGCATCGGCATCTGTATGATCCGGGTGTGTTTTCGCAAATTCCAACGCAAAGATTATTCGCTTTGTATTCCTCGCATTCGTTAACATCATCGCAGCTTCGGTTATTAGCAGCCAGTTTGTATCCCGCTTCACAGCCACATCGGTAGGAACCCCAATAATTAATGCACCGCTGGTGGCATAGGCCGGGAATATCCGTACATTCATCAACATCAGTGCAAATCAGTTCTTCAGGCCGGTCTTTTTTGAAACCAGCCTTACAATCGCACTGATACGATCCGACCGTGTTGACACAGTCTGAGTTTTGTGGGCATACCTTGCCTTTGTGTAGGTCACACTCATTTATATCCTCACATCGATGGTTTCGGCCGATGATATGACCCGGTGGACAGAGGCACACGTATCCTCCTCGTTTGTTCTTACATACCTGGTCTGGTCCACACTTGGCCTCCCCAGTGTTACATTCGTCGATGTCTGCCAAAAGTTAAAACAAGTTAAAGAAGTTATCTCTCCAATGAATTTTACTGTTTTTATTTTGCTCTTAGACTTGCTCGTTTTTGTTTTTTTTTTTTGGCAATTAACAATGGCAAATTATATGGATTTTTTACTTAGTTTATAACAAAATATATAATACACTTCAGTTTGAGTTTATCAGTCTTATATGGGTTTCCGCTTACTTTACCTTAAGTGCTTGCACATTTAATAGTACTTTGTGCAGTTGCATACACTCGGCTTAGCCATACATTCGTACCCACCTATACATTCGGATCCATCGTTTGTAGCCATGAAACCATTTGGACAAACTAAAAGATCGTAGCATCTATAGGAACCATTACTGTTAACGCATCGCTGATTTTGACGGCAAGCATTTGGTCGAGAGCATTCATCAATATCTGATTATAGCAAAACAAAAAAAATGTTTTTAAGTCGCGTTTAACTGTATTTTCATGCCTATGGATTGATTGCTTACGGTTGCGAGGCAGCATGATAAAAGCAGTTCTCAAGGTTAATTTTGTTGGCAAACGAATAATTCAAGATTATTAATTAAACTGATTTTGTAATCTTACCAACACACGCTCCAAGAGCATTACGTTCGAAACCAATTCCGCATGAGCCTTGGTAACGGTTGTACTCTATGTCACGATGTTGAGGATATCCTGTTGTCCTAGGAGGTTGCGTGTAATAAACAGAACGAGGTGTGGTTGTAGTGGTTGTGGTTGCACTCGTACTAGTGCTACTGCGAATGTTATTGCTACTAGTAACAACCGCTGGAGAATACCTTGACCTCTGCCGGCAGCGGAAAGATCCTTTCGTGTTGAAACACTCGTAAGGATGCACACAATTATGACGTCCCAAAGCACATTCGTCATCATCTGAGGATGAGATAAAATACGATAAAGAAAATAGGTTGTTGAAACTAATGTCATATTCCCATTGCGACTTAGTAATATCTCTTTTTCCACCCACCATCGCAGTTTCCGCTTTCAGCATTTAGCGTATATCCGGTGCCACAGCTTTGCAAACGGATGCACGTGTAGGATCCAATTGTGTTGTCACATCGTTGGCTCTCCAAGCACTCGTGAGCATTAATTTGGCATTCATTTATATCTGGGAAAAGAAAAGAAAAACAATACAATAATTGTTTATTCTCAATGGTAACATGTACTTGAGTGTTCGTTACATTTATTATTTTTTCACTTTGAGATTCCAATAAAACTATCAACTCACCCACGCAAGCATTGGTTACTTGGTCCAGCATAAAGCCGATTTTGCAGTCACATCGGAAGCCTCCGATTTCATTCGTACAAACTTGATTACTATCGCAGGCATTCTTGTCGGCAGCGCATTCGTCAATATCTGTTATAACAAAAAAAAACAAAAAAAATAATAGCAAAATTCAGATTCACCAACGAAATTATAAGTAGAACAATGTTATTTATATTTTAAAAACAAAAAATCTAGCTTACCTACGCACTGATCGTTGTGTCGTCGAAAACCAGGAGCACAAGATTCGACCTTTTTCTTTGTCGGTGTTCTGCTGGAATGGAAACACGCTGGTTTGTGAAAAATGCTCATCAATTAAATTGATACAGATGATCGGGTTTTTGAACACCGGGTCAACTATCAGTGCTGAATGGACATTACTTACGCTTGATAATTTTTCACAACTGCAATACAGTCATAGGAACCTTTTATGTTAACACATTGGAAGCCCTCGTCACAGGCCGCTTGGTCCTCGCATTCGTTGATATCTGTTAGGAAAGAAAGGATAAATGGGAATGTTTTGAATAACCACATCGTCACCGTAATCGTGCTAGTGAAGTGTGCACATTATTTTCAACAGATTTGAAAATATAACGAATGAGGTTTGTTGGCAGTAGGGATGGCCAAGTTTTGGTATGTGTTTGAAGCTGGTTTAAAATTTAAATATTGTGTTAGGGTAATAAAATGCCGATCGTCTGGATACAGAGACGAAACATAAAATGTTTAAGCATACGCATAAATTTCAAGCTCTATCGAAGATGTACTCAGAAAACTATTTTTCCACCGTTTTCTCACGGTAGAAACACTTTCTGTACACGTATGTATAGTATTGGTTTTTCCTATCACAAGTGTCAATCTGCTCAAAACATTCATTATATCTACATAGACGCCAGACTGGCAAAAGGAAGTGTTTTAACAAAGCAGGCAGCAATTAAAAGCAGCACACTCAATGAGCGAAAGACATAAACAAGAAATATTCATACCTGCAGCAGCACACACGGTTTCTCTTCCATACAAACATTTGCGTACGTACCTTCACATTTCCCACTTTTGCGATCAAATCGGAAGCCGCCGTCACATTTGACGTCCTGTATGTCCAAACAGCGATAGTCGCCTTCGATGTTCATACAAACCTGGCGTTCCATATCGCAGACTGCTTCACCAGTTTCGCACTCGTCAACATCCACGCATTCACCAGTCCGCTGATCTTTTTCGTATCCTTGCCGACAACTGGAGAGTGAAAAACGCACCTGAATAGTAATTTGGTTTGCAAAAGTTTTCTCGGATATTCGTTGCTTATCGAAAATGGTTTATTCAAACGTGTTTTCCAGACTTGCACTTGCTTGATTCTGAACTTGAAATTATTACAGTTCCTCTCAACTATTCAGATAACACTATTGTAACCGAATACTGAACTTGAGTAGAAAAACTGTACAATTTAAACGGCTAAGCAGCTTCTACACACCTAATTTATCTCGGTAAACTTCCCTGCTCGAACTCGGCGAAGTTTTTGACAAATTTCAGCAATACATTTCGACGAATATTCAGCAAATGTATCGATCTACCGTGAACCAGAAAGTATTGACATCTCGTTCGCCGAAGTTCTTGAAAACTCTGCCGAAAACTTGTAGAACATTTCGCTGAATTAGCTGTTGAGTTTTCGGCAATAAAATCTATGTGTGTATGCATGTGTATGTGTATGTGTGCATATATTCTGGCTCAATTTGATCTACATTTTTAAAATTTCAACTAGTTTGCTACAGAATACTGTAAGGCACAATGATTTTACCTTAACAACGATGATAGAAGACAAAAATTGTTCTTTGTGATTTTCTTCATTTTGCAACGACCTCCTTGTTTTGTAAACAATAAGTGTATATACTTACTCAGACGCAATTTGTTCTGTTGAAATTTCATTTTCATCTTCCGAGGTAATTTGAACGCAAGTTTTCCTATCGTCAAGCAGTGTATAACCTTGATGGCATTTGCACATATAAGAACCAGCTTCGGTGTTCTCGCAAATTTGTGAGCAAAGATTGTCGAAGCGACCACATAAGTTGTCTGTGAAAAATGAAGCAAATAGCTCAAAGCAACTGCGGCAACCAAAGAAAACTTGTAACGGTGCATTGCATGTGCAGACTAAGAATATACCGTGCGTGCGGGTAATTCACATTTTTTCGTGCACTTATCTTTTTCAACAGTAAATTTTACTTAAACTCTGCTAATTCCTGTACTATCACAGCAGGCCATGCTAAGCGTACAAATCAGCTACATGTTAGTGAAATTTTCTGGTAAAAAAATATGTAGTTTTTTTAAGCTAAGCGTTTGGAAAAATGTGCGCGCGGAATTACCCGCAGGCACGGTACATACACCTACACGGTGTACTTACTTTCGTCCTCCTCGTTCAAAATAAATGAATCTTCGCCTTGCTTTATATCCTTGCAGCAGCCATCGTACACCTCATCCCATGGACTACCAAAGGCGAATGGGTCGACCGAGCATTTACTAGCACTAGATCCCACTACAAGTCCTATTTTGCAGGCTTCGCAGCAGTCCTAACAGTATGCTGACATTGGTTACCATACATAGAAATTAGATCCTTGACAACAAAACTTACCGTATAAAACTCAGAACCCGAGTGATCACCTTTCAACGAGCAGCTGAGACCCTGACGAGCAGCAATCTGTCCCGCAGTGCACTGATAAATCTTGTGCTGCTTCGAGCAGCAGATTTCGATCGTCGAAAGACACAATCCTCGAAGTTCTTTTGGGACTAACTCGAGCGATTTGTTAAAACTCGAACATAACCTATGCTGGGTTCCCCATTCTTCTCCTTCTTGACAGCACAGCGATAAAATCTGTTCGATGGCAATAGCTGGAATAGATCGAAGAAAAAATTAAATCACCATGAAAATTGCATTGTTATTAGCACTTTCCAATCTAAATTGCTGCTCCCCAAAGGTTGTGAGGTAAAACGCTTCCCACAAGGGATAATTTATGCGGTGGGTACGGATTACAGCAACTGAGAATAACTCACCATGAAATTTTCGCTGCAAAGAAGTATCGCTTTTCTTACTTTCGGTCAGAGGCGCATTTAGCCAAAAGGATTCCCTCTTCCTTAAAAAACATAACAGTACATTACGTTTCCTCATGGTCACGCTTCCATTCTTTTTTAGATAAAGTTTTAGTGTCAAAGGAAACGGAAGCCTTTAACATTGCACTTGGTCCAACCTAACCGAACGTCACAATCGCGGGAATAACAAACGGAAGACCATGAGGGCCGAAATATATCTTTTCTCAAAACACACCCATTTCCTACACTAACCCTCATTAACATAACACTGTTTTTTTTTTTTTTCGAGTGGCGAACAACGTCGGCGACAGCAAATGCGCTACCATGAATTGGGGTGGAATTGATTATTTTTCACCAGATTACTCGGTTCATGTTGACTTTTCCCGAAACAGTATTTATTTGAAGTAAGTACTGGCATGTGTCCAAGAAAACCCCTTTGGCTATGTTTCTATCGTTTACTTCATGAAACAAATCCGAGTGTTGTCATAGGTGCTATGACATGAAATTGACCACCCATCATATCCATGTATTCTAGTGGAAATGTGGTATCGTTCAATATGTATCAACATAGCAAATGATGATTTTTGTACTGAAAAATAATAGTCACAGCTCCTCTGGAAACAAAAACACAGGATACAACACTTATAATTCTTACTAGACAAAAAAGGGTTTAAATTTAACGTTTTGTCGACTGGTTTCATGCATAAGTGTTGAATCTTGTTTCGCGTCGTGTTCTGTGAGTGTTCTTACGTTAACACAAGAAAATAAAACATTGATATTCATTTTGGTCCCCTATTTAGCTCTTATTTGGTGATCGTTCATTAAGGTAAAAAATTAACTATGAAATTATTTTTTTTTTTGTAATGTCCTAGTGAATCATTAGTATTAGATTATTTTTTTTTATCTTCTACCAAACTTTGCTTCGTTTTTTAAGCTTGACATAATTTACCCAAAATTCAGTTTATGTCCAGTAAATTCGATAAATTTCTGGCATTTTTAAACTTGTTCGATCGAATTTGCTTGACTTTTGGTGGGGGTAGAGAAATTTTAGGGAGATATAAAAAAATGCCCCGGGCATTCGAGGATTATTTTTTATGTGTCTGTGATTCTCAAGAAAGTTGTATTTTAGAAACCGTAAACATTATCTAGTATAGCAAGATCAATATCTTTTGTTCAGCACTGTTTATCACGAATTCTTAGTGATTAACTTCACCACATTCCACGGTACTCTACGTTCTATGGCGAAGCGCAGTGCAGGCGGGTTTAGAAGGAATAATTTGCGGTGACGGCTTCTGTCCACTATTTTTTGCATTCATTTTCAGAATCAGAACAGAAGAGCTAGAGACTGAATAATTTGCTGTTTAGGGGTACACAGTTTCCGTTTAGTGTTAAGGTAATTACCAAAAATGTACTGCTGAAAGAGAATAATGCAGAAAATGCAAATGTATCACAAATCCAATTTAACATTTTCTCTCAATTTTTTAGCATTACAGGTCGGACTCGTTTATCCGGAGTTTTGAATAATATTTCACTTCGGATAAGCTAATTTTCTGAATATCCGAGTCGACTTTGTGTACAAATTTTTTAAATTTCTTTTCATCGAGGACCGTTCGTTTGTTGAAAAAAAAAAAAAAAATATTGTACTCGGTGAATATGCCGACCTAAAATACGAAAACAATCTAGCGACCCTATGATGGTGTTTGTCAAATATAGAACATTTAATCATAAAGACATGAATCAATCGTGTCACCTCTCTTTACGCATTGAGTCAACTACGCAAAATACTGTATCATTTAAAAAAAAAATTTTAAATAAAATTAAAAACAGACAAACGTCACAAATGCAAACAAAATCTAAAATTGAAAAGAAATATGACTCTTGATAATCGAATCATTTTTTTCGTATAATTAAGACCCGAATAATCGTGCCTCCGGATAATCGAGTCCGACCTGTATAACAATTCTTTGTCCATTTTCGCGGTTTCAATGCAATACTGTTCACATAATAAACTGTTTTGTTTCTAGAAACTATTGGCCATTGCATAGAACTGTTTTCACAGCACTATAGTTCTAAGTTACACTATCGTCTTTATTAGTGGAAACTGATTCAATTAGACAATTTCCTGAAATTGTCATTTCATAACAACTAAATTTAAAGTATTTTATCTTTTGGTGTTCCAAATCAACCAGATGTGTTAAAAAAGACAGTGAATGGAAGGCGAGTGATAGGTAGGACATAAGCAAACCTTCTGGTACAATATTTAAATTACACTGTGGTAATGAATTATTTGAAAGAGAATGCAAAAATAGCAGAAAAAATGTCGTTTGTTGCTCTGCTTGGTGTGCATATTCTTCAGCACACATAATAAAAGAAATTAACGTCACCAAATTGTTCTCATGTCAATCATTATTTTATGCAATGTGTGGTATTCCGCAGGTGACACTTTGGAAGTCAATTGTGTTATTTCCAATTTGTGAAATACACTCAACTCGGATGCAAACTAGTCTACACAAATGCATAAAAGTACACACCTACACTCCCATAATTACCCGAAGCAATGCATGACTGAAAGGTTGACGGTAACCACAGTAAAACGTTTGCAATCTACTTTACGAACTAATTTCATTTTTGTCATATGACTTACATTTTAAGTTTTAGTAAAGCGGGCAATTTATTTTCCTCGTCCAAACGGGACTCGACAACGGAGATTGCGGGTTCGGACGAGGGAAAAAATTTTCTAAGCCTAAAGTCACACCTTCTATTCCCGTTCATTTTCGCATCCTCGCAAACTGCATACATTGCCCGGTTTGCAATCTGTCATTCATCATTACTGAAACTTTTCATATTTTGTGTGAAACTCAAACAGAACATTATCCTCCCAATTGGATTCCAAACTATAGAAAAATATTGAGGACCAGTTAACGATTCTACTTATTTGGCAGAAAATAAAGAGAATCTCCATTTTACGACCGTTTGTTCATTCGAACGCCATAATCTGGCTATTACCATGAAATGGAACTCTTTTACAACCATCACATCAACTAGGAACCGGTAACAGGATTCGCCTCAATGGATGCTTTCGAAGCAGTAAAACACGATACAATAAAAGCGTCGTTTAAAACCATCAAGACAGAGAAATTTCCAAAATATTTTTTTGTCACAAACTGTTACATTCGCTACTTCCGCTGTTCCTATCATAGCGAAAGCTAAGAAGTAAGTGCATAGTGCATAGGGGGAAATAAAGCTATGTTTTACTATAATCCAATTTTCACCTAATTCAGTGTCGGGAAACGAGATAAACACAGAAAGTGCAACGGCACACGAAAAGAGTGCTACTTGTTTATGATGATAGAATTTCTTTGTTATTTCCGGTTGCTCTATATAATTTCGACGAAATAGAAATTCGCCTTACTGCGAGACAGGAATTACCTGATGGTCCAATCTGCCAATCAATTTTGTAATTAGATGCAAAAAAAATTGCAATTTCAATTTTAAAAGCTTTACTTTCTATGACATATGTGTCGATAGAGACAGAATCACGTGACAAAAAAGTTTTTCCCGTTAGAGATCGTGCAAATCCTTATCATTGATAGAACTCAAGAGGCTACTACAAGTTGAGGTGTTGTGGGGGAATAGATATGATATCTGTCGCTCCAAAGGAAGGCGTTCTTATCGAAGCGCGTTGAGTAGTGTAATGTGATTAATATCTTGATGCATATTTCGGCAAATGATTAATAATAATAATAATGTTATTTTTAAATATTCATTTTCATACATAACAGATTATAAAAGATATTCTTTTTTTCTTCTCGGTGTTAATTATTTTTTGCTTAATTTTTGCCTTTCTCCTAGAAAGGTATAGCAATCACTTGCAAAACCGAAAGTATAAAAGTGCTCCAAAGGGCCGAATGGCATATATCAATCGACTCAGCTCGACGAGCTGAGCATTTTCTGTATGTGTGTGTGTATGTGTGTGTGTATGTGCAGATTTTTGTTCTCACTCACTTTTCTCAGAGATGGCTGAACCGATTTTCATGAAATTAATTGCAAATGAAAGGTCTTGTTGCCCCATAAGACCCTATTGAATTTTATTGTAATCGGATTTTTAGTTTAGAGGTTATGTATCAAAATGTGAAAATCATGAAACATCAATATCTCAGAAACTACACAACCGATTTGAACAAAATTGGTCTCAAAAAAAAACGGGCTATTTAGAAAACCCTTAAGTTTTTAATTTCATAAAGATTGAACTTCTGGTTCAAAAGTTATGAAAAGAAACGAGTTCTAAAGACTGTTTAATCTCACTCATGTTTCTCAGAGATGGCTATACCGATTTTCATAAAATCAGTGTCAAATGGAAGGTCAAATTGCCCCATAAGACCCTATTGATTTGTTTTGCAATCGGACTATTACTTTGCCTGTTATGTTTAAAAATGTGAAATCCAGCTATGCAAAGGATCATATTCCGAAGACTACTTGGACTCACTCACTTTTCTCAGAGATGGCCGACCCGATTTTTTTAGTGTCAAATGAATAGTCTAGCTGCCTCAGAAGACCCTATTGAATTTTACTGTAATCGAACTGTAACTTCATTTGTAATGTGCCGACTTGTGAAAATCACGAAACTTCATTATCTCAGAAACTACACAACCGATTTGATTATTATTATCAGATGAGCGGGCTAGTTAAGGGTTAACTGATGAATTATGATTGAACACGTGGTTTCGAAGTTTGGCTGCCCTACACGCTCCCATTTCATTTGATTATAATCGAACTTAAGCAACCGTTATGTATTAAATTGTTAATAAAACAACGAAAAACTATTATCTCAAAGATTACATGACTTATTTGAACATAACTAGTGTCATACGAACGAGTCATCTAACTTACAAATAACAAACTTCATAACAATTTGATATGTGGCTCAAAAGTTATGGAAAGAAGAGAAATTCAAAGACTATTTAAAACTATACCTGCTATGATCGATATATGTGGCCTCAACATAATTTAAATGTGGTGTCGTACTATTTGAACGTTACAGGTACATTGATTCCTTGCGGTTTGTTTGAAGTCTGCAAATGCACGACGAATCGGCCATAGGATATGATCAAAGTCAAATAACAAATCGTTTGATCGGTTTATCGTTTGGTTTCATCGAAATGACAACATCCTCGTCTTTTGGCTTCTGTACATCGCCTTAATTCTGAATATATTCATATTGGGTGGTATTCTGTCATTATCAGCAGACTTTCTGGCATCAATCTGACACCGGAAATACCCATATTGGGAGGTATTTTTGGTTGTTTTCCAGAAACTAAAAGTGGTCGTCATCAAATTCAAAATAGTGTCCAGGGTCAATGTTTGGTTTCTATGCATCATCACGTTTACGGAAATATCCATATTGAGTATTATTCGGTCATTTCCGACTGTTGCCTATAAGTTGCCATTTAGCAATTCAAAATGGTGCCTGAGGTCAATTGTTAGCTCCTTGCATCATTCTGGTTCCAGAGATACTCATATTGGATGGTATTTGTTTATTTTAGGCTGTTTTTCACAAACCGGTAGTCGCCATCTTGGATTTCAAAATGGTATTTAGGATACTGGTTTAAAAAAAACTCATATTGGGTGATATTTGGTCACTTTGGACTGTTTTTCAGAAGCCGAAAGTCGTCATTTTGGACTTTAAAATTGCCTGTGAAATCAATTTCTGTCATCTGGGCGTAATTCTGGTTCCGAAAACATTCATATTGAATGGTATTTGGTCATTTCCGGCTGTTTGCCAGACACCGGAAGTCACCATCTTAAAACTCAAGATTGTGTCTGTGATCAATTTTTAGCTTCTGTGCATCTTTCTGGTTCTAGAAATACTAATATTTAATGGGAATCGTCCATTCCAGGCTGTTTTCCAGAAACCGGAAGTTGCCATCTTACAATTCAAAATGTTGTCTGAAGTCGATTTGTGGCTCCAGTGCATCATTACGGTTCCGGAAATACCCATATTTGGTGGTATTTGGTCATTTGCCGCTGTTTTTCCGACACCGGAAGTCGCCATTTTGGATTTCATAATGGTATTTGGAGACAATTTCTGGATTTTGAACGGCATACTGGTTAAAGAAAAACTCATATTGGGTGGTATTTGGTCATTTTCTGCTGTTTTCAGAAACCGGAAGTCGCTATCTTAGAATTTAAAATGCTATCTGTGGTCGATTTTAGCTCCTGTGTATTATTCTAGATCAGGATATTTTTTTTTTTATTTTTTTTTTATTCTCGCTTATTTTCCGTCGGCCTAGTTTCACCACTGTTGTGGCCAATCACCGACGCCCAGGGAGGCGACTCCACACCCAGGACCCTAACTCACGACCCGTTTATTGACGGACCGGCGCCAACGGCTTTACTTCCTCATGCGATGGAAGGCGTGATCCCAGAGATTTTTCACCTCAGAAAATCTCCCGGTGTCGGCTAGAATTCAATCTAGACCAGTTGGGTTGGTTGTGAGTGGATCACGCCACCTCACAACCATCGACACCTATATCGGCGGTGGGATTCGAACCCAGGCGTCGAGCGTGGTTGGCGGAGACGTTACCAACCACACTAGGCCCCCGCTCTATCCGGATATTATTATATTGAGTGGAAATCGGCCATTTTCGGCTATTTTCCAGAAACCGGAAGTTGCCATCTTACAATCCAAAATGTTGTCTGAGGTCGATTATGGAACATATTTGTTACCACTAGAAACATTCACCTGCCAATATGGTTCCATTTAGTTGATTAGTTCGCGAGATGTGCAGAAATTTGTGAAGAAACATGTACTTCCAGAAGAGGGAGGGGCGTCAAACCATTATGGACATATTTGTTACCTCTAAAAACATTCACATACCAAATTTGGTTGTATTTTCTTGATTGGTTCTTGAGCTGTGCGAAATTTGTGTATCATTTTCATGTGATCCCTCCCTTATAGAAGAGGGAGTCGGGTTTCAAACCATTATGTACATATTTGTTACCACTAAAAACATTTACCTGCCAAATTTTGTTCCATTTGGTTGATTAGTTCTCGAGATGTGCACAAATTTGTGTTTCATCAACTATTATGGACATATTAGTTACCCCTTAAAACATCCACATGCCAAATTCAGTTTCATTTGCTTGGTTTGTTCTTGAGTTGTGCAGAAATTTATGTTTCATTTGTATGGGACCCCTCCCTTCCAGAAGAGGGAGGGGTCTCAAACTATCATAGGAACCTTTATCGGCACCAAAAACCCCTACATACAAATTTTCACGTCGATCGGTTCGGTAGTTTCCGGGCCTATATGGATCAGACAGACAGACAAACTTGACTGCATTTTATATGTAAAGATTACAACATCAATATTTTAGAACCTAAAGAGTGAATATACATTTATTGGATTGAAGCGTTCATGTAAATCTTTTTTTACAAATAAAAAATTGAATGAGAAAGGCTGGGTCTGACCGCTAGGTGGATTAATTTAGGTTTTTATCTCTAGTTTTTAGTGATGATGGTTATAAGTTATAACCGAAATACGCTGATGATATGATTTAAATTTTCAAGATTTAATTTCATTCTACTGAGACGCTCGGTGTGAATTTATTTTTGAATTTTCGCAGAGATGGATAAGGCTGGTTGTCTTGAATATTTCATTCAAATTCTCAATGTTTGTCATTCTCCTTGAATTTTCGATAAAATGAACTACTCTGATGGAAAATAACTAAACCATCCTAGTGTAATATCATATACAGTATACTAGCATGTTTCAAATAGTTTTTTCATGAATATCTCAGCAATTGCATCTCGACGTTTCATGCAGACATTTAACATAAAAGAAATCATAGGTCGAAAAAAATCAAAGCTTTAAAAACTGAACAAATATGGGATAGTGTGTATTGAATCTAGCTGGGTTTGCACAGGAATGGCTGGGCTGAATGGTACAGCTTAGGTTGCATATAATAAGTTTTTAGACAAATTAAAAACGTATTCGAATTACTAAAATTAGTGAAGAATTTAAAATTAAGCAAATTTGTCTTACCTTCTGATCTCACTAGGCCAAAACAACCAAAAGCTATGAGGCAAACCATCACTTTAAATTCCATCGTGACATTAGTTCACGCTTCACTTCGCTGAATTTAAGTAATTCACTCTAGTTCTGCGATGAGTTAGCTACTGTTTTCACTGCAAAATAATAAGTTAAAAAAAACGCTCCAATAAAAGCTTCACTGCCTTTCATTCATTTTTAACTTTTATGTAACACTTCTACAAATTCAACAATATCCGTTGAGTTTTTACACCGTTCTTTTTCGAATCACTTTACGGTAATCCAATAAGCAGCTCTTCAAAATGGATTTCCACTTAGACTACGCTCCTTCACCGATTGAGAAACCACAATTTAATTTCCTACTTTTGTCATTAGTGGAACTCTCCGGTCTGGCAAAATCTCCGCTTTTATTGGAAATCAGAATACGATTGAAAACCGAAAAGGTCCTGAGCCATTCATTACCAGCCACAATCTGACGGTTTAATTTTTCATTCGAGCATGTTTGTGATACATTCTGACATCGCGTGTTTGGTCACAGCCAAGTTTTGCTGCAACCCATGGCAGGGCGCAAGTATCATTTTCCCTAGCTCATGACCGTTTATTGGTCAAGGTCCTAGCAAAATGCATTGTTCGCTTGGTTTTGTGCTCATATAGCACTTGGACTTGTGGACTATTTAGGTTGAAATAATCGATGCGTGCAAAACCAAATGTATCAAAATATTGAAACTGCATCACATATCAATTGAAACAGTAAAACAATATTTTTATATGCAATACAAATTTACAAAAGTGATAAAGTTGTAAGAAATCATATTGTCGTTATTTTTTTATGTTCTGATAAGAATTGTGCTCGTATTGATTTTTAAATCCGTTCAAGCAGGGTAAATTCAAATAAAATATTGTTGATGTATATTATAACGTTGAAACGAATGCGATTAATATTTTTGTCAAAGTCAATCTAATTATAAAGTCGGAGTATTCAGCCAATTACATAACCAGAACAGTAAACTTTAAACACGTGGGAACACAGTTTTCGAACGATACCGTATCTTATTTATTACACTTTTACACTAAATATAAATGTTGCAAGAGCTGTTGCTTTACACGACAATGAATACATTGGTTTTTCCTTCAGGATGCACAATAAATTAACAAACTTTTTTCGGAACAAATATAAATCAGGACAACGAGTTGTATTCACAAATCCGCGTTTTCGAACTTACTGCGACAAACGTAATTCTAGAAATGGACGGCTCCTGGTACGATACTGTTACGAGACTCGGCCAACGGAGGCCAATATATAGTAGTTGTTTGCTTTATGATAATTAGAACCCGCTTGGAAGATATCTCTCAAATATGTACATACCATTTCTGTCCAGCAAATGGTTTATCTGTGTTGGCTTGTATCACACCTGGGTCGCGATCATTGTATCGAACCGTACAGAAATCCTGTACTTAAGGAAAAATATGTTGTGCAATCAATGATCATAACGTACATTGGTTTACCACTGGCTTGAATTATTACAATTGACCCTCAAAACATTTACGGCAAATGAGGCTGCTTCCGGCCTGCAATTTCATTTTATTATTTGTTTTTAACACATTCGTGGTGGTCTCGTCTAGAGACTTTTAATTGCAAACTGATTTATACGCAGAGTTAGCTTGATGAATGTATCAAATTACGTTTTTGGTAAGACACAGTAAGTATTGTGTTTCGCCTGGTTTAAGTTCTTTTACTCATCAGGATATCTCGAAGAATTATTACAAGAACCTGCGTGAAGTGATTTATAAGCTTACATCGGCTTTAAATTTAGAGTTTCCTATTCAGTTCGACATTCTAGCGTTCAATAACACAAATTCAAATAATTCCGTTTATCGACATGACGACTTGCAATCAATTAGTTCTTAAACTAGCTTTTATAAGGCGGTAAATATGCGCATACGAATGTTTTGCTAAATATTCATTCAACATAAACTATCTAGCCATCAGGCATAACTTATGTGTCTAATACGTCCAACCATTACTAGATATGCGTGTGTCCTAAACTACAATCTACATAACTCATTCCAATAGATATATTCAGAATATTTAACGTAAATAGGACTATGTGACATTCGTGGTAGTTTTTTTTACCCCGAGTACGGTTGCAAAACCTTGACATCATTTAACTCTCTATTGTCAAACAGGCAGATTAAATATAAATTTATCAATTTTTTTTTTTTTTTTTCTTCACATAACATTTATTTGACACGGCACAAATACAATTTAATGTTTAACGGCGCCAATTATATCTGATGACTTAAAAACTAAAGCAAATTTTTTATCCTCGCTGCCGACTACGAGCTGAAATTAAGTCTAACTTAAAACTAGCATGGGATTTCCAATCAGTGTTTTGTTGTTCAATGGTCGTCTGATAATCGTCGAATGGCATGTATGGATTCGTTCTGCTGAGCCACGATGTCGTGAGTTGGGACAGAGGCTCGTAGTCCTTGGGTCCTGGTTCTGTTGTGCGGGGTCTGGTTGTTGGTTTTGTGCTTAAGGTTCAAACGTGTTCTTGTCGTTTTGTTGGGTGTAGACGGAGGGGAACGGGACTAGACTGGGGCGTGGATGGATTTCAGGAAAACGTATATAAGGGACATGTAGGATAGGTCACGGCTCGCCAAGACATCACGAACAGGAACAGCCGGCTGTCTACCCTCGGCCTGCAGGGAAGCTATTAATTTAGACCTGGCGTCACGGTGTACAGGGCATGACCAAACCACATGCTCTATGTCGTGATAACCTTCACCACAGGCACAGATACCACTTTCCCCGAGCCCAACACGACGGAGGAGCGCGTCAAATCTATAGTGATTGGACATAAGCCGGGACATCACGCAAATGAAATCCCGACCTACATCCAACCCCTTGAACCACGGGTTCGTCGATACTTTGGGGATTATGGAATGTAACCACCTTCCCAATTCCCCTCTGGTCCAAGCATTTTGCCAACTGATGATCGTATTCTGACGTACAAGTGCGAAAAATTCATTAAAGGCAATTGGTCTTTCATAAATATCACCGTTTGTTGCGCCCACCTTAGCCAAAGAGTCCGCTTTCTCATTACCCGGTATCGAGCAGTGAGAAGGGACCCACGCTAAGGTAATCTGAGTAGATTTTTCGGATAAAGCACTCAGATGTTCCCGTATTTTCCCCAGGAAATACGGAGAGTGCTTAACATCTTTCATCGATCGGAGAGCCTCAATGGAACTGAGACTGTCCGTAAAGATGAAATAATGGTCCGTGGGCATTTTTTCGATAATCCCTAGGGTGTACTGAATTGCAGCTAATTCTGCGACGTAAACAGAAGCAGGATTATCGAGCTTATGGGAGACGGTTAAATTGTTATTGAAGATACCGAAGCCAGTGGACCCATCAAGAAGTGATCCGTCAGTGTAGTACATATTGTCGCAGTTGATGTTTCGATATTTATTGGAAAAAATTTTAGGGATCTGCTGCACGCGTAAATGATCCGGGATTCCACGAGTTTCTTCTATCATGGATGTATCGAAAAACACAGTAGAATCAGAAGTATTTGATAAGTCGACACGATTTGGAATATTCGAAGAAGGGTTAATATTTTGGGACATGTGATTGAAATACAATGTCATAAAACGGGTTTGAGAATTAAGTTCGATTAACCTTTCAAAATTTTCAATCACGGGACGGTTCAAGACCTCACATTTGATTAGAATACGAGAAGACAGGCTCCAGAAGCGGTTTTTCAATGGTAGTACTCCAGCTAAAACCTCCAAACTCATCGTATGGGTCGACTGCATGCAACCTAAGGCGATACGCAAACAACGATATTGTATTCGCTCCAGTTTGATCAAATGTGTGTTTGCTGCGGAGCGGAAGCAGAAACACCCGTATTCAATAACAGACAATATCGTTGTTTGGTAAAGCCTTATAAGGTCTCCTGGATGGGCTCCCCACCATTGTCCGGTTATTGTACGAAGAAAATTCACTCTTTGTTGACATTTTTTCATCAGATACCTCACGTGACAACCCCAGGTGCCTTTAGAGTCGAACCAGACACCAAGATATTTGTGTACCAAAACCTGAGAAATCGTTTTACCCATTAATTGTGTTTGAAGCTGAGCAGGTTCATGCTTCCTAGAAAAAACTACTATCTCAGTCTTCTCCGGAGAGAATTCGATACCTAGCTGTAAAGCCCAAGCAGACAAATTGTCCAAGGTATCTTGCAATGGTCCTTGCAAATCGGCAGCTTTGGCTCCTGTAACAGAGATTACACTGTCGTCTGCAAGTTGTCTTATCGTGCATGAATTTGCCAGACATTCGTCGATGTCATTTACATAAAAGTTGTAAAGAAGGGGGCTTAAACATGAGCCCTGGGGAAGACCCATGTAGCTAATGCGAAAAGTTGCCAAATCGCCATGCGTAAAATGCATGTGCTTTTCGGACAACAAGTTGTGCAAAAAATTGTTCAAAATTGGAGAAAATCCTTGTCGGTGAAGTTTACCCGAAAGAATGTCAATAGAAACGGAATCAAAAGCCCCCTTAATGTCCAAGAACGCAGACGCCATTTGTTCTTTACGAGCATACGCCAGCTGAATATCTGTTGAAAGCAACGCAAGACAATCATTCGTCCCTTTGGCACGGCGGAAGCCAAATTGAGTTTCTGATAGTAGACCATTTGATTCGACCCAGTGGTCTAAACGACGGAGTATCATTTTTTCCATCAATTTCCGGATACAGGATAGCATTGCAATCGGCCTATAAGAGTTGTGATTAGAAGCTGGTTTCCCTGGTTTTTGGATGGCGATCACCTTCACTTGCCTCCAATCCTGCGGTACAATGTTGTGCTCCAGGAACTTATTGAACAAGTTCAACAAGCGCCTCTTGGCATTGCCGGGTAGATTCTTCAACAAGTTGAATTTGATTCTATCTAATCCAGGCGCGTTATTGTTACAGGACAGGAGGGCAACTGAAAGTTCTGCCATCGTAAAAGGTGATTCTATCGCGTCGTGGCCCGGAGACGCATCGCGAACAATATTTTGCTCAGGAACAGAGTCCGGACATACTTTCCTGGCAAAATCAAATATCCACCTACTTGAAGACTCCTCGCTTTCGTTGACCGTTACGCGATTCCGCATTCTTCGGGCTGTGTTCCAAAGAGTGCTCATCGATGTCTCCCTCGACGTCTCGTTCACGAACCGACGCCAATATCCACGTTTCTTTGCTTTAGCCAAGCTTTTAAGCTTGGTATCAAGCTCCGAATACCGTAAATAGTCGCCAGGTATACCTCCCGTCTGGTAGGCCTTAAACGCGTCGGATCTTTGCGTGTAGACATCGGAGCACTCTTGGTCCCACCACGGAGTGGGAGGCCGTTCTTTGATCGTTACGCCGGGATATTTCTTCGTTTGGGCTTGCAACGCGGCGTCGAGAATCAAGCCCGCGAGGAGGTTGTATTCTTCAAGTGGTGAATGATGTTGAATCGACTCGACCGCTTTTGAAATCATTTCCTCGTATAACTTCCAATCGACATTTCGTGTGAGGTCATACGGAATGTCAATTGGTCGCATGCGAGTTGACCCGTTAGTAATTGAAATAAGAATAGGCAGATGGTCGCTACCGTGAGGATCGAGGATTACCTTCCATGTGCAATCCAACCGTAGCGACGTCGAACATAAGGATAGATCCAAAGCGCTTGTGCGCGCTGGAGGTTTCGGGATACGTGTCATTTCACCGTTGTTTAAAATAGTCATGTCGAAGTCATCGCAAAGGTTATAGATTAAAGAGGAGCGGTTATCATTGTATGGGGAACCCCAAGCCACGCCATGAGAGTTGAAGTCTCCCAAAATCAAACGTGGCGAGGGAAGAAGTTCTATTAAATCAAAGAGCAGCCGTTGCCCAACCTGTGCTCTGGGGGGAATATATATTGAGGCAATACAAAGCTCTTTACCTTGTATTGTCATTTGACATGCGACAACTTCGATGCCTGGAATCGAGGGGAGGTTAATACGATAGAAAGAATAGCACTTTTTAATCCCTAAAAGTACTCCTCCATATGGGGTGTCTCGATCAAGGCGAATAATATTAAAATCATGGAAGTTGAGATCAATATTTGAAGTAAGCCAAGTTTCACAAAGGGAAAATGCATCGCATTTGTTTTTATTTATCAAAACTTTAAACGAATCAATTTTTGGTAAAATACTTCTACAATTCCACTGTAAGACAGAGATAGAATCCTTCATATACGCAGTTGAATTAGGCATCGAAGGATACAATCGCTGCAAGGAGGGGCCATTGGGCAGTCAACTGCTTCAAAAATGATCTAACTGTTGGGAGGAATGCTGTAAGAAAAATTTTAATTGGATCGGGTACATTGAAAGTTTCAAAAATCCAGTCCACAATGTCAGAAAATTTCACTAATCCAGAGTTTGTTTCATCAACTGGGAGTGTAAAAGGAGCAACTGGGGTTTTAGATGTTCCTGGCAGTGCTGGGAACTCCTTCTGGGACTTTAAATTTGCCAGCCCAGGAGGAGTTTGCTTCGGTTTTTCCGCAGCACTGTTTGGTTTGTTTGTAACCTTCATTTCACTTTGAGAAATCTTAGGACCTTTTCTGGGAAGTTTAGGAGAGGAAACACTTTTCCTCTTTCTAGACTCCCCAGGATTGGCGTAAGATGCTCCCGCTGGTGAATCGTCAGAATCGGTTTCCTCAGAGGGCAACAGATCGAAGGGGTTCGAAGTAACGGGAGAAGTGGTAACGGTCTTCTTCAGCATGTCAGCGTAGGAACGCTTTGAACGCTCTTTGAGAGACCGTTTTATTTTATCCCTGCGCTGCATGTACACCGCACATGTCGAGAGCTCATGCAGATTTTCTCCGCAGTGAATACACTTTTCAGCGTTAACACTGCAAGAATCTTCCGCATGAGACTCCCCACACTTGCCACAACGTGCCTTATTGCAGCAGTAGGCGGCTGTATGGCCTAACTGCTTGCAATTCAGGCAGTTCATGACGCGGGGCACGTAGAGCCTCACAGGGAGACGAACCCGGTGGATCGAGACGTGGCTTGGTAGTGCAGACCCGGCGAACGTAACTCGAAACGAGTCTGACGGAGTGTATACTGTTTTGCCACCGATGATCGATGCTGACCGCAATTGCTTGCAGTCGAGCACCTTTACTTCGGGACACGTTTTGTTCTTAAAGCACCCTTTGGCACTTTGTAGTATACACTCGACGGACAGACTCGAATCGGTTATGACACCGTCGATCTCCACGTCTCGTGCGGGTATGTAAACGCGATACTCGCGTGTGAAGAGCTCAGAGCAAGCTATATCGTTGGCCTCTTTCAGGTTACCGACCACGACACGGAGCTTGTTAGGCCGGACCTTGGAAATTTCGGTCACGCCCTTGTACTCCTTCGTCAGGTCTTTAGAAATCTGCAAGAGGTTCAACTTTTTCGATTTCGGTCCTGCCTTTGGCCGAAAATAAACAGTATAGCTGCCCTGGGCTCCGTCTGGGTAAAGCCTGGGGCGAGGGGGGACTGAAGAATGAACAGGGGAGGGGGTAACAGAAGGGTCAGGGTCAGAGGGGTTCGGGGATGGTGGCGCGGGAGGCGAGGGATCTACATCCATCTTAAGTCTAGCGCACTAGCGCTGACAAGAACACGTACCTTTTTATTTCTCCCTTCCAGTAAGGTTGGTTGTCCGATCGTTCGAAGTAGCAGCCGTTACAGCCAGCAGCACCAATACAGCAGCACTAAACAGCCACCAGCAGCGAGCCAGGTGTGAGATCACTCCACACAGCGATACGACTAGCTGACACTGATGGCTTCTTCTTTTTCCTCGTTTGTGTCTCGTCCACTGCTGTAGCACAATCCAGCCAGCAGCCAAATCGGCTTACGCACCAGCTGGCAGTCACGATGCGAAACAGTTGCACAAAGGAACGACCTTGAACCCGGATTTATTTCACTCGACCAGGCAAACAATGCCAACACTTGTTCACACGTCTTTTGTTTTATACTCTATCGGACCGATCACCAAACACGTCCAGTACTGATGCGTGTTCGGCACAGAATGTTAAATTTATCAATGATTATATACATTTTAGACACGAGAGGAAATATTTTTTTTAGAGAACATGATCCTGAACATGCAATCAAATTGAGAAACTGTGCCTTCTTTACTCAGTCGTCTCCTTGACGGTGGAAAATAATATTTTTGATCCGGCAGAACTGTCTTGTGAATAGTTTAATTCATAATCTCGGATGTACCGTTGAAAGTGATCAACTTCATATCACCTCAGGATGACAATCAAATATTCACTAATCCCTTAAAGCGTTACTCAAAACCCCAGGTGTGAAAATTTGAATAAAAATTCCTAAGATCATAAACTGAAATAGGTCTCAAGCAGTTGCAACAGTTGCAAAGCCTTCACTGATAACCGGGAGTTGTTTGTGTTTTCAATATAGGTACTTCCAATGGATACATATTGATGCGTGTTGAGGTATGCCCAAAAGTACCTGCTTTGCTAAACTCTATCACCCCAGTTTGTCAGTGCTTTTCCCTCTCAGCTTTTCCCTATCTCAAAAGTTGAAGTCACTGACAGAATTACAAAAATGCATCAAGCGACAGTTCGCGTATTTTGCCGTTCCAGTTCAGTGCGATTTCCCAAACAATCTAAGGTATATTGGGGTGCAATGTGCATAACAAGGACGTTAATTTTTTATTCACGATATCAGACCTGCTTTGCCTAATAGATTTATTAATATTTTTTATATGTTGGAATTTGTTTAAATGCCATTTAAACTGGAAGCCATTTTGAGTCTATATCACCAGAGTTCATTCTTCCAACCGAACTCTTCAATTGTATTAGAAAACTTTTGAACTTGCACCTGAGCTAACAAAGAGTAACTTTCCTGGAGCGATGAAAACGACCGAGTAGCGAAAAGTGATTTTTCACTTTTGGCTTTATCTATTTCGCTCGCGAAAACAGTATAAGTATATTTCAGATTGCTAGCAGATACACCATTGCTATCAATTTCTGTGCTAAGCTTAATAGTTCGCTGAAGTTGTTTTTCATCGCATTTATTCTTGCAGTTCATTCTGTCATAGTTTTATTACTAAAATAGAACAAGCTTTATTTAGTTATTAAAGCTTCTAGAAACTAAGCTTCAAAATTTATGTAAATGTGTATCACTGAGATAACAACATAAAAAATAATACATAATTGATGTCTCACGCTGCGAAAAAAATCGCATGTAATTCTTTGGCTTGTTATCCAGAATAAAATATCCTTATTCAACACTAGTCTGTTGATAGACAAGTATATATCAGTATCAGCCAGCTGCGCTAGACTAGTTTTTTCAGCATTAAAATATTTTGCGAGAACAATATGTCATAATTAGGATGGCAAAGCATTACGTGCTTTCGAAATTTTAAACCTAATTGATAAATTTAAAATAAGTTTTAAACGCATGTGCTAATTAGCAGAGAGAAACGTAGATTGGTCAGAAATATATGTAAGAATTACTTTCAACATCGTCCAGCGAACGACGAAAACGGATGTTTCCTTATCAAGTTTTGCGTAAAATAGATGGATGTTAAAAATCGGGTTCAAATTGGAAATTTATTACGTTTATATTTATGACAAGTTTTCCCAGGACTATTCTGCAGCTTTACATTCTTCTAACTTTACAGCTAACGGTTGTGGTGCGGTTCGCCAATTATCATTGTATCGGTCCAGGCGGTTTTTAAGCATTTCCACCTCACGACTCCGTTTTTTCGTAAGTCGTTTAACTACGTGTAATCTAGATATTAGAAAAAAATCAGTCGAATAATATACTAAATATAATTAAACAAACAATCTCACCTATGGACTATTCGTTCGTTGTTCTTCTGAATAGCTTTACATCGTTCTTGCAGCATCTTCACACCTCTTCGATAGAGTTCATTTTGTTCCATTTCGCTAAACACCTGGTTTCCGTTGCTAGGTCGTTGGTTAACAGGGTGTGTCTTGGACGGTTTTCCACTTGTCATTTTTAAATCATTAATGATAATTTTGTTTAAATAGTTCTAATTCAACGCGCGACAAATAAAAATTTATTTGTTTACAATTTTGTTCTTACGGCGAGCGACTAATAATGACAAAACCTTGTTATTACCCACAAAACTGACAACTTTTTTTTGTAATGTATGTCAAATGGCAGAGCGCTGAAAATCGAGCACAATACGGAGTAGCTGCTCGAATATGAATTCAGTTTTATGCAGGGATACCAGATGTTCAGATTTGTCTATATGTCTTTGAAACACATGGAACTTGTTTGAAAAAATTCAGGAAGTTAATAAATTTCAGTTGAATAGTAGATATTTGAAGCTTTTACTGATTTTCACAGATCCCCATACGAAATGTGCAATTCTTACCAGACTTTACCTGAATGCAGCAGTAAACATTGATTTTAATGATGATATGAGAAAGTACGCCGTTATTACAAACTAGTAGCGAATTTCTTTATTCCACTGTGTGCGGGCAAAACTGCCGAGGGATAATAAAACGTCATCGCCATTTTAGACGCAAGTAAGAAAGAGATGCCAGATAATTGTTTACGAACTTAGCACGTGCGGTGGTGGGTTGAAGCTGACATATCTTACAGTGCGCTTCGGGCAGCACGGCAGGTCAAAACTGGGTCAAAATCGAGCAAATAAAGAAGGATTTTGACAGCAGTTAGTGCGCTTCCAGGTCAAAACGAGGTGAGCTGGTGGAATAAAGAAATTCGCTATAGGTAACCGTTCCCAGTGATGCACGGGATTAAAGGTTGTTAAATTAGGAATCATTTTTCACATTTCATCGCCATGATTTTGCACATTTGACGGTGTTTTATGAACGATATCCCAATTTTTAGCAATCATGAATAAATCAAATATCTTTCCTGAACATTAACGAATATTTTAATGCCAAAAGAGACACGTCATGATTTAAATGCAAATTGAGCATAAAAAAGTCATAATCTTGCATGTTTTACGTAGTTTTGTGAACAATAAATAAATTGGGCACTAAAGGTATAAAAAATTGACTTGGGCACTAGAGGGTTAAGAATTGATTTTTTAAGCTCTTTCAATCTTTTTTTTCTACCGCAAAGTAAATTCCATGAAAGCTCTATTAACCCTCTAGTGCCCAAATTTATTTTTAAATGGACTTCGAAAAAATCACTATGAAGCTTTATAAACATTTTTTATGTTCTTATTGAAGCTTTTTGTAGGTTTAACTGAAGACCGACTTAAGGCGGCACTGGGCACTAGAGGGAAAAGCACATATTAGGCGTGATATTTATTGATGGCTCGAAGCATAAAACTGGGTTATATCAAATTTTTTGTCGAAAAAGGTGTCCTGTTTTTAACTCTGAACAGATGGTATTCCAACACCGAGCGCTTTAGGCGTCGTACTCAAGTTACGTAACGAAAGAAGGGGAACAGTTTTATTCTACTGGGTCAGTGCCGACCTACCCAAGAACGAAGAAATGATATTGCGATTTATGACGCAAGTGAAAAAGAGATGTTAGAAAGTTTTCTACGAACTGAGCCCATGCGGTGGTGTGCTAAAATTAACAAATATTACGGTGTGCTTCTGATGTGCTGCCAGGTCAATACCAAGCAAATGAAGAAATGTTTTGACAGCAATTAAGTTGGCTCCAGGTCAACACTAGGTGGGCTCTTGGAAGATAGTAATTCGCTAATATTTACACTTATGAGGGAGGAGAGGTTGTTGAGACAATTGCGTAACTGTGATATTTGCCCAAAATTGAAAATTTTGGGGAGTTGTTAGGCATTACGAAATTTTGAAATGTGAGTCAAATTAAATGTTACTTCTTGTTTCATAGAAGAAAAGGGGCTCTAAAACCTAGGTTTTTAGCTTAACGTAGTTTGCGTCGGACGCCTTACTTCAAACGGTCAGAGCTTCTAACATAAAACTTCTCTACGGATTCTTTGCTTTGAATAGAGGTAAATTCAAAAATCCGCGTAAATTGCGAAATCTGTGAAAAAAAGACTTGTTCAAAACCGCGTGAAGAGACCTTAGTGTATAGTTGATATTAGATGAAATTGCTAATCATAGTTGATTACATATACAAATACATATGGCAATGAAATATAATTATAAAATGTCGCACGCTAGCCTGGGGGGCTAATAGCGGTCTCGATCAACTAGATCAGCGGTTCTCAACCTTTCTTTTTCCGCGCACCCCTTGGCGATATATTGCATATCGATTGTACCCCCTGGCTTGGAATTTTCTCGCATAGTGAGAGAGATAGTGGTTGATCATGTTGTGGTAGTCTAGTTCAGGTTTCAAATTTACCTAAGGTTTGTTCTATTGCTACAGTCATGTTTTAGGAGCAAGATTGAACAGAAAATAAAGTATTAAAAGAAAAACTACTTTGTCCGCCATTACTGATTTTTCTTTCGCGTACCCCCTGAAGGCTTTCGAGTACCCCCAGGGGTACGCGTACTAGATTAATTGAGAGAATTCGTTATCGATTTTGTTTTTGGCCCATTTTGCATGTTGTAGGATAAGTACAATGATAATACAACCGTGCCGCAGTAAGTCGAGAAAATTTCCAACTCGAAAAGATCCTCGACCTGATTGGGAATCGAACCCAACATCACAGAGCTAGCCGATCGTTATCGCTAATTGGGTCCTAAAGCTATTCCAGTTTTTATATATCATTTAAATAGGCCGCGTTTTCTGAGCAAAACGTGATATTCAAAAAATGTTTATCGTTTTCCTACGATTTTTAAATGAAGATTAGAAAAACTGCTCGAAAGGTCTTAAATGACATTTCGCCCATCTACGGTATATGGGAGAACTGTCATTTAAGACCTTTCGAGCAGTTTTTTATTCTTCATTCGAAGAAAAACGATAGTCATTTTTTAAAAATCACGTTTTGCTCAGAAAATTGCACTCTTTCAGCTGATATATAAAAATTAGCAAACTGTGTAAAACTTTAGGACCCCATTACAGGGCCACGAGGACCACGAAATATAATTATAGAAAATCTTCTGAAAATCGATTTGGTTTCGATTTATTGTGTTAACACAGAGTTCTTCGAAATATAATTATAGAACTATGTTTCAGTAGAAAAATTGGAAAACCACTATGAGCAGCAGTGGCAGCCAGTTCTCGAAAATTATTGAATTCATCGGTTCGCTAATGATTGCGACCAATCAGAGATTAATATCTCTTTAACGAAAAACGTAGCTATTTGCATGCATACTGATATTAAAAAAAAAAAAAAAACAATTATTAACTTTCAACCCTTAATAACGACCCGTTATGCAGATGAGAGCAGCAATTTTTCTATCAAGGAGAATTGCTGCAGAACCTTTTACGTAAGTGAAAGAGAATGGAGGAATAGCACAGCTTTATCGTTTGTTAAAAAATCGCCTCGCACTAATGTAGACCAAAATTTGTAAGTTTTTTAGCACTATCGTTTTCAGGTGCGCTAATATTCACTGCATGGTGATTCATTCTTTGCTGTTATAGAAAAGCCATTCAAGTTCATTAAAAACTTGTAGAGAGATAATGCACCGGCACTGCAAGTTTTGATGATAAGATTGAAAAAATCAAGTTTGCATTGCAAGTAAAGTTGTATGTGCCTGTGGCCAACGAAGATATCAAGGATCTACAAGTTCTCGCTTTATGCAAGTTGACACTGAGACAATAAAAAATGTAATAAAAGTGATGCATTCCACCTTGGACCAACAGTACATTAAATGTAAACCACCGCTAAGTGTTGAGATTTCTTTCCAAAATTTAACAGAAAAAGCTCGTTCATTGAATATTAAACATAATTTTTCATACATTACATTCCATATTAAACCTAATTGTTTTGAAATATCGTTCTAAGTAAGTTCAAAAATGTTTCCTAACATACATACATTTTATTTAGTTTGCTTTTAAACAGTTCAACATCGAGGTAAATGATAGACTTCAATAGCCGTGATATTGATAAAGCTTTTGAAACTACAAATAATAAAACAGATCATCGTTTGTTGAAAAAGAGGTGAATAAGTAAGAAAGGAACACGCACAAATATTTGGGCATTGCCTCCACCATTTTCTGTAGATTATCTTGCAAACCTTAACAATAATTCGGTTTTGGAGCAAAAATTGGTAGACAAACTACATAAACAAGGCTTCAATACATCCAAGTGCCCAAAGATCAAAGACCAGAGCAGTAATCAATGAGCGATGGAAAATTGTTCGTCCCTTAACCTGAGCATAACAAGTACCATGCCTGTTAATAATTAGCAAGTGTCTGTGTAAAAAAAAATGAATTTAAGCTGTTTTTACAAGGTTTAATTCATAATTTGTATTTTGAAATATTGAGAAGATAATTTGTTTATAAACCAGAACAACATTCTTCAATATAGGATATGAAATACTAAAGCAGAATGCCTGGTCATCTCAGTAGTTAACCATTCCCGGTCGCTTTTCACAGCAAAAGATAACATAAATTGAGGTACTCGTACCCTCTTGAAAGGTTCAAGGGTTACACATCAACCGCGTGAAAACGGGAAACTGTATATGCTACTGAGCTGAGCTGTATCCAACGTGCAGACAGCGATGAGCATAAACATTTTTCGTATCTACTACTTCACACGATAGAAAGCAGTGATGGCTGCGAAATAGCCGAAGGATTGCCGTGCTTGCAAAAATAAATCGTTACGACACGATGTGGCTGGATTCTTTCTCACTGTTTGTGGGATCCCTTTTCGCATGTTATGGTTGATGTTATGATTACGATTCAGACAAAGGGCTGAAGAATGGCACATCCGTATCGCAACCGAGTGTGAACATGCCGAGGTATAATAATCGATTTGTGTTAGAAGCTAGGATATCGAGAGTTGTTTCATAGATAGCAGATTGGGAGGTTTCCGCACGTTATAATTTTTCACGGTATTTGGGTCAGTCTGATGAAGAGCAAAAAATAAAAATTAACATTGCAAGAAATAAAGAAATTTGCCTAGACAATTGAATAGTTTCTTCGTTATTTGTATATTTGAACTTTAAAAGGTTAATACTGAAAAAAATCAGAATTAAAAATCGGATAATGTACGTTTTTTCGAGAAAATGTGATGATTATTTGAGAATAGCAACATGATGTTGTTTTTGGCGGTAAATTATGCTCGTAGAATTCTATATCATTAACACATGACGTTTTTTCTACTAGTTATATTTCATTTTTACATCCTCATGTGCATATTCTGTACATATTATAAAGCATGAAGATAAGTTTCGATTCTGTGTGGTTAGGTAATTTTTGTAAGTTAGACAAACAAACAGACTGAAGCGGTCGGGCTAAAGACTAACTTGCAATCCGCCGGAAGGTATTTTCATTTTTCACCAGATTGGAACTGTGTCAAGGCGCGCCCCAGCAGTGTATTTCATGGTTCTTTGCTCCCGTTTGCACACTGTTTTTCTGATGCCATATCATAAATTTGCCAACGACGGTATGAGGAGATACGCAAGAAAGGACATTCGCCGATAATGGCATCGTTGCCCTCTACTGTTGGTTTAATTCATTGTTGACTTGCGATGACTATTTTCCATACCTAGGCACTGTTTTTTTTTTGTTCTTTTTCCATATTAAATATTTTGTAAACGATATTGTTGGCTGCATTTTATGCTGACTATTGGTCCGAGAACGCATTGTTTTTGCTATCTGCGCAATATACAAAATGCGGTGTTACCAATGATGATGCCCTTCACGGGCGGCCACAGTTTTGTCGCCAAGAGGCATAATAGAGGGTTGATGCTTTTTCTGGATATTCTGCACAGTACAGCCTTTTTTGTTGCTTACGTTCTTTATTTCTCTATGAACTTAGAAGGTAGATATTAATTCGTAGTTAAGCATACTGAGATTAGATACCCGTAAATTGAACGCGCCACAACTAGCTAAGTTGCTTGAAAATAATTTTTACAAAATAAAATAAAGAATTTTAAAAACAATTATAATTTGTTTCATTATTGTAGAAATATTGTCATTAAAATTGAACAAAAATAATTGAAAGCCTAGTTAAAAGTAATCATTTGTTTTAGGTTAATGTTCTGCAGTTCGATTGATACATGCTCAGACTAGCAATTATCATAAATTGTTCTTAAGCCCGCAAACCAATTTCAAATGATCTATTGTTCAGACATAGTCTTGAAAGTCATTAGTCAACAAGATTGCCATATAGGTTGATTGAAACATGTGGTTTACCATTGCTCAGTTGTCAGGCTCAGAGTAGTAATCAGTGAAAATAATAGCGTATAGAACTATGGAGTGAAGTATGTAACATTCTACGACTCTGGTCCACGTTGACATCCTCAGAGAAGGACTAGCACTCTGTGCCCAGCCGGTTTGACTTTCCCGTTTTGCGAAAGTTCAAATGAAATTTTTACAACCACCAACTAGCAAGTTGCTAACTGCAGTGGCTATTGAAACGAAAGTAAATTAAATTTGCATCTCTCTCTCATCTCTCTGTGCTATTGTCGTTTCAGTGTCTCACCTTTCTAAGAACGAACAACCGTTTACCGTACTAACTAGTACAATAAATGGTCTCCCATAAGTCTTTATTCCGGGACAGCATAACCAAAGTGATTGTGTCTGTTCTATTCGAGAGCTTTGTTTGAGTTTAATGAACGATAATTAAAACAATTGTAAAGCAAATGCTTTTCGAACGTTCTGTATTACCTTTCTCCTAGAAACGTATAGCAATCGCTTTAAAAAACAATGCGATGCAAATAAGCGCATCATCAGTAGAAACACACACAGTAGGTTGTTGTTGTGTATATTTTGTCATACTTCTGTGCTGCGTGCTTTCTGTCTCAACTCAGGCGAAGTTGCATATGCGAAGAAAACAAAATACATCGAAAGTGAAAATGATAACATGTGTGAGTGATAAAGCTTGTTCTATGCAGCAAACTGACATGACCGCAAAATGAATTATGACAGCCTGTCTTAAGTCGATGTGTTTCTTGCTAAAGACTAAATTTCTGCGTGCTAGCTTTTATACGTGATAACTAAGAGTTAAAGTTCCGGTAGGAGTGTCGAAAAAGCAAAACAAATCGTAAACTAGGGAATAGCAAGGGAAGTAAAACATTCTCAATAACTGCGACGGCCGCTGTAGAGAACACAGCAAGAGAAGCAAGAACTCAATTACACATTTTTTGCGTAGTTGTTATCGCGGTCATCAAGGTTTTGGCAAGTGACACCAGTGATTTTTCATAATTTTGGATTGCCATTTAACGATGACACGGGTCGGCTTAGCTGGGGAAAAAGGCCTCGATTTAGCTCTGATTGGTCGAAACATGCGTTTGACAAGGCTCTACATTGTTCAATACCACAATATTTCGCATCACAAAATCAACATTTCCCGCATTATGGTTGAGATATAGTTAATTTTCCAAAGGATTGTAAGAATGAAGCAAATATGTTGGAAACTGACTATGTTTTAGGCACTTGAAAGTGGACAATTGTAGCAATCTGTATTGGCATATTGTTACAATCTGTATTCATTAACTATGAAATAACTATGAGCTTTGCCCAGAAAAATTCCCTACAAATTATTCCCACATAAAATTGTGCGGAAAACTAAAAAATCGGGTGCGAAAATATATTTTCAACGATCGATCTTGAAAGTTACATAGTTGTTATAGGACCCATAAAGCAAAGAAAAGCCTTGGTGCTACATTCCGATTCGGAACTTGCCCTTCTGTTTGTTATACACAGACTTCGCAGCCAACTGTTTATAGTGTACAGGTCAATTGCGGGGCTAGGCGCTACGATCCTACTGACACTAACAGTATCTCCCGAGCCGAGACTCGAACCTACGACGACTGGCTTGTTAGGCCAGCATCGTACCTCGAGACCATCTGGGACAGCACAAGATGGTTATACCTTTCCGACCGAGCCCACACAATTGTGTAGGTAAAAAATGACGAATAACAAAACCTATATCAAAGCAATCCCTTTATAAAAACACATTCCTATATAGACACACAAGGTTTTGTTTAAGTCACGTTCTACGTCCTACGCAATTATATATGGGCCTGGTCGAATGGGCCTTAAGGAACACGAAAAGTGCATAGCCAACTTCCTTTTTTTTACAGCAGTGCGTCTTGAGCTGCCCGACGGATCAGACGTATTTTCGGTTGCTTGTGGACTGGTCTTTGACTGCCTATAGCTTCAAAGTTTGTGTTTTGTCAGTGTGTCTTTTAAAGATTACCTGGAAGTTAACTTACATCAGTCTTTCTCAATACTACCTATTTCTTTCTTTCTCAATACTTGCAATTTAATATTATTTTTTAACTTTTTTCGTATCACCGAAATGGCAGGACGAAAAAAGAAACCACACATCGCTACGGGGAGGAAAAGAGAGGCATCTCTTTCTGAAACTAGCTTATGCAGTGAAAATTTATATGATATTCTGCCTGAGCAAGAAGCCGGCGAAATTGAAATGTTCGAAAGTAAAACTATTCAAAGTGAAATTTTTGTAAAAAAGGAGAAAGTTCCACCTATTGTGGTAACTATTGCTTCTGAATTTATTATTTTTAAAAGAGAACTTCCTACGTTTCTCTCCGACGTCAAAGTTACTTATCAAATTGGCCGAAAAGGGGAATGCCGTTTACTGGCCCAAACATTGAAAGATTGGAATCGTCTTATTCAGTATTTAACTGAAAAGATGTATAAATTTTTTTCATATAATACGAAGAGCGTCAAGCCGTTCAAGATCGTATTGAAAGGTCTCACCAACGATCAAACCGTTGATGAGATCAAAATTACTTTGACAGAATATGGTATAGCCCCTACCCAAGTAATTCTGATGAAACAAAAATCACGAGGCGAAAACAGTCAGCGAACTGGAATTTCCCTTGTAAATTATTTAATTCATTTTAACCGCAGTAAGGTTAATAACTTAAATTTTTTTGAAAAAGCACACGCTTTATATAACGTGCGTGTAAAATGGGAATTATATCGAAAGTTTGGCGGAGGTGAAAAGCACATCACCCAATGCCGTGTTATGGTCATGGTTCAAAGTTTTGTAACATGGACCAAAAATGCCTCATTTGTGGAGACTCTTCTCACAAAAAGGACACATGTCCTGTGAAAGAGAGTAAAAATTTTCGCTGTGCGAATTGTAACGGCAACCATATGTCGAATTTTTATCAATGCCCAGCCCGTTTAGCAATTGTTAAGGCAAGGCAAGGTGAACAAAATTCTCCAAGCGTACCAGTGACGCATAGTTTACCTACTCCTTTGCATACCCGTTTAACTTATGCACAGGTTACAGGTAGTTCGAACATTATACCGCCTAGTGTTGGTAGTTCGAAAATGACCGTTAATACGGGTAAGCAAAACACGCTAGAAAATAATTGTACACCTATTACTCCAGCTAACATTGCTGCCGAAAATATTTTTTCTAATGTCAACTGCCTGGGGCCTATTACGGCAGGTAAACTTTTTTTTTTGCAACAGGCAATGTTCGATCTTATGAACGCCATGTTGCAGGCAAAATCAATGTTTGAAGCCATTCAAATAGGCACAAATTTTACTATTAAAATTGTTTCTAATTTAAAATTTAGCAATGATTTCAAATAAAACAATTAAAATATTAAATTGGAATGCTCGCTCATTGAAGGCCAATGAGAATGAGCTTTTTAATTTTTTAACAGTAAATAATGTGCATATTGCAATTATTACTGAAACATTTTTGAAACCTAACATAAAATTAAAATATGATCCCAATTACGTGGTTCATAGATATGATAGGATTCAGGGTTCCGGCGGTGGAGTTGCAATTGTTATTCATCGCCGAATCAAACATCGTGCTCTTCCCCATCTTGAGACGAAAGTTATTGAAACTTTGGGAATTGTAGTTTAAACTGAACTTGGGATTTTATTTATTGCCGCAGCATATTTACCATTTCAATGCACACGCGAGCACAAAAATTATTTTAAAGGTGATTTACAAAAACTAACCAGAAATCGTTCGAAATTTTTTATAATCGGCGATTTTAACGCTAAACATCGTTCATGGAATAATTCTCAAAGTAATTCCAATGGCAAAATTTTATTCAATGATTGTTCTTCAGGATACTATTCTATTTTGTCTCCGAATAGTCCTACATGCTTTTCTTCTGTAAGAAACCCTTCAACAATTGATTTGGTGCTAACAGATCAAAGTCATGTTGATTTGCAAAACGAAGTGAATATTGATTCCGCTTTGGAAGCATTGAAATGTGCAATTGTTGATGCCAGCAATTATTCTGTTCCAAAGGCTCAAATGAAATTTGATTCACCAATAATTGACGAAAATCTTCAACTTCTAATTCGTTTGAAAAATGTCCGCAGACGTCAATATCAACGTTCTCGTGACCCTGTTTTTAAAACTATTTATAAAGATTTACAGAAAGAGGATAAACATAGATTTACTCTTCTGAGAAATCAAAATTTTGAGACTAAAGTTGGAAACTTGGAAGCATATTCAAAACCTTTTTGGAAGCTGTCGAAGATTCTTAAGAAACTTTCAAAGCCTATTCCAGTTTTAAAAGATGGTGAACGTTTTCTTGTATCCAATGAACAAAAGGCTCAAAGACTTGCTCAGCAGTTTGAGAGTGTTCATAACTCAAATTTGAATTTTGTGAGTCCAATTGAAAATGAAGTCACACGTCAATTTGATTTAATTTCTTCCCAGATTTTTTTACCTGCAGAAATAATTGAAACTAACTTGAATGAGATTAAATCAACTATTAAAAATTTCAAAAATATGAAAGCACCTGGTGACGATGGAATCTTTAATATACTAATCAAACATCTCCCTGAGAGCACAATGGAATTTTTAGTGAAAATTTTCAATTGCTGCTTCAAAACTGCATATTTTCCCAAATTATGGAAAAATGCAAAAATTACTCCAATTTTAAAACCGGATAAGAACCCAGCTCAAGTTTCAAGTTATCGACCAATCAGTTTGCTTTCTTCAATAAGTAAACTGTTTGAGAGAATTATTCTTAACAGAATGATGTCACACATCAACGAAAATTCAATTTTTGCAAATGAACAGTTTGGATTTCGCCATGGGCATTCAACAACTCATCAATTGCTCAGAGTTACTAATATGATACGAGCTAACAAATCTGAAGGCTATTCCACTGGAGCTGCTCTTTTAGACATAGAAAAAGCATTCGACAGTGTTTGGCATAAAGGTTTGATTGCGGAATTGCAAACTTTTAATTTTCCAATTTTCCTAATCAAAATTTTAAAAAATTATCTTACTGATCGAACTCTGCAGGTTGTCTATCAGAATTCAAAATCTGATAGATTTCCTGTCAGAGCAGGTGTACCTCAAGGTTCAGTCTTGGGTCCAGTCCTGTACAACATATTCACTTCAGATCTTCCTGATTTGCCTCCAGGATGCACAAAGTCATTGTTCTGCGATGACACAAGCATTTCCGTAAAAGGAAAAAGTCTTCGTGTCATATGCAGTCGATTGCAGAAAAGTTTAGACATATTTTTCCTACTTGCAAAAGTGAAAAATCTCTCCCAATGCTTCTAAAACTCAAATGATAATTTTTCCGCATAAGCCTAGGGCTTCTTTCCTCAAGCCAAACAATAATCACGTTGTCAAGATGAATATTTTAAGTTGGTCCGACAAGGTTAGGTACTTGGGACTAATTTATGATAAAAAAAGTAGGAGGGTGGTATTCAAGACCCGACCGCATGACGTTGACTACCGTATTCTTTAAAAAAAAAATATTCCATTGAAGCAAATAGTAGAGGGAATTGCAACGCTTCTTTTACAAAACTTCTGTAACAAAATTTCGAGGCTCCAAAAGGTACCAGTTTCCGATTATTCTCGTCCAGAATTCCAGCCATTTTAGTATTTTGCAGTAGCCATTTATTACTAACAGCCACCAGCATAACGGGTGAAACCGGCACGAGATGACCGGTACTATTTTGTCTTTCCTCCTTTCAGCTGCTAACATCCTGGCGCTGTCGTGAAATTAACATCAACATGAACATGCATTTTTGCAAGGTTTTTTTCCGCTAGCAACAGCAATTGTAAAACATAAAATTCAACTAACCGCTTCTATTATAAAACTGCGAGGCACCAAAAGGTGCCAGTTGCCGATTTCTTGTTTACTGGTTTCCGTCCAGAATTCCAGCCATTTTAGTACTTTGCAGTAGCCACCAGCATCACGGGTCAAACCGGCACGAGATGACCGGTACTATTTTGTTTTTCCTCCTTTTAGCTGCTAACACCGAGCGTCCGTATGTATCCGGTACGGTTTAATAATGAAACTGATGGGGTGAAATGTTCGAACGATACGTTTTATACCATGGCTTCGTCAGATAAATAGAAAGAGGGATGGGCTACATAGATGATGGAATGGTAGAGACAAATGTTTCTTGAAAGCTGCGCCGGCCGCTGTCATAATATTAACACCAACACAAACATGCATTTTTGCAAGGTTTTTTCCGCTAGCAGCAGCATTTGGTAAAACAGAAAATTCAATTTGCCGCTTCTGTAACAAAATTTAGAGGCACCAAAAGGTGCCAGTTGCCGATTACATTGTTGTTTTCTGGTTAATCTACTAAAAGCCACCAGCATAACGGGTGAAACCGGCACGAGATGACCGGTACTATTTTGTCTTTCCTCCTTTCAGCTGCTAACACCTAGCGCTGTCGTGAAATTAACATCAACATAAACATGCATTTTTGCAAGGTTTTTTTTCCGCTAGCAACAGCAATTGTAAAACATAAAATTCAACTAACCGCTTCTATTATAAAACTGCGAGGCACCAAAAGGTGCCAGTTGCCGATTTCTTGTTTACTGGTTTCCGTCCAGAATTCCAGCCATTTTAGTACTTTGCAGTAGCCACCAGCATCACGGGTCAAACCGGCACGAGATGACCGGTACTATTTTGTTTTTCCTCCTTTTAGCTGCTAACACCGAGCGTCCGTATGTATCCGGTACGGTTTAATAATGAAACTGATGGGGTGAAATGTTCGAACGATACGTTTTATACCAAGGCTTCGTCAGATAAATAGAAAGAGGGATGGGCTACATAGATGATGGAATGGTAGAGACAAATGTTTCTTGAAAGCTGCGCCGGCCGCTGTCATAATATTAACACCAACACAAACATGCATTTTTGCAAGGTTTTTTCCGCTAGCAGCAGCATTTGGTAAAACAGAAAATTCAATTTGCCGCTTCTGTAACAAAATTTAGAGGCACCAAAAGGTGCCAGTTGCCGATAACATTGTTGTTTTCTGGTTAATCTACTAAAAGCCACCAGCATAACGGGTGAAACCGGCACGAGATGACCGGTACTATTTTGTCTTTCCTCCTTTCAGCTGCTAACACCTAGCGCTGTCGTGAAATTAACATCAACATAAACATGCATTTTTGCAAGGTTTTTTTTTCCGCTAGCAACAGCAATTGTAAAACATAAAATTCAACTAACCGCTTCTATTATAAAACTGCGAGGCACCAAAAGGTGCCAGTTGCCGATTTCTTGTTTACTGGTTTCCGTCCAGAATTCCAGCCATTTTAGTACTTTGCAGTAGCCACCAGCATCACGGGTCAAACCGGCACGAGATGACCGGTACTATTTTGTTTTTCCCTCCTTTTAGCTGCTAACACCGAGCGTCCGTATGTACCCGGTACGGTTTAATAATGAAACTGATGGGGTGAAATGTTCGAACGATACGTTTTATACCAAGGCTTCGTCAGATAAATAGAAAGAGGGATGGGCTACATAGATGATGGAATGGTAGAGACAAATGTTTCTTGAAAGCTGCGCCGGCCGCTGTCATAATATTAACACCAACACAAACATGCATTTTTGCAAGGTTTTTTCCGCTAGCAGCAGCATTTGGTAAAACAGAAAATTCAATTAGCCGCTTCTGTAACAAAATTTAGAGGCACCAAAAGGTGCCAGTTGCCGATTATAGTTTCCTGGTTAGTCCGTCCAGAATTCCAGCCATTTAAGTGTTTTGCAGTAGCCATTTACTACTAAAGCCACCAGCATTACGGGTGAAACCGGCATGAGATGACCGGTACTATTTTGTATTTCCTCCTTTCAGCTGCTATCACCTAGCGTCCGCATGTCACTGGTGCGGTTTTGGAATCAGAATGATGGGGCGCCGGCCGCTGTCGTAAAATTAACACCAACAAAAAGATGCATATTTGCAAGGTTTTTTCCGCTAGCAGCAGCATAAACATCGGAAACAGAAAGTGACAACAACAATAACAACAAAGTCAGATCGATTGTATCCGTTAGTGTCGACTGTGCTTGGGAAGAGAGGTAGTGATTGGCTGCGCGGTATGATTTAGACAATCGATATTAATTACCAATTTTTCAATAGTGTATCTCAAACAATAGTTTGTTTTTGTTACATAAATTTAACCGTAAAAGAATTTCTGATCGATTGATGCCAAAACCTCGAAAACCTGATTATAGATGACTGCAAAATAAGCGCTCAAAACCTGACCACTTTTCTCTGGTTTTCCCTGGTTGAATTACTAGATTTTTAAATTCAGGGGCCTAACTTCGATATAGACGTTAGTCAACGTCAAAACTTATTTTCAAAGAGCACATTGAGAGTATACAAGCCAAGTGCATCAAATATACGAGATGTTTATATCCTCTCATTAACAGGAATTCTAAACTTTGTTTAAAGAACAAACTTTTGATTTACAAACAAATTTTTAGACCAGCAATGCTTTATGCTGTACCGATCTGGTCAAGTTGCTGTTCAACAAGGAAGAAAACGCTCCATAGGATTCAGAATAAAATTCTGAAAATGATTTTGAAGCGTCCTCCTTGGTTTGGTACACTCGAATTACATAGACTTACTGGTGTTGAACCATTAGAAGCTATGTCAAATAAAATTATTAACAATTTTCGACAAAAATCGTTGCAATCCTTAATTGCTACGATAAGCTCTCTTTATAGCCAATAAGTTAGCAATTAAGTTAGTTGTAAGTTTACTTCCCCTTTTCTGACAAGTAGGTTTAAATCCCTACGAATGATAAGTCCTTATTGCGAAAGCAAACAAATCCTAACAATTAAAATTACAAAATTCTAACAGTTTTGAGAAGTCACCATTTGTGATTGGACACACATACTCATTATTTACTAATATTTATCATAAATACCTAAGCTTCTAACAAATCCCCCCTTAAAAAAAAAAGGTGCGTCAGCAATAAGAAATTTGACAATCCATTTTTTGTCCCAACCTACTGACCATCTCTAGTGTGTAGGTGTGCCAACATGTGTGTGTACGGTGGCCGCGAAAAAGGTCATGTCAATTTTGTTTATTGGCCCAAAAATTTGAACTGTGCCAAATTTCAGCGCAATCGGACATTAAGCGCTCAAATATTTTATGTTTTGACCCTCGAAAATGGACTAATTAGTAATTTAAGTAATTTTTCATATATTAACCGTCAACTTTCTACGTATGTTTTCTTTTTTACTAAACGGCATCAACATTTTGATACGAAGTACGCAGAATTAAGAGCCGCGCAGTATTAGGGCGCCTCACGGTAGACGATATGATATTTGCGAACAGGAACAGTTGTTTAAGATTTTATGCTGAGATGTTTAAACAACCTATCTTGCCAATCAGGTGCTGCGTAGTTAATTCGAATCGAAGATCATCATCAGATCATCAGAATTTTAAAAAATATTTTTCAGAATTCAAATATAAATGTCGCAAAAAAAGTTCGTATGAGAAAACCAAATAGCGAATTTCTTTATTCCCAGAGCACACCTGGTTTTGACCTGAAGCCAAACTAACTGCTGCCAAAACTCTTCTTTTTTCGCTTGGTTTTGACCCAGTATTGACCTTACAACACCTCCGAAGCGCACCGTAAAATTTGTGTTTTAGCATCCCAAAACCTAAGATCGTAAAAACACACTATATATCATATTTCTTACTTGAGTCGTGAATCGCAATTTCATTTCTTTATTTCTAGGTAGGTTGGCTGACCCAGTGGAATAAGAAATTCGCTATGAACCGATTGATAAGGCGTTTTTTCGAAAATTACCTATGAGTTATTGAGAGACATGTGAGTGCAATTAATAAATATTTGCAGAGCCCGCATCTCACGAACGTAGAATTATTTTCCCTAACTCATTTGCACATATTCTAGACAATTTGCTACTTCAAAAATATAGCTTATTTTAATATTATGTCAGAAAGAATTATAGAAAACCAATTATTAGAATATGCTATTTATTATTTGATACGCTCTCTTTGACATATTTCTTTCTCATATTTCACATAGCTCAATAGGTTCAATTAAGTATGGCAAAATACTAAGCAAAATCGTGTTTTTAATCATTCGATATTAATCAAAAAACAAACAATAATATTACACTTTGATATTTTCAATAAAAATAAACTTTTAAAAGATGAACGACAGCACAAATACGCAAAACGAGAAAATCATGGAAACAGTTCTATCTTCATTCTATCGTAACACATCTTTTACAACTCTGTCCCCTGAGGTACACCAGTTCTTTTGTGTGCTATTATGGAATTCTGAAAGGCACTACCAGGTTCTCGGTATGTTTCACTTTGATCTCTGCCACGGCTATATTTGCCTTCTGCACCATGCCACGAATCTATCGATAAAATGAAAATAGTGTTTAGCGACAAATTTTGGGCTTTGTGGTTCTCTCACAGACGACGTTCAACTTACCATATTTAAATCATCTGGTGAAATTGGCACAGAGGCTAGCATCGATTCCGGATTGGGAATATCTTTGAATAACCCTTTAATTGAAAGTAAAAAGTTGGAAGTTATTGCAATAGTTATATTTCATTTGTTTTTGTAAGGTATAGTAGGGAGCCAAGGGCAGGGTCACTGGTGTTTTGAGGCACCGTTCATGCTATAGCTTTGCTAAGATGATTGGCACAACAGCATCAGTAACCAGCTGGTAAATCAAATTCTATGTAACTAACTAGAATGACCCTGGGCATTTAACAAAGATACTGTTTTGTTAGGATAGCATCTTGGCAAGACTCCTGAATCATAACCAGTCAATTGTGTGTGTCTGTATGTGTGTGTCTACACACTTTATCTTGTCTGGTACGGACCCATGGAACCGCAAGGAAATCAGAGTGAACTGATTCTTTTTTCCGGCACACGCGTTATTATTCGCACATGGTTAAATGTTCTGATCCAGTTGCATCGAAATCCAAGTTGCAAACAAATTAATTTTATTCTATATCGCCGAAGACGGAGGTAGGTAATTTCGAGATGTGAAAGAAACGTAGCGTCAAAGATATTCAGCGTGTCACAGAGATTTCAAATTAACCAAACCACTTTCACTTGATTATGAATGGTAATCCATAGTTGCCTACATGTTCAATAAGTCCTGTAACATCATACAGCACCATCAAAATTAGGTTGTCAAGTCTCTTGCCGCTACGTGAAAATATCACCAGTCAATAGTGTTATTAAATCATAAGATATTATGTCATTGGTTCATAAATACAGTATAAGATTACAGTATTTGTCATTATTTCAAAACATGATGTCAAATTCCATCAACGGTTTCGATTTTAGATGTTTTGGAATATCGCCATGTAGTTTCCGATTTTTTCAAAGGTATTGTCCTACAAATTCGCTGAATGTATTCAAGTGTAGGGAAACCCTTTATGAAACGTGTGTTTATTGATATTGTCAAGCAACATTCTCACATAGGAGATTGCCGAGATCAGAGTAGAAAAGACTAAGGCATTGGAATCAAACGCTCATCATCTCCCTCAGCTCACATCCGCAACCGGGAAGCGCGCGCCCTCTGGGCTGTAAAGCTCTCATACAATAGTTGTGTGGCCACATCTTAAAGCTATAAGAACTCAGATTGGAGCTCAACCAAGCTCAAGGAAGTTATTGCAATAGTTATGAAGTCAAAATATTTTTAGAAAGAAAGTACCAAAATATTGTTCAAGAAACTGATTATCCTTATTACTGATCAGCTAGTTAATTCCTATATTAGTGGTTTGGTTAAGCAAGGATTGTGAAATTTATCCCCACCATTTTCGGCTAGCCATATTTATATACGTTTTTCAATTGTTATATGAAACGAAAAAAAAAAATAGCTTAAAAATGTGAGGATCAGCTAGAAGAGAACAGCATTTGGTAATTTAAAAAACTGATATTGCTCTTCTTGAATAAAGGGGTGCAAAGCTTACGTATAAACATGACTTTCGTGGTCTAACAATGTTCCAGAAGTAAATGCTAATTTTCTTTTTTTTTATTCTCGCTTATTTTCCGTCGGTCTAGTTCCGCCACTGTTGTGGCCAATCACCGACGCCCAGGGAGGCGACTCCACACCCAGTACCCTAACTCACGACCCGTTTATTAACGGACCGGCGCCAACGGCTTTACTTCCTCATGCGATGGAAGGCGTGATCCCAGAGATTTTTCGCCTCAGAAAATCTCCCGGTGTCGGCTAGGATTGAATCTAGACCAGTTGGGTTGGTTGTGAGTGGATCACGCCACCTCACAACCATCGACACCTATGTCGGCGGTGGGATTCGACCCAGGCGTCGAGCGTGGTTGGCGGAGACGTTACCAACCACACTAGGCCCCCGCTACAATGCTAATTTTCTTCTTTATAATTAAATTTCAATTACTTAAGGAATCAGCAAAGTTGTCGCAAAGAAAGCAGAGCTTGTGTTTTTCGCCGAGTTTGTTGGAAATACTCCATTCTTGGTATAATTGTTTGTACTTACCTACATAACTTGCACTATTTGGGTGTGGCACAGAACTCCACTGTTGAGCCAATCTTTGTGAGTACACTTTTACTCGATCGTTGTACTCCTGAGGTTCGATGTTGTGGATATCCATAGCTGCCACATCGATTACGTTCCTGCGGAAGAATAATAGAGCAAATCAACATTTCACTACTCATGTTTCTATTTGAAATATTAAACTCACGCTGCGGTTTCTTGAATAATTTTGTTCAATGCAGAAACATCATCCTTCTTTGGCACCGAATTCGGGAACTCTTGACTGAGGTCTTCACTATTGGACCTTCGTACAGCTGGGCTGTTGCTCACAGGATTGTCTAGTAAATGCGTCCTTTCATTTGGTTCATTGCCCTTCAGAGAGAAATAAAATTACCTTATGAACCAATATTCAAACAAAAAATAACATAAATTATACTATCGTAACCCTACCTGTGCTGAAGAATCTTCCTGACAAGTGAAACAACTAGCTGCGTAGTTTAACAGCGTACGAATGCAATCCATTTTTGTTTATAATGCACAACAGCAACCAACAAATCAAAGCTTAAAGTTCCAATTCATTAGTGCGATATGAGAATATTAAATGAAAAAAGCATTTATTTTGTGAGTAAACCTTTTGCGATTTTGGATTGATTATCTTTGTTTTGATCTGTCTTTTCTGTCATTCGACAAGGAACCTTTTAATTTTACCGAATTACTGTATGTGTTATGCCAACTGGCAGAAATTAGGTTCGAGTCTTTGATAAATTCGAGCAAATCACTATAACAGACATTGATGCCAGATGTAAGTACTAGACTCAGTGATGGCATGAACTCATGCAAAGTTTAACTGAGTAACACCACATACATTAGACATAGTAACACTCAGGAAGAAATCTTCCAAAAAAGTTGGTACAAAATGAACTACTCGAATGGTATCACACTCTGGATAAAATCACTGTTTGAGTTGTTTTTGAAGGCAGTGTAATAATTACGTAAGCATATTTTTCCACTTTTCCAAACCCCCCTCCCGCCCTTGTAAGACATCGTAGGATTTTTTGAAACCCCCCCTCCTCCAGGGAGGATCTTACTGCCAGCATATATGGATTTTTATTTTAGTTTTATCATTATGAAACAAGCACAATATTTCTTTTTTTTTTCTTCTGTCCTTCATTCAAGTAATTCTGTAATTTCCTTTTTATGAATTTTACCGTCCACGTTTTCATGAACATGGTTATTTGAACAGGTTCTTTCGTAAGATAATCAATTCCCTCCCTCCCTTGTAAAATAGCGTAAGAAAATTGCACACACCCCCTCCCGCATATTTGGTTACGTAATTATTGAACGGCCCCCTACTCGAAAAATGCGGCATTGATTTTGTAAATAACTTTTTGATAGTTCCTTATGGGATTTTCTTTGGGGCTCGATAAAGTCAATAAAAAGAAAATTCATTTGGTTCATTATTTATCCAGCAGTTTGACGGGACGAGGTTGGGCAACTTGTACCAGAAAAAACGCCAGTGTTACGTATGTCTTATGTATGTGATATTACCCATAATCAGTTGAACAATATTTTTTTCTAGCATGTTACTTCTTTAATGTCAACTGGCATCCTTGGCGACCGGCACATTTCCTCCACGTCAAAAGTGAACAGCTGTCAAAGAAGAATTTACAATCAAACAGTGTTTACATCTGAGGTTATCACTGAGTCTTAGCGAAATGATCAGATCATTTCACTGTAGTAGGTATTTGGCAGCAATAAAAATCAATATCCGTTCGTCTTCAAACGGAGAAAATCAAGAGTAACAGTAAAATTATGGTGTGCCTCTGCAACCTGTAAGTACAGCAACGTATTTGATCCATATTTGCACTAACTATTTGTAATAATGTCTCCTTTTAGGATTTATGTGCTACTTTTCATCGGTTCGTTCAGTTTAATTTGCTTGCTGACAATTTTCCTGCTACTAAGGCAGCTAATAAAAAGTCGGAAAATCAAACGTCGTACCAACAATGACAACGATAAATACGTGGCTCTTTTTCATCCATACTGCAACGCCGGAGGAGGTGGTGAACGTGTTCTTTGGTGTGCTGTTAGAGCTTTGCAAAACAAGTGGGTTGAGCTCAACATTGTCCCATGTTTTATTTTGAATTCTACATTTTTTCAGATACGAGGGTATAAAACTTTTTATATATACCGGAGATTTAGAAGCCACTGGAAAAGAAATCTTAGACAAGGCGGAAAGAACGTTCAATTTGAACCTTGACAGGGGGAGAATTCAGTTTGTGCATCTGAAGAAAAGACGATGGGTCGAAGCGAAACGTTATCCTTATTTTACGTTACTTGGTCAAAGCTTGGGCTCAATGATTCTAGCTATGGAAGCGCTGCTTAGTCTACAACCAGATATTTATATTGACACCATGGGATATGCTTTTACGTATCCAATATTTTCTTATGTGGGAGGATGCAAAATTGGTTGCTACACGCACTACCCAACAATTAGCATTGATATGCTGCGAAGGGTCCAAAACCATGCAAACACATACAACAATCGGGCGTATGTTTCCAAAAATCCTTTCGCCACGTGGATAAAAATAGTTTATTACCGTATATTTTCTAAAATATATGGAATTGTTGGTCGCTGCGCGGACACAGTCATGGTTAATTCAAGTTGGACTGAAAACCATATTATTTCACTATGGGAAGTACCGTACAAAACACATCGGGTATATCCTCCTTGTGAGGTGACTCATCTGAAAGATCTGCAATCGCTAGCAAGCGCACATGATAAAATCATCATTTTATCAGTAGGACAATTTCGTCCTGAGAAGGATCACCCGTTGCAATTACAAGCAATGTACGAGTTGAGAACATTGTTGAATAAAGATGAAGCACTATGGAATCGGTTGCGGTTGATGATTGTTGGATCTTGTCGCGATGACGAGGATCGAGAGCGAGTTAAAAATATGCAGGATTTTGCTAAGCATTTGTCATTGGAGAATTCAGTCGAGTTCAGAGTAAACGTCTCCTATCAGGAACTCATTCAATGTTATCAAGTAGCCACCATTGGATTACATGCGATGTGGAATGAGCACTTCGGCATTAGTGTAGTGGACTGCATGGCAGCTGGGTTGATTATGGTGGCCAACAGGTATGAATATATGAACATTTCGTATTGTTTTGCTTTTTTTATACCAATGATTAGATTCGCGTTAGCAAAATTTGAATAAAATTGAACTACCGTGATGCGCCCTAATTCGGCGCGGCTCCTAATTCTGCGCACTTCGTATTAAAATGTTAAAAATTATCAATTAAAAGCAGATTTCCAAAAATCCTATATATTAACTGTCAAGTTTCTGCTTGTGTTTCCGTTTTTACTAAACGGCATCAACTTTTTGATACGAAGCGCGCAGAATTAGAAGCAGCGCAAGAACTAGAGCGCCGAACGGTAGTTTCAACAGTGTTCCCCGCACTGATGTTGCTTTTCTCGCTGACACCTGTCACCCTGGCATAATTTCAATATCCAAATTCAGAGATTTTTTCAGATCTAGATTTTTTTTTGTATTATCTTATTCATGCTGGAAACAGTGCGTCGGAGGATAACAAAGAATATTGGCTATTGCGTTTGACTGAAAATGAAAATACCTAAAAATGAGTTATTTGAGTAAAACATGACATTCCGCTTACCAATTGGTATAACTGAGTAGCATGAAAAAGGTTTTAGAACGATTTTTTTGATGTTCCAAACAGTCACAGAAATGGATTCATAATTTACATTTTAGATCTAGTATAAAACTACATTTACAAAACCAATACAGCTTTGATTTTGTGTTCGTTTGAAAAAAAAAAAAAAACTAAGCAACGATTTGAACCGACGCTAAAAACTGCTATAAGTCTTACAATAAATTTACTGAAACCCCAGATAAAGTAAAACATCCGTTTTATAAAAATAAAACACTAGTTACAAGAATAAATGTTGATGCGATACGACAATTGTGTTATAGTTAACTCTCGAGAAATAACTTTTATATTTTTACTATAATTGCCAGATCCGGCGGACCGCTGATGGACATTATTGAAACTTCGGAGGGTAGCCAAAATGGTTATCTAGCTATTGACGCATATGATTATGCCCGCTGTATTGCCACTATTCTTTACAATAACCGAGAGCAGAATAACAGAATTCGGGAGGCAGCGCGTGCTTCTGTGGATAGGTTCTCGGAAGCGGAGTTCGAAGCTGGTTTCTTGAGGGCTATCTCAACCATCCTGGACGACAAGGAGTGCCAGTAAAGGGATAGCTACAACTGATTTATCCGTTTAGAAAGCTGTTAGATATGAGTTCCTAATTTTTAGTTTGAGAATCAATTACTAATAATACTTAAAATAATGTCAAATATTTGTCACTTCGACTATACCATCAACATTAATTTAGGATAAAATTTTATAGCAACCAAATGTGTGACTTCCTGGAATTCACCACTAAGGCAATAAAATTAGAAACAAGTGCCGTTCGTTTTTCCGTAAACTTTCCAATTGTCACGAAACAGTTGATAAACGATTCCCAGACAATGTACTAAATGAGTCAACTTTCACGGTGATCGTAGTTTTTCAATAGAAGTCAGTAACTGTAGAAGGCGACAGATAGGCAGGTATGAATGTCATTTGAGCGTTCTGAAAGTTATTTCGGCTATGGATTGAACCTATTGGCGGTTGTTTGCAATGGTTTCATTCTCGATGTACATTGGATTTCCCGTCTGTACGCTTGCTGGTGACAAGTTAACCGGCAGTAGTCAGAGTGTATCCGAGAAAAGTTTTTTTCCGTACTCTCCGCAATTGCGCTGGTGGTGGCAACATTTGAACGAATTCAATCACTGGTCAGGTCAGTCGATTGGTACATGGAAGGGCAATGGGTGCTGCTGGCTTCGAAAGTTTGACATCGTTCAATGTTACCGAAGGACGAAGTTTTCTGTGTAAAACTAAAATTGAATTTAATTAAGCGCCATATTGTGTGAGCATGGCATGAGAAATTGTCGTCTAGAGAAACCAACTGGCAATGATGGAAACAGTTTATAATTTGGTCGATACGGAAGTCGATTATAGAAAGTGGATGCACACTTCGTCCTGGAGCAAGGTGGTTATGTCTGTATAACACAATTTGGAAGAAATGAAATGTAGTTTTAGGTCTATGTTTTATTTCATATGTTTCACTGTGTTTTTCATTTATATAACCTTTGCAACCAATTGTTAATATAAAGTTTGTATTGAGAGAGTAGGTGCAATATGCAATGACAGATGAAAATGTATTGGCTTATTAGACAAGTATCGCAATGCGACTTTAACTGTCAGAGACTAAGGTTAACATCTTCACACGTTGAAACATTAAGGAGCACGTAGGAAACATCCCAACAAACAATTTGTTTAATAACGGTTCTAAAGCTATAATTTAGCCTAAAAAAGCCTAATCATAGCTTAATACGTTGTAAATCAACAATATTGTTTGTTGGGATTGGGTAGCACATTTGCGAGGCTTACTTTCTTAACAGCGTCATGCTGATTGATAATTGGAATATATTTTTATCATTATTTTTGTAACAAGCAAAATTCGCCCGGCTGTCAAAATCCTCTATATAGCGATTAACCCAATAAACGAATTCATGATGAGCTCTAGGTACTGTTGTGAATAACTGTAGCAATCCCTTGGATTTTTTTTTTTTTTTTTTTTTTTTTTTTTTTTTTATAAAAGTATAAGTTTATTTGTCGCTATATTGTTTAATTAAAAATTATCTATATAATTGTATCAAACACCGACTTCTAAATTGAAGTTCAATTCTTCTACATTTATCCTACCATTACAATTATCAATGAAGGTAATGTATCTAAACAAGAGTTTCAAAATTTCCCTTCTTGGTGTCGCTGATATACCTTCAAGCGAGGGCCGCAAGAGTTCATCAATCGTCAGTGTTCGTTGATAGCCAGTCCAAGCAAGCAGCTTTTGTTGGAGTAGTTGGTGCGCTGCGCGCACTCTGGTGCAGCCAAAAAATTTGTGCTGGATGGTCTCCTCACCAGCTCTACAGTGTATACACACTGGCTCATCAGTTCGTCTCATTTTGAACAGCAGTTGACGATGTGGCAACTTATTGTTGAGGTACATGTATAGAGTACTTTTTTCCGCAGACAGCAGACTTCGACCACAAATATTTTTCCAAACACGGACCCAATTGGTATTTGGATTTTTGATCTCCACTTTTGGTTTGTCTGTTTGTTCGATGAAATAACGATGGATCGAACAGGCGGAGGGGTGTAGACGGATTTGAAGGGGAAGATGTGTAATATTGCTTAGGATGATTTTAAAACAAGGAAGATCGCGGATGGAATTTGAGTTGGGAGGAATTGCTTGTTGTAGTAAGGAATTATAAAAAGGAAGGGAGTCTAATTCGTGTATATGTCGGTTAATCAATAAAGCCTTACATTTAAGCGCCGGTAAATGCAGTTTGAGGCCACCATCCTCTCTGTTGCGTGACATTTGCTGCATAGGTATAGTAGCATAACACCCACGGAAGAGATAGCTACGCATGGTGGCCGTTAGTTTCGCTATGTGTGCTGGAGTCGGTGCTAAGTTGGCTGCCATGTACCAGATTTTCGATGTCAAGAAAACGTTTAACAGCGTAACTTTCTGATGTAGCGTCAAACTGCGCAACGAATGATGCCAAATTTGTCGTCTGAAATTGGTTACCAGAGTGTTCCAGTTGAACGAAACCATCTCCTGTACTGAGTTTGTAAAAACTACGCCAAGTATTTTGATAGTTTCCTCCGTCCGCAGCCATGGTACTGTCATAGGGTGATTAGTTTCACCGACGTCGATTGCCGTTGTTTTTGCTTCATTCAAGCGGGCTCCGGAAGCATTTCCAAACCGCCTGATCAGATCTCGCATTGTATTGAGCTGCTCCACACTGGTGACGATGGCACTAATGTCATCTGCATAAGCAACTACCAAATCAGTCCCACACACGCGTTCTAATTGTCGTAGGAGAGGGTGCAGATATATCACGAACAAATGCATTGAAAGTGGGTCCCCCTGACGAACCGATCTCTGAATTGGAAAGGGTGCGGAGAGGTGTCCGTTGATGAGCAGTCTGGAGGAGGAAGCAGTCGATATACGAGAGAGTAGATTCACTAATGCCGTGTTAAAACCCAGGGATCGCATTGTATTGAATAAAAATTGTTGATCGACGCGATCAAACGCATGATCCAGATCAAAGGAAATAAGCTTTCCATGTCTGCCGTTTGCTTTTAATTGTGCGATCCTATCTTTCATGCTAAGTGTGGCTTGAAATATATTTCGCCCAGTATTCGAACACTTTTGTGATCCGGTCAGTACGGAATGAGTTTGTAACACATTCTCCAAGCGGTGCTTTAAAATACGGGATAAGATTTTATAATCGTAATTGATGAGACTGATGGGCCTGTATGAACGAGCGGTGTTCCCCGCACCGCGTTTTTTTACCAGAACGATCACTCCGTTCATGAACTCGTTTGGAATGTTTGATCCGATGGCTTCATTCAAAATTAAGTTTAGTTCTCGGTGAATCACATTGAAAGTTTTTAAGTAAAACTCTTTTGGAAGGCCGTCGGGGCCAGGAGATTTTTTTGATGAGCTGGATCGAATAGCAGATAGTATTTCGTCTGTCGTGATTTCATTCATACAGCCTTCGTTCGCCGCATCCTCTTCTGGGATGACTCTCTCGCATTGGAATATTTCATCCACTTCCTCCACATTCTCTCGTGCATACAGACCAGAAAAATATTGAACCATATGATCACGTATATTATCAGCGTTGTCTATTATTTCGTCCGTTTCGGTCTGCAGTAGTTCGATAGTGGTTCTCTTTCGTGCTCGTTCTCCTAGTTGGTAGGTAGACAGTGGTTCTCCGGCGACGAACATTTCGTTTATTTGCACGAACATTTCGGAGAAGCGGCGTTGATGTAGCAGCATTTCGGCTTTTATCCGGTTGATGGTGGTGAGCAGGGCACGGTTGTTGTAGTAGTCGTCATATGCTTGCCGGAGTAGTACGTAGAGACGTTGTTGTTCCCGATAAAAGCAATCGTACATTATTTTGGACTTCCATCGAAAGAACGATTTAATTTTCGGCTTCGCCACTGCTAGCCACCATTCCATCCATGACTGGAAATTGCGGCGTTGACGAGTCCAGTACTGCCACTGTGTTTGGAACTCTTCGATGTGTTCGGTAGTGAGGAGGTGGGGGCGGAGACACCAAAAACCGTTCCCATGTGCTTGGTTAGGAAGAGGGAGACATACCCTAGCGGTGACGGCTTTGTGGTCAGAGAAACAACATACATGGGTAGTGACGGATCTTAGCTGCTCTCGGAGACCAGCACTCACGTAGAATCGATCGAGCCTGGACGAGGAGTTATGAGTGATATACGTATATGCAGTATCTCGTGGACGTAGTTGTTGCCAGACATCAAGCAGACGCAGTTGCTGTACGGTGGCTAACAGAGCAGGACTCGAGTTGTTTCCCGTCGCATCGCATTGCCGTAGCACACAATTGAAATCGCCCCCTAGGACGGTGTGGTCAGTGCGATGGCGAAGATAATATGCGATCGTGTTGTTGAAAAAACGCTCTCGTTCGGCACGCAGAGCGGTTCCTGACGGAGCATACACGTTACAAAGTGTCGTGTTATTTATACGCAGAGCAAGCAATCTCCCGTCCAGACTTTTTTCGATATGAGAGAATTTAAGATGCTCTTTCAGGGCGATAGCTGTTCCTCTCCTAGAGTGATCGACGTTGCAGATGACATTATAGCCGGGCAAAGTAAGCTGATCGTTCTCAACCTCCTGCAGGAAAACGATATCTAGCTCCTGGGTGCGGATAAATGTGCGTAGAGCGTTTAGTTTTGTTTGGTTGGTGATTGTGTTGATGTTGATAGTTCCGATGTTACAGCTGACGTGGTCCATTACTGCTGCATCTCCTCATCGGAAATTAGTTCGTGTTCGTGCTCGGCGGTGGGGGTATCGTTGTCTCCTTCAGTGGGTTTTATCTTTTTGACCACCGGTTTCTTGTGTCTTCGGCTACCGTTCGAGGTTAGCGAGTATTGGGAGCTGTCGGTTTCGTAGTCATCCTTGTTGAGGTGGTTGGTAGGGACTGTACCGAGTGAGATCGGTAGCGGAGAGAGTTTGGCGATCGTTTGCCTGGATAGTCTTGCTGAAATCGGGGCCGCAGGAGGCGGCATCGAGATTTTGACTTGCTTGTTAGCAGAGTGTACTCCTAGGAGGTTCAGGGCTCCACCCGAAGTGCTTGGTCTACCGATTTTCCCCGAACTACTGGCCATAGCCCGTGTTAGTATTCGTGTACCTACCGGGTTTGAGGAAGTTTTAGTCGTTGTAGGTTCGGACGGTTTTCCCATCGCTACTTTCGCATACGATTGGTCTGCAGTGGCTTTTTGCACCAGTAATTTTCTGTTTTGCACACAAGGAATACCAATATGAGCAAATTCGTGGCAGTGCAAACAGGTTTGCCTTTGGCCCTTGTAGGCTACCGTGGTTTCTTCGTCCTCAATTTTAACGAGAGAAGGTATGTTTTTCGTTACCGCTACCCGAGCAACACGAACACCAGTTGTGATGCCACCTAGCTCACCATATGCGTCATCCCAGATCAAGTCACGAACGTAGAAGACTTCGCCGTATTCGGCGAGGAAAGTGGCGATTTGATTGTTGGAGATACCTTCGGAAAGGTCGAAGAGCCTCACTTCTACCGCCCCGTCCTCCATCTTAATGCGTAGCTTGTACGACTTTCCGTCAAACATGAACTCGTGCTTACCATCGTGTTGCTCCACGATCTTCTCGGCGAGCTCGAGGTTGTTCACCTTTACAAAGGCACATCCCAGCCGTCTACTGGGTTGAAGTTGGAGCACATTTTCGCGTGTAAGACCGAGTTTTTTTACGACAAACTTATGAATCTCATCATGAGAAAGCTGCTTCGGAAACTGGGAATAGTCCAGACGGAACGTATTTTCGCGACGCGGCATCACGAGAAATCACGTCTGACGCCGCGGCAGAGGCGAACGCAATGATTGCTCTGGCAATAGGATACGTATATAAGAAAAAGCCCGTGATCGACTTCCGATAACTGATCGCACAAAAATATCGACTGATCGGCTCAGAAGTTGAACGCTAACTGGTTGGATCATTGTGGGGACTGTTCAGTAGGGTGGGACAAAAAATAAATATTAGCTCCCATGCACTTTTCGTGTTCCTTATGGGTCCTGTAACAACTGTGTAACTTTTCAGATCGATCGGTGGATCTCTGATTTGCGCCCGATTTTTAAAGTTTCCATACGATTTTATATGGGAAAATCTACTTTTTCAAAACTTATCCTCTAGAAATTTCCAGTTGGCTCCTAAAAATCTACCAATACATGATATTTGTAGGAAATTTTCCTGGGGATAATTCTTCTGAAAGGCTGTAAGGTGCTACAAAATTTGTAGAAAAAGTTATTCACCTTAAACTGATCGAATGTCTGACGATCGGCTCAACATTGAATTTTTCCAGCAACACTGCTGCAGCATGCTGCTGTTGCAAACTCAAACAACGTGATGAGAAACAGTTTCGCGTAGAATTAAGCTTGAAAGCGTGATTTTTTGCTCATAGTATCTTCGGAGAAAATGCTTAGAATATCAATCCCTATATTTTGATAGTATTCGTTGTGTGATTTATACCCCTAAAAGTGAGAAATCATCTTTCTAAACACCCCTACGTAGTGAAAAACATTTTCGTGTAGGATTAGGCTTGAAGGTATGTTATTTTGCTCACGTTATCTTCATTATCGGAAAGCTTGCTTGAAATATTAACTATCAAGTTTTAATGTAGATTGATTACTCCCCCTAAAAGAGGGGAATAAGCTTTCTAAACACCCACGTCGTGTGACAACTTGCCACTTCAATAGATCATACCCAGGTGTCTTTCAGAAAGGAGTTTGGTAGATACATAGCTACAATTTGCGCAGATACATGGCCAGCAGGTCACTACCATCCAATGAGGTATACACAGGTGAGGAAGAAGAAGACATTCGTCTGTTCTAGTAGCGAAAAAAAGTAAACAGAAGCAGGTGTGGATTGTGACGTAGATCTCGGTCAACAAGCAAATGCCATTTGAAAGCAGGCATGTTCAAACCCACCACACCAGTGCGTGTGTGTTTTAAGCGATGGAGGGTATTTTCATTGCCCTTCAGTGCTTATACAAAACGGAAACCCACAGTGTTCTAAATAAAACAGCCCTTCAGAAGCTTCGGCAAACACAGGCCCGAGTGTTCCCGACTTCGTGAGCCCTCGGGAGCTCGCTTGCTGACACGTGTTTTCTCAAACGCTTCATTTTTACAAAAGTAAATATGAAAAAAATATTGCAGGTGGTTGTATGCGATGACTACCGTCAAGCTCTCCATTATTATATCATTGTCGATCTCGTCGTGGCGACCAATGCTTGTGTGTTTCCCGAAACTGCAAGCCCTCGATTGCTTCATGTGCCGAAGTTGAAAAAGTTAAAAAACGAATGGCTCTCCGGTGCTTTGTCTTCAGCTAGCGACGGAGGGTAATACGAATAGCCCTGCGTGGTGTGTTTGTAAGCAGAATTATCAGTAATAAAAAATTAAGTCGGAGCCAAAGATGTTTATATTTTCAACAGACAGCGGTTTGCAATCAACACGGGGAGCTAAAGAAAAACTTCGAAAACCTACCCTTTTCCAGTTGTTTCGGATCTTTCAGCGGCCCACCTTGATGCCCGCTCAACCAACATCCCGTCCAAAGATCAATACTCTCTTTTTCTCTTTTTCGATAGACTTCATTTACGGTGGTTAGTAGTGACCTGCTGGCCATGTATCTGCGTAAACTGTAGCTATGTATCTACCAAACTCCTTTCTGGAAGATACCAGGGTATGATCTATTAAATTGGCACCAGAACACAAGTTGTCGACGTGGGTGTTTAGAAAGCTTGTTCCCCTCTTTTAGGGGGAGTAATCAATCTACATTAAAACTTGATGGTTAATATTTCAAGCAAGCTCTCCGATAATGAATATAACGTGAGCAAAATATCATACCTTCAAGCTTAATCCTACACGAAAATGTTTTTCACTACGTAGGGGTGATTAGAAAGATGACTTCTTACCTTTAGGGGTATAAAACACACAACGAATGCTATCAAAATATAGGGATTGATATTCTAAGCATTTTCTCCGAAGATACTATGAGCAAAAAATCACGCTTTCAAGCTTAATTCTACGCGAAACTGTTTCTCATCACGTTGTTGAGTTTGCAACAGCAGCATGCTGCAGCAGTGTTGCTGGAAAAATTCAATGTTGAGCCGATCGTCAGACATTCGATCAGTTTATGGTGAATACCTTTTTCTACAAATTTTGTAGCACCTTACAGTCTTCAGAAGAATTATCCCCAGGAAAATTTCTTACAAATATCATGTATTGGTAGGTTTTTAGGAGCCAACTGGAAATTTCTAGAGGATAAGTTTTGAAAAAGTAGATTTTCCCATATAAAATCGTATAGAAACTTTTAAAATCGGGCGCAAATCAGGGATTCCACCGATTGATCTGAAAAGTTACACAGTTGTTACAGGACCCGTAAGGAACACGAAAAGTGCATGGGAGCGAAAAAGTTACACCAACGCTTTTTTCCCATACAACTGTGTCCCAGTCTACTGTTCAGATGTTATAGTATAATTATCGTGGCATACAAGTTACTTATTTCGCAGTTACAGCAAAAAAAAAATTGATAAACAATTTTTCATTATGTGAAACTAAGGCATCTATTACAGAAGACGAGGCGAGCGGCTAGTTACTCGTCTGACCAATTTTGATATTGCAGCTGGCGAGTTGGCTGGATTTTGGACTAGTAGCTCGTCTGTCACTCAGCTTTTACCAGCCAAGTTTCACTCGCGTTTCTTATCCCTCACAAACAATAACCATACACGGATGATAATCCTTATGGTCTAACAATAACCTATATAGTCGAGACTATATCCCGACCTACTTGTTAAGCACGTTTTATGGTTATTAAATCTGCGGGATACCTACTACATTTTGCTCGCCTCGTCAGTGGATGTAAAAATGTGTCGAAAAAGAGAATAAATATTAATATATTCGAAATATTCTTTCCTGAATCAATTTTAATTAAAGCTGTGTTTATTGAGAACCTTTAAGCCCAGTGGCATAACGTGAACGGGTGACACCCGGGGCGGAAACTTGGGTGTCATCCCCACCAGTTTGCACTGAAATCATTTTGTTATCAAAAATTGTGTAAAGTTAGCACGTTCGTTTTCAATTAAACTATTTTTTTAAAAATTGGTTGAAACATTGCCCATTTTTGAAAAATTGGTTGAGATTATACTTTTAAAAGCAAATTTATATAATTTTTATAATTTTCGAGGGTTTCACCGAGACCTCCATCTATATGATAGTTTATCTCACGGATATCACCCTTTTGATAGTGATACGTATGAAAATTTTCTTCATGGGTGTCACCCCTTGAAGGATGACACCCGGGGTGGACCGAATCTTGCCGCCCCCACCGCCACCACCACGCTAGGCCAGTGTTTAAGCCATTTTAGCTTAGAGTGCACTCTTATCGATAAAATCAAACAAATCTTCCCGAAACCACCCTCGGACGATAATCGTCGTGATGACTGGTGCACCGTCCTATTGATCCTTCCCGTAGAGATCCCGAAGTGACGGGGTCACAACCTTCTCCAGAACATCGTCCTTATAGCATACAATTATAGCCCCTTATAGGCGTTGGTTTTCACGTTTTTTTCTCGATAAACATCAGTGAGAGCTTCCCTCGCCTGAATACGGCCTTAAACTATCACCGACGCCGCGCTCTGGAACCGCGGGATGCTTATGTGGGACGGGATGCTGGCCTATGTCAGCGCCCAAAGCTGATCATTTTGGACATTGTGCGGTTTTTGCAAAACAGAGTGTTAGAGCCATAATGAGTAGCCGAACCCTATTTGCTGCAATCGCGAGCGAGAGTGTTTTAGCCCTGCATCGATGACGTCAGAATCCACAATTTTTATCTCTCTCATTAGGCGAATCAGCTTTCTTTTGTTATACTCCCTATAAAAACCCCACATTGTACATCGAAACAGCTAGAATTAAATTTTGTTAGAAGTAACCACGCACGCTTTTTATTTCATCCCGCTTCTTGAAGTTCGCTGATAGTGTGTCCGCTTCGGTTGTGATTTCCGCGCGATTTTTGGACCTCACGCTAACACAAAGTTTCTTATAAAAAAACCCGAAAACCTACGTGCTGCAAATAAACTTTCTACGATGTCAAAAATTTCAAAATCCCTTTAAAAATCGCGTATATTCCGAAATCCCCGTAACAAAGACGCGTGAAAATATCGTCTAAGGATGTGTAAAAAAGACTACATCGCATATTGAACGCTTACGTATCGTGTTTCGGGTTTAAAAATGTTATGAAATGTCGGGTACAGGGCGGATTCGGGTTTGGTGAAAAAAGAAATCGGGTTTAGATCGGGAACGGGTTTGAAAACCCGAAACCTGGCTCTCTCAAATAAGCATAATGATATCTAAAATAATAATAATTGTAGAAATTACTTTTTATACTGTTCGGCGTTTAAAGTTTTGGGATAGGCTAAAATTGGTATGAAAAATCGACCCCAAAAATAATCTCGGGCTCGGGTTTTACTAGAATAAAATTTACGAGTTCGGGTTTGATCTAAAAAAAAGTTTCGTTGGGGTCGGGTACGAGTTCAAAAAACATCAAACCCGATCATCTCTAGTATATAGCCTTTTGAATGACGCGAATTTTATGATTAGCAGTTGGTGCCCATAGGCTCATTGATTTTGTGTTTAATTTATGAGCATGAGTCTCACATACACTTTTTATTTTACCCAATTATCTTAATTTTTCTCATCCTACATCTTTCTACGTTTTGTATTCTATTTCAAAGATACAAGTACCACTTAGTTGAATATTCAATAAGCAACCTCCTGGTTAACATAGGTCTCACTCTCTATTGTGCTGAAAACGCAAGCAAAACAATTTTCCCATTACCAGAAAAATAAGCTGCTTCGTGTTGGTATTTCTTTCTTTGGCGTTTGTCACCATAGAATGAATCGTAACAATGGCCCTATAAGGAATAGAATTGAATGCTTTTTGCAGAAGCAAACGAGAAGTTCTCGAAACGGCGTACCTATAAAAAGAAAGAATATTTATTTTAGTTTTGCTCCCATGTGTATGTTTTTCCGTCTAACGGAAGCCCCGCTAGTGCAAACAGGAAGGATACAAATCCATACGCTTTACCGGATCTCCCGGAAAAAGCAGTGAAAAATTCACAGCAGGAGAACGCTTATTGGAACCATGCACTACAAAGCCACTGGAAAGCATTGATATCTGTGTGAAGATTAAATATATTTGCGGACTATGTTGCCTGCTGAGCATTCAGTATATGTGGGAGAAAAATGGGATGCATCTTGTCGACAACTTGTGGAATTTTGTACAATTTTATTTTGTCAAAGTTTGGTGCCTAATTGGTACTCCGATACGTCTATTTGCTTGTTTGTATTCCAAAAGTAAATCAAACTAAAGATTAATAATAATTTCAATTTGTCCGGAACAAATTTATAGACCTAATTAAATTGTAACTCTTATAACTAGTTATAAAAAATAACATATGTTGTTCTTTTATAGTTATAGTGTTATAGTTTGTAGATTTTTTGAACTTAATACCTGTTGCAATAACTATATATGTTAAATAATGTATAATCAATAAGTATAGAACATCTCTTAAAGAGTGTTTACATTGACATTGGACAGGCTGGGTTGCATAATATATTGTGGATCAACGCGACTGACTTGATACGATGATAAGAATACAAAATAAAGCGTTTCTTTGAATACCGACACTCGAATGTGTGCATTTATCCCGACAAGCTATTTCGTTCGTTCGTTAGCTTTCCTAAGAAAATAAATTTTAATTCTCTCTTACTGTATATGTTTTTAATCTACCTGCAGTAGTGGTTCGTTTTCTATAATCAAGAAGACATCGTTACCTCTTTTCAATGATGAAGCTGCACATCGATAGCATAATCTTAACCAGTTGCTGCAATCAATTTAATCGGTACCGGGAAATCTCTTAAAGTGGACCGTCATGATTGCTTTATCGCCTCTTTCGCAATAGAATTGCAAAAGTCAATTGTACTGTGAATAAGAGAAAAGTTGGTCTCACAAATCGAGTACCAATCGATTGAATGAACATCCGGCCGGATTGGCAAGTTTTTGTTGATGTCTAATGTAATTAAGCGTAATTGAGAGATTTCATTCACGAAGAAGGATAAATTATAAAATGAAGACTCAATCAGAGGCGGTTTCTTACCATTACGATAGCCGATAGATAGGTAGCCGCACTACGCTCGATCTCCGGTTTAGTTATACAGGCATTACTACTGTACGAGACGGCAATCTGTAAATGGGGGAATGCCAATTTTTGCTGCTAGCTTTTCAATATTGACTTTGGAATTGAGTTTGAAGCAAGTTGCACTTTTCAGGCTGGGCGGTGGTTCGAAGTTCCGTGAAATTGAAATTCCTTTTTGTGGTGGCCTGGAAAATTCACTAGGATAACGCGAAGCAGAGGGTATCCTTTCAGTTTGAACCTGATTAGTAAATTGAGGCGCTTTTTGTACTATTGGTTCTTCGAATTGAATGGAGGGAAGCTACGGAATTATTGGTCGAGTTGGTTTAATTTATTACCGTTTACTTCTACACATGCAGTTAGCTTGTGGGTTTCTCCTTGGATTGCCTTTTTACGGGCGTTTAATTTTGTTATCAAACGAAAACATATTTATTAGACCACTGATAAATTAATCGAATTAAATTAAATTTGGTAAACGTTTTTCGTGTTCATACGTTCTCCAAATGTTTTTATACACAATTCTACTTTGGCGAACCATTTCCAATGTTGTCTGCTGTAACGCTCTTTTTCCGTTTGGATGTAAATGCATATTCATCACAGTTCGCAAATCATCGTACACTATGGCATTCATGTTCGCACGCCAGTCACGTGCAGCAAATTCATGCCATTGTGCATCCGGTTTGTTAGCTTTTTACCCTTCGCTGCAGCTGCATTGTTTGCTTTTCGACTAGGGTGCAGATTATGGGCAAAGGGATTCCCGTTGGCAATGAAAATAAGTGGAAAGAAAATATTTGCACACTTTCCTTGTTCGATGGCTTGCTAGACGGAGAGTAAATACTTTTGTAGGTAGTCAAAAATTTAACTAGCATAAACGATCGTGATTGTGCCTAACGATGCATGGATAATTCAGTAAGTTGCTAAATTGCGGGCGTGTTTTTGGAAGAAAGTAGAGTTTAAAGAGTACATAAAACATCGGACAAATGTAGAGAACTTGCTTTACATTTAAGTAATGTTTCATATATTTGAATACTTTTAATCGTCAGCAAAAACAAGTTATAAACTAACGTCTTAGTAGTTTAACCGAGCCAATTAGAAAGAAAACTCTAATTTATTATTATATTAATTTGATGCCAAACCAAAAAATAACGGCTTTTCGTTTATAGCCGAGTAGAGTTAACAACGCTTTGCTTTAGACCACATAGGAGGAAGTTTATTGTTAGGTAATAAATAATTAGATTTATCTTTAGCGATGCTGTGGTGATATTACCTAAGTATGTCATAATTTGAGTTGAACTCAGAAACTGTTGATTTTCAAGGAAAATATTTTTGCGTGCAACTTATATGCTGAAATTGATATGCTGAAATTGAAGGAAATCGATATGCTTCGATATGCTGAAATTGAAGGAAATCGGTGCATATCCGCTGTGATACCCCTTGGTAGTTATCGTGGCTGAAACTCGTAACTAGTCACACCTTTGCTTTGGCTGACAATACCCCAACAACTTCGAGGAAGAATTATAGTGAGCTGAAAAGCAAGCCGTTCTCTTTTTTAACCGACGTTCGTGACTGGCAGTCATTGGTGCGCGGTTCACGCGATTGCTAGTCGTTTTAAATCAATTATCTCCACTTTATTCTATATCGAAAAATTGATTTAAATTGGACCTAACTACGTTGGCATCTGGTCATTTAAAATGTGTAACATGCCATGTTGCGATGTAGCAATTACTATTGCCAGTTAGAGTTTCTTGTTGCGGTTTTCCAGTTCTACCATATAGTAAACTGTTTTATTCTGCTTGAAATAAAGTAGAGAGGCAAAAACATTATACATAATGTAGCTGTAGTTAACATAAAGCTTCATGAAAGTATACCCTTGTTTAGGAATAAATTTTATATGCTTTTCTTTCAGTTTGATTTTTTTAAATATGTTAACCAAAACAGAAAAAATATTACAAAGTTTAAATAAGGAACAATTCATTTTTTCATGTAATCAAGTAGTCAGATTAAGATAGATTTCAGTGAGCTATGTAACACATCTACAATCATGTATACTAGTTAAGCATTAAACATCATCGTTCCCAATTTTTTTTCGTCTCAAAGCATATGTAAACACAAGCATCTATAGGTTGCAATCAGCATTCAGTGATGCACAATAAACTCGTCGGTTGGTGATGACGTCCCTTCAAGAGTTATCCAACTACGCTCTGTGTGATGGATGAAACAGAAAAAAGAATGCAAATTCAATATGGAACCTGCTCCACCTGCGGGACTATGAGCTAGCGTGTAAACAATTGTTGCACTCCATCAGGGCATGCCAGCGCAACATTGGACCAGTTTGTAGCGATAGTTCGGGTTATAACAAGTGAGTTAGGTGGTTTGGGGTTAGCTCATGTGACACAACCAACGGGATAGCGGTGGATATATGCTACCGGTGGTGACCGCTCTTGATTTCACGGCTTGGAAATGTGAGGTCTTTATAGTTTTTTTTTTTTCTGAAGTATGTATCCTTCTGCATAGATGACACAGACTTCCACTGAACCCCAACTGTTAACAATTCTGGGGCTATCTTCCTTATACTACTCTAGTAGCGATTCGAACATGTGACGACTGGTTTGTAAGACCAGTATCGTACCTCGCAACCAACCGACAGGTGAGCAGTCGTAGAAATAAAAACCTTTCGTGATAACGAAATTATAGTATAGAGAGCATAACGCACACTCTGTATGTAAATGGATATGCGATGATTCCAATGACGATTGTTATTTAGAGGGAAACATTTCTGCGTCCTCTATGATTGAGATACCTATTGTTTCACGATCGAATGGTTTGAGTTGAAGCTTTAGTCACCATATAAAAGCTTAAAGTAGCTTGGATCATGCTGCTGGATCTCGGCTTACAAAAAAATATAATACATTTGCTGTGAAAGTTTGTAGATATTTTCGCATACACCGATGATTTTGAGTTGCTGCACCGACGAGTCGTTGATAACAGGGTGGAAATACCAGGAAAACTTGGAATTATAATTCATAATTCATTCGAATCCGTTTGCTTTTTGGCGAACATTTAGAAAGAGAACATTTGTAAACTTCTGGCATGCGTCGCACTCGTAGCGATAAAATCGCAACACATATACTCATCGCTTATATGATCGTATCACACTTATCAATCATTTGTGGGGGCCTAGTGTGGTTGGTAACGTCTCTGCCAACCACGCTCGACGCCTGGGTTCGAATCCCACCGCCGACATAGGTGTCGATATGGTTGTGGGGTGGCGTGATCCACTCACAACCAACCTAACTGGTCTAGATTCAATCCTAGCCGACACCGGGAGATTTTCTGAGGCGAAAAATCTCTGGGATCACGCCTTCCATCGCATGAGGAAGTAAAGCCGTTGGCGCCGGTCCGTTAATAAACGGGTCGTGAGTTAGGGTCCTGGATGTGGAGTCGCCTCCCTGGGCGTCGGTGATTGGCCACAACAGTGGCGGAACTAGACCGACGGAAAATAAGCGAGGATAAAAAAAAAATCATTTGTGGAAATGTAGAAGTTAACACAGTTTTTAGCCAGCTAAGGTCATTCCTTCCTTTCTTTCCATTTGATCACAAGGACGTGGCCAGTGTCGTTTTTCGAACATTAAAGTATTGAGTCACTGAAAACTTGTACAATGAGAATGATCGGTTACTCCTGGTCACTGATACGGATCAATTAAAGAACAGCAACCATAGATATGTACAATGAGTCCAAGCTCTAAGCAGTTAAGCTTAGGGAAACAAACCCCAAATTTAAAAACTGGAGATAAGCATGAAACAACATCAGAAATAATTATATTGGATTCAAAAAAATATATTAGAAATGCCAGCCTTGAGATTTAGAACTTAATTGTGTTAATATAAACAACTATTTCAAAATACTGTTGGAATCGATTAGGAAACTTTACGCATTGAGAATCGTCTTTTATTAGATGTTGTTAAGAAATCGGTTAAAGAAATTTAGTTTTTGCTGCTAAAAAAGGCAACGGTTTTGTAATATTTTAGTTTACAGCAAACTTTCCGATCTCTCCGAATGTATTAAGTAGTTTGCAGTTTTGAAAGAGGTTTCAATCAGCACTCAGAATATGGCTGCAATTTTGGTCATTTTTTTCTATTGATTTTTGTTCAACGATTTTTCTGCGATGAATGGTATTTTATATATATTTGTGGGACAGCTAGTTAATTAGAGTGTTCATTTCTGTATTGAAATTATCGATACTGATCAAAATTCAGGAATTTGAGGCTTGTTTTCTTCGACCGATGAACACAGTTTCTTGAAGTGAAAAAAATGGTGTTTTGATGACGCCGATCAAAACGCCATTTGTTTACAATTTTTGAACTAAAAGTCTAAAAAAGAACGTAATTTGTAAAATAACTTGAAACTACATTTTCTTTCGAAATCTCCTCAATGTTCACATAATGGCTTGAATCGTTTCGACATTTTAGACGTCAATTAATGAAATATTTTGTTTTATGAAAATAAAGTTTTCAAATGTTGCAAGATAAAAGACAAAAATATTCATTATGTATAATTCAATCGAAAAACCTTTTTTATGTTAGTACTCAGCAGCACTCTGTGGTCCCTGTGGCTCTGTGGTTAGCGATGTCGATCGGCTAGCTCTCCCACCCAGTTGTGATATCGGTACGATTCCCGATCCAGTTGAGGATCTTTTCGAGCTGGAAATTTTCTCGACTCAGCACTGGGACACGGTGTATCGTTGTACTTATCCTACACATGCAAAATGTGCCAAAAACAATATCGATAACGAATTCTCTCAACTAATCTTAGTTGATCGAGACCGCTATTAGCCCCGCAGACTAGCGTGCGATATTAAAAAAAATGTTAGCACTCTGTTATTCATAGATCTAACAATATTTGTATTTTCTCAACACCTTTATGTTTTTGAATCTGATGATTGTTGGCGTCTAGATGACATATTTAAAATAATATTTGTCAATTTGATTTTAAACCATGTCCATGTTTATTCTTAACGTAGATATTTTAGGTTTCTACCCTTTCAATTAAAAAACGAAATCTTGAGTATGAATATTACGAAAACTAATTTTGTGCAATGCTAATTAGTAGCACGCCGATACGCGTCACCGTATTAGTTTTCATTTTTTTTTTCATTTCACGTATTCCACTGCAAAGAAGGGCAGTATCTTAAAAATATAAAGCTTCGAGAAATAAAAAGGGATGTTATTACTTGTTGGAATTTATCTATTTTTGATACACCGGCTGAACACACTGCTGTATGAAGTCTCTGTGAATTCAATTTTTGCACTCTGTTCGACGCTCCGGACGTTATAGATATGTATCTCTCGTTTGTTCAGGATGCTCTTCCATGAGAGAAGCGTGAAACCAAAACAAATATGAACCCGAAAATAATGAAACTGTGGCAACTGGAGCGGTTCTTTTATAGACACTTGGACGTAAAATCATACTTCCGGGATATCTCAATTTCGGCCAACTTACAATTCGATTCAACAGCTTCTTCGTGGGTGGAACGCCGGAAGCATAGTCGTTTATCGTTGCTTTTTGGCACGTTCATGGCACTAAGTACTGGGGTTGAACGTTGGCCAAAACGAGTTTCTTTTTCTAATAGTATGCTGCACATTCAGAGCCAAACCAACAAATGTGGCCACCACTAGCAAGTAACGATATGGTTGTACATGAGATATTGAAAAAGAATGAGGCAGTCACCTACAGTCCTAAAGAGCAGTTTTGAACATGTGTTTACGATTGAATCGTTAAAAAATAATGCTGCATGAGACGGTTTGCTATTGAGTCATGGATATTGCTTCCTTGCCAGAGTAGAATGGCATTTTTGCTAATCGATAAATTGTTGAATCAGCAAAATATCTTCCGTGTTCAGTCATGGTAGCGGAAAAACAAAAAAGTTATTCTCTGCTGTTAATTCTGTCGAGTTTTGATATAAGCAGTGGTGGGCACCGCTAATCAAAAATTTAGCGACGCTAATCGCAAATTCGTTAACTGACGAATAAATAAATAATAATCGCTAAACGCTAATCGCTAACCCATGTCATGTAGATTGTTATATAGTAAAATAATTGCTTCTAAATGCTATTTACAGCAAATTGTTCAAAATATACAAAACAGTTCTCATGCTTCAAAATTTTGTGAAAGCAAGGCGGAACAAAGTACTTTTGTTCTATCGCGGCAGATCAATTGGAAGAATTATTGTGGGGGCAGAGTGGGTTGTGGGAGGTATATGCGAAAAATAATTTCTTTATGTATTTTTTGCGGTTTCGTAACTGTCTTTGTTCACGCGCATTTCAGAAGAGTTCTTTCACTAAGGTTGCAAGTTAACTTTCGAATTCAAAGTCCCGAGTATTTATATTTTTTTCTCCTGATTTTCATTGTAATTTTGCTCTTTAGACTTCGAAATTATTGAGAAGACACAAATTTTTCTTTAAAGTTTTTTCTTCCTTTCATTTTTTTTTGGTTTTTACGCGGTTTTCAGAGTTTATGTGTTTCATTAAGCGGATTTCAAAACTCACGCGAATTAATATCTTTGGTGTTATTACGCGCCACAGATCTCAATCATAAAACTCGACTTATGTGGCCAAATGTTACACAAGAACCTATTCGTAGAAGTTTGTGATTGTATTTGTATTATCATCATAGAGATATCATTTTAGGCATATAATGCACGCAATCAGCACACACCGTTAACGTCGAAAGCTAACGAAATCGCTAAGCCGCTGACTGAAAATTAGCGTCGCTAATAAGCGATTCAGCGAATTAGCAGAATGTGCCCAGTACTGGATATAAGTATATATAACAAAACGAGTTCCAACCAACTGTTAAATTTATTTGTATACAATCAAAATCCAGATGAAGACTTCTACAATTGAACATGTTTTTAATATGTCTGGGGGGGTTAAATAGTTATTCAAATAATAAAAGTTGCAGTTTTTGTGTTTTGTTTTTAGTACATTATTGTTGGCCACTTTTGCAAAACATCTTCCTATTGATGTAGGTACATGATTTGCGCAAAAGCCATAGCAATTTAAAGTATTGTTTGTGATTATTCGTACGAGAACTCTTGAGGATTTTCAATTTATACTGCACTGTTAAGTAATGGGATGCCTGAATGAAATTTTGAAAAATAATTTTTGAAAATACATGACTTTTATTTCGAAGTCATATCTAAAATGAATCAATTGTTCTAGTATTTCTCAATTATAGCGTGAGAGCTAAAGATAATAAAAGCCTTTGCTCTCAAGGTTCAGTAAGGGTATAGTAGTCACTCCATGCCAGTTTTCAATGCACTAAAAATGTTTTATTGACGCAGATACATTGGGAGATAACATACGGGGAAGGGACCCAATTTTTTTTAATAATAAAGTTACAACACGCACACGTGTGGATCGTTTTAAAGGACACAGAACAGCTTTGGGAATGGTGACAAGGTAGAATCAGTTTCTCTGAAAGTTTCGAGGCTTCGGTGTTGCTGTTTGGTGAGTTTAAGAACGGAAGCTAAGAGAAAATATCTTTGTGTCTGCGTAAAAGGTGAGGTGGTGAAGAGAAATGCTTTCGATGCCATCGAGCAAGGGCAAAAAGTGCAATTTATCTTAAATGCGAGTGAAAAGTTTTTCCTTTCAAGAATTCACTTCGTTTCTCTAATAAACAGACAGGAACCAGGTGACCGACAGGGGGCGGACTTGACGAGCGAACCCAGCGAACTTTGACTGATGGAAGAACAGTTTTATAAACAGGAGAGAAAATAATCTTTTACCCGAAGAGTCGCTGACATTTCTCGCTTTTATGTGATATTTCACCGTTGTTGATAGCTTGGATATTGAAGCGACATTTTGTTACTTTTTACGGCTCAGTTTCATTGAATAAAAGTTAGTTATTTTTCAGCCAAAGCAAAAGTTTTTCACGATTTGCTGTTAGGTAACAAACCGGAAGATGGTTGAAGGCGAAAAGCAACGCGGGCAGAAGATAAAATATTGAAAGTTTTAATATTGAGACAAAACTTGCCTTTGATGAAAAACATTTCGTTTAGTTTATAATGGATAAAGCTTCCTAATTAGAATATTTCGTATACTCTGAGCCAACGGTCACCAGCATTGACGGGTAGGTTTAGTTTTTTTTTTTATTTTTTTTTATAGGGGGGGAATGTTTGTAATGATTTATTTATGTACTAATATCTATTCAGAATTAATGTTGTGTGTTCTACTACAAATGGTGACATTTCAACATTATTATATATATATATATATATATATATATATATATATATATATATATATATATATATATATATATATATATATATATATATATATATATATATATATATATATATATATATATATATATATATAATAGTGTTGAAATATCACCATTTGTAGTAGAACACACAACATTAATTCTGAATATATATATATATATATATATATATATATATATATATATATATATATATATATATATATATATATATATATATATATATATATATATATATATATATATATATATATATATACGTGGAGTTTATATTGAAAATTATATAATATTTATATTCAGATTATCTTGTTAACTGATGGCCGAGTCAAAAGTGTCATTATCAAAACTTACCCTCATCAGTTACTTAGAGTAACAAATATGATTCGATCTAATAAATCTGAAGGCTATTCGACTGGAGCAGCTCTACTAGATATAGAAAAGGCATTCGACAGTGTTTGGCATAAAGGTTTAATAGCTAAAATGTCAAATTTCAGTTTTCCGCTTTACCTTACAAAAATGATACAAAGTTATTTAACTGACCGCACTCTTCAGGTTAACTATCTAAATGGTAAATCTATTAGATTCCCTGTTAGAGCTGGTGTGCCTCAGGGGAGTATCTTGGGCCCAATCTTATATAACATTTTTACTTCTGATCTTCCTGATTTACCACCAGGTTGTGAGAAATCTCTGTTTTGTGACGATACAAGCATTTCCGCAAAAGGAAAAAGCCTTCGTGTTATATGCAGTCGGCTACAAAAAAGTTTAGATAGATTTTCTTCATACTTGCAGAAATGGAAGATTTCCTCTAATGCTTCTAAAACACAGTTAATTATTTTTCCTCATAAGCCAAGAGTTTCATTTCTCAAACCCACCCATAACCACGTTATTAAGATGAAAGGTGTTGGTCTTCAATTGCTCTGATCAAGTTGAATACTTAGGGCTAATTTATGATAAGAATCTTACTTTCAAGGAGCACATTGAAAATATCCAGTCAAAGTGCAATAAATATATCAAATGTTTATATCCTCTTATCAACAGAAATTCTAGACTTTGTCTCAAGATTAAACTGTTAATTTACAAACAAATTTTTAGGCCAGCAATGTTATACCCATCTGGACAAGTTGTTGTACAACCAGGAAGAAGACACTTCAAAGGATTCAGAATAAACTTTTGAAAATGATTTTGAAGCGTCCTCCCTGGTTTAGCACGAACGAGCTACATAGGCTCACTAATGTAGAAACATTAGAAAATATGTCAAGCCAAATTATCAACAAATTCCGACAAAAATCGTTGCAATCCTCAATTGCATATATATATATATATATATATATATATATATATATATATATATATATATATATATATATATATATATATATATATATATATATATATATATATATATATATATATATATATATATATATAACATTGCTAGCCTAAAAATTTGTTTGTAAATTAACAGTTTAATCTTGAGACAAAGTCTAGAATTTCTGTTGATAAAAGGATATAAACATTTGATATATTTATTGCACTTTGACTGGATATTTTCAATGTGCTCCTTGAAAGTAAGATTCTTATCATAAATTAGCCCTAAGTATTTAACTTGATCAGAGCAATTGAAGACCAACACCTTTCATCTTAATAACGTGGTTATGGGTGGGTTTGAGAAATGAAACTCTTGGCTTATGAGGAAAAATAATTAACTGTGTTTTAGAAGCATTAGAGGAAATCTTCCATTTCTGCAAGTATGAAGAAAATATATCTAAACTTTTTTGTAGCCGACTGCATATAACACGAAGACTTTTTCCTTTTGCGGAAATGCTTGTATCGTCACAAAACAGAGATTTCTCACAACCTGGTGGTAAATCAGGAAGATCAGAAGTAAAAATGTTATATAAGATTGGGCCCAAGATACTCCCCTGAGGCACACCAGCTCGGGGACGGGACACGAGGCATATGGACGCTAGGCATATGGATGGTAGGCATAGTATGCTAGGCATACAGACGCGAGGCATAATGGATGTGAGGCATAATGGATACGAGGCATACTGCCACAAGGCATAACGGACGCGAGGCCGAATGGACGCGAGGCCGAATGGACGCGAGGCCGAATGGACGCGAGGCCGAATGGACGCAAGGCCGAATGGACGCGAGGCCGAATGCGATGTTGTACGATCGCATGATATCCAATTATGTAGTTCAGGTGTTATTATATTCCTAAAGAGTTTAAGTTGGGTATAATACCTTTCTTGAAATCATGCGGCGAAGACGCATAATCGAGGGCAAGGAAACGAGGCGGCACTAAGCCGCCGTGGCTTCCGCAGTCCGAGCCGGCCGCCGACCCGCCGTCGGAAGCGGCGGCCTCTCGCACCCAAACGACTGATCTACTGGTTTGCTAGGTCTACTCAAACAGAGTTTTCTTCCCTTAGTTAAGTCCGAACGAGCGGTAGCGAGTAAGGACAGCATTCGCTCGGACAGCGAGTCGGCCGAAGGCCGCGAGTTTATTGCTTTATAAATGACACTTTGAAGCGAAATACATGTTATCGAATGCTGTGTTGATGATGACGATAATAACACATTCCATATCACTTCCCCTTGGCCTTGTGTCCTAGCGTTTATTCGGCCTCGCGTCCGTTCGGCCTCGCGTCCATTCGGCCTCGCGTCCATTCGGCCTCGCGTCCATTCGCCCTCGCGTCCATTCGGCCTCGCGTCCATTCGGCCTCGCGTCCATATGCCTCGTGTCCGTATGCCTGCCGTCCATTATGCCTAGCGTACTATGCCTCGCGTCCGTATGCCTCGCGTCTGTATGCTTAACGGGGTGTCATCCACCAGCTCTAACAGGGAATCTAATAGATTTACCATTTAGATAGTTAACCTGAAGAGTGCGGTCAGTTAAATAACTTTGTATCATTTTTGTAAGGTAAAGCGGAAAACTGAAATTTGACATTTTAGCTATTAAACCTTTATGCCAAACACTGTCGAATGCCTTTTCTATATCTAGTAGAGCTGCTCCAGTCGAATAGCCTTCAGATTTATTAGATCGAATCATATTTGTTACTCTAAGTAACTGATGAGGGTAAGTTTTGATAATGACACTTTTGACTCGGCCATCAGTTAACAAGATAATCTGAATATAAATATTATATAATTTTCAATATAAACTCCACGTATATATTAAGCTCGTAAATAAGCCTGAATGCATGAAACATTCACATGGTTGTTTAACTATATTAAAACCATCACAAATAAAAATTCGACATGTTATCGATAAAATTCTGTTCTAGCGAGTGTTGGGTTACATTCCTAGCGATATCGAATCTATTTCGGCAGTAAAACCTTTGTTCGAACAACTATATGAGAAACAAACTACCCAACCTGTTGACCATGCGTTGAAACTATTGTCGAGCTTAACAAGAGCTATCTGCGAATTGCTCCGTACGCAGTATGGTCATTATTCTTAAATGAACCTGTCCATCAGTGGATGTAGCCATCGAGCTATTTTGGAATTGCCTTGTTACGGAACATCCATGAAATGTTCTACCTTCACTCACTGGTGCTGCTCCATCTGGAATCGATCGAACTGATAGGTCGATTAAGCAAGGTTTATGTGCCATATTCGTTCAATTTAAGCCGATTAGAAAAGTTTCATTTGCCAGGGGTGGCTATTTGTTCCTTTTCATTCAGTTTCTACAGCATAGCCTGAACGACGATTTGCACGCAGACAGCTTTGCCTTGTTTTCATGAATATTTCTTTAGGTACGTGAGAATGTGTGCAACGCTGTTGGTGGGTTATGCCTATCTGGTTTGACATGCAGTCGCTGTTGTGCAACAACATTTTCAAAAGCGTAAATCTAATAATCACACATCAGACAACGGAAGCTGCTTTATTACAGAATTGAAAACTTTTCCGGCAGACATGAGAAGTCCCGCGGCGCGGCATGGTTTAAATCGGTGCTCTGTATTGTGTCGAAAGTAGCCTCCATTGGATATATATAGTTGTATACAGAGTATATGCAGTCGGCACATTTGCCATAGCTGTTTTGCTTAGTAAACCAATATCCAGACGCTGTGTTATGCTGCATTTGATACACATATTCTGTGGTCTTCCTCCCAGAGCTTTCTAGCCTAGCACATATGTAACCAGCAAAGACAGCAAACGTCAGACGAACGTGTTGATTTTTCTTGCTCGGATACTGTGTTTTTATACTGCGATTCGCCCGCAGTTGTTTGTAACCTTGAAAACGTATTGATCGAATCAAAAAAATGCATGCCTAATGATGAAAGAGATTGATAAATCATGATAATGTGATCATAAAAATTAGAAATTCATTATTCAGAGTATTCAAAGAATTGAGTATTAAAAAAGAAGGGATAAAAAATCGCCAAGTAGGGATATAGAAACATTGAATGATGAAATCAATATTACGTAGTTCAACAACAACTGATAAAAATACTATTTGCGGCAAAATGTTTTTAGTCTTCATGCGCCAATGTAAATACATGAAGTGCAGAAGCCCGTGACGGAAGCATCGGATCACAGCCCTTGAAAGAAAACTTCGAAACAAAAAACTTATACAGCAACAAACATCCTAACGATGGTTTAGCAACGGCGGACGTCTGCAAAAATGAACATGACAACGATGACAATACAGAGATTCTTACAAAAAGTTGCCCTTTGAAAAGGTTCACTGGAATGGAATTTCCACTCTACACTGTTGAAAGTGCTGCAAGAATTATGGCACAAGTGTCTTTATGCCATTCGTTTTTTCTGATGCACACGTGAAGGGGTGAGGAGAAATATAAAAAATGAACAACAAACAAGAACAGCATCCAACAATTTGGCTTTCTTAAAGTATGTTGCGGCGAGAGCAGCATTTGTGGCAACTATTGTTCGCCGTTTTAAAATGACACTCTTTGCTCAAGTGATTCTTTGATATAATAAATTTCTAGTATTTAAAGTTCATGGATGGAGTTTACCACCATTCGAATTAGTTTAAACAAGTCTTAGGGGTCGTTCCTAAACCACGTGGTCATATTTTGATCACTTTTTATACCCCCCGTACCCCCCCGTGGTCTTTTGTGGTCTTTTGGCCAACCCCCCCTTGTGACTTTAACCACGTGGTCTTTTTATTTGTCAAGTGCCGAAAATTCGCAAATTTTTTTTTACATTTTTATTGTTAAACTTTCAGTACATTCTATATTTCTAAAATGCAAAAGCTTCATTCTTGACTAAGTGGCAACAATAAATTATAAGTCAGAAAAAAAGACCACGTGGTCATTTCGTCAACCCCCCCACCCCCGTGCGTGGTCTTTCGACAACCCCCCCCCCCCAATAATTTTAACTTACAAATTGACAAAAACAAAATAAATAAAACATTATGTCGAATTGAATTATAATATTTTTGAATTGGACGCGAATTATAAATGCAATTTGTTCCAAACGTTGAAATCGGTCGGGGTGTCCAGACAACAAACACGAGTGACTACGTTGATATGTACAAATATTTGTAGCAATATTCAATAGCGGTCATAGCAGTAGTTACACACTTACACATGCACAATTTTTAGGCAAAAGCGTGCTTGAAACGCTCTGAGGCGAGATCAAAATTTCATATAAAGTTTTTCTGTTTTTAATAACACAATCCGATAATATTTTACTTTATACTTTCACTTGGTTGAGACCACAGAACGAAACAGAACGTAAATTGCACCGCAAGAATTAGAGCATACGGGTTTCTCAGACTTGCCCGGGATTATCATAGCCGAAGTAAGCCTGCTATCGTTCATATCATAGAGTGAATAACATGAATTTTAATTAAATCTCTCGGGTGGATCGTACCGCAGCTTGCTGAATTATAGTAAGCGAGTCGATCCTTGACTAATAATCAGATAATAACATATGGTACCTTAGGCTCAATTTTTCAAAACTTGTTTTTTCTGCTCTAGGATACAATTCCGAGTTTAGTAAAATGTTTGTAGTTATTCGCTAAAAGTTCGCTTAATCCTATCAAATTGAAAACTGCTCCACCCTAGCTTAGGGAAAGACTTGTAAAGGTGATAGTCCAGTGTGAGCAATATAAATATTTTTGTACTCTACAGGAGCTCCCAGCACTTGTTTTTTCTTTTGTCAGACTAACGAAACAGAATCTATAAACACTGATCCAGAACGGAGCATATATGCACAGTAGTATGATAAATCCAACCCAAATGCATACGTTTATTTGTACCTAGTATGCTTTGAAGGTTCCAATTCACGCTGCTCTGGTGTTTCTGATGATGTGAGGAAATGTTTCTAAGTTGGCGCTTTCAACCACATTAATGATGGTGATGATGATGAATGTTAGATGGGCACTTATACGATGAGAGGGAGCGTGTTTGTGTCGTATATATTTATGCTAGTGAGAAAATCTTTGCGGAAAAACTAGCATAATCATAACCAGCAGACTAGAGTTAAAAAAAAATATTAAAAATGTTGAAATGGTGCATATTATTCCCCCGGCCAGTATCTCAAATTTGTATTCAATTTCACGTTGCGTTAAAACTAGTATAGTAACTACTGATTGTCGATGAGAGAACCTCAAAATTATCTCAATGGCACTATGCACCACTGCGGGATACATATCCCATTCCGGAAATCGCACTATACTCCCGGGGCTGCTTACTTTTAAAATTCGTTTTACGCTTTTCCTTACAAACGACGTGGTTGTGAATTTAGATGCAAACTTAGACTGGTACAGTCGACTGTCGATGATTGCCATGTACTTATATGATATTCTGGATCATTCCCTAGCGATTTGGTTGTTTCATGCTATTCGGAATCAGACAATTCGTTCTACACCGTGTTCCGACCATATTCCACTCAGTTCGTTTTCCTTGTATTATGTGACTAGCGGTTTTCCGTTTGAGCCACATTCGTATTCAGCAGTCGCCTGTCAGTGGGTGCCCGCCAAAATTTCGTTTGACCGGCGCCTTTTTTTCCTCTTGTTGATGGGTATCGATTATGACTCGTGAGACCTGAGCTCTTTTTGTTATTGCTATGCCTTTCAGCTCTGTTGCTATCGATCGTCTGAGAATGGATCGGAAAAAAGTAAATGATACATTTTATATGGTGGAAAAAAACTTTCGAATGACATGTTTATTTCGAGAGCAATTGCTTCAATGAAGTTGAAACCATTATGTCTTACTCTGGATCGTTCGAAGCAGTTTGGAATGATGAACTAACGCCTCTTAGTGGCAGATTCAAATCTGCAGAAAGTAGAATCAATCTTTTATGACTCGTAGTACATTATAAAAATGTTGTGAGAATATTTGTGAAGTCTTAATACAGTCGTCCAATCACATGAAATATTTCAGTTATACCACTAATATCTAGTTCATTTTCATGTTCCTCAATTTTTTAGCATGACAGTAGAAAATGAGATAAAATTCAAATCAAAGGTTCCGGCAAACCATAGCCCATTGATATAAAAATAATCAACCATTATATTCTGAAAATGGTGATTAATTTACCCGCAAATTGAATTCAATCACGCGAGTAATCAATTATTCCCTCCTTTCAACTCAGAAGGTATCGCGGAGCGCATTTATGTTCGTGCAAATGTGTATGTTATCGCCCCTTCTCGTTTTTGTATCAGCATTCTTGCGTTGCATCAGACCACTATAACGGTGATATAAAATTAATTTCCTATCATACCTTACAGTAGTAAGTTAACATTCACAATATACTTTACACTCGAATATTGATGTCATACCGGTTTAACAATTGTAACTGTGACTGGTAATTGTTACAAACTGTATAAAACAAAAAGAATGACCTGTTTTCACAAATTTTACACAGGTAAATGATTCAATTTGCCTTAAATAATAATTACGATATCATGTCTTATATAATTATTACGATATCATCGGAACTGGGCTAAGTGAGCTCACAATGTTTTTATTTCAAAAGGTTCAGTGCATACCTGCCTGAGTTAGGGATGTGGTTATCAGGAACTGTAATATTATCATGGAATAATCACGTTTTCTTCCAATAAATTCGTAGAAAAACAGCTTGATATCTATACCAAAAAAAATATTCGTACTCTTGGTGGTTGTAGAAAGTATCCTTAATCAACCATTTCTATTTATGTTTGTTCAATGTAGGCAGGTATACTCGGTTTCCCTCGAGAAGAAAAAGGTCATTTATTTCGTTCACTACTTACAGCGCACAATATGTAGCCTAATGACAACGACGGACAAGGGCAAACCGACTAAAGGAAAATGATTCAACTTGGCTTCTTCGAGTATAGCATATCACAAAGTCATAACTCATGAAATTGGATTCGAAAATGACAAAATTTGAGTTTGAAGATTGTTTGTACCGTCGCACATAGGAGTATTTGAGCCAAAAAGCTGGCCAAAAGTCCAAGTCGCTCTTTTTTTGGTAGTAATTAAATATATTTATATCAAAAACGTGTTATTTTCGCATAATCAACACAAAAAAGGTGACATTCATTTAAAACGTCACCCAATATATAAAATATTACTTTAAAATCGCTTACTCCATTTTTGTGGTGTCTTTTTACACATTATTTGAAACAAAGATTTAGAAATTTCCATATAAATCTTCATTTAATAAAATGGGAATAAAATAAAAAAGAGCAACCAGGAGGAAGATTTTTTTTTCGTATATTTTCAGAAGGCTTTGACCTTTCTGTCAATGAATAAAGCTTCGACGGGACTTGCGCGGAAGGTTACTAAATTATATAATTAATTTCACAATATTATGGACATTTCGCGGTCGGTTTTCACAATCACTTATTTCGTAAACAATCCATGATTATTTTATGCATTCAACGTTTTAAATATTGCAAAACATTTTACTTATCTTGTAGATTATGTTCTGTGAGAGAGAATAACTTTTTGACAATTTTTTTCAATTTTTTACGCCACCCGAGCAGTAGCACGTATTTTTTAAACTGACCAAATTACTGTGGAATAACTTTGAAATATAACAGTTTGGTTTATGTGATAAGACACAAATGGGTTCTTGGATAGCATGAGGGTATGTTTCAACTGAAATCAATTAAAAATAATGGAAATCGTGTATTTTGTATGTCGAACTTTTGGCCAACTTTTTGGGTCAAATACTCCTATGTGCGTCGAACCACGTACAACGTAAACGTATGCCGCAGTGCTTGGGTAAAGAAAATTTCCAATTTACCAAACGTAGCTGGAAGCAGAAAAATTGTCATTACCTCAGTAGAGTTTATTTTATCTGGCCCGAGCGAAACTCATTCCACACTTCCGGGCGCCCTAACAGCTTTGGTGAAGCTTGGATTTGACTTAGGAGGCAGAAAAAATTCTGCTCTCTTCATTTATATTAATTATTTACTTGGTCAACAAGGTTGTGATAAATCTTTATAAAATAAGTAGATGAGGAAATCAAGTAGGTACGTCAAGTTGAGATTTTAGAAAATCATATGAATTCACTTAATAAAAATAATAACACTCAATCAAAGTTGATGCAAACACGCAAAAATAATAAGAATTTATCGATTTTTGATGTAGATATCAAGTGACGTTTTTACCAACTAGGGTATGTGAGCCAGTTATGACAAGTGCACCCGTTATGACTATATCGCATAAGCGTAATGGTATTGGTATTACTGATTATTGCCATAGCTGGTAAGTTTTTTAAGGTATTGTTTTAACTAGCACACCTCCCCTACTTGGATAATTCGCACTGTTTCTGTTGTGTTCGTATACAAGAAGCTGAGCCAACGTGATTAAAGGATAATTACATTTCAATCAGTCGTAATAACAAACCTACAGCGGAAAGTACGAATCAAGCAACTGCCGTTGACGTTTTACTCATTTTCCGCTCTTATATTGAACCCAATCAACTTTTCAATCCAGCGAATAATTCTGGTCAGCACCTGATATCTGAATGTGAACGACTTTTTGTTATGCTTTTAAAAGCTCGTTTTCATTGAAAGCTCTTGCTAAGGTCCTATTCGTTTCGAAAAATAACTTTGTCGTCCTTACGGGTTATTGCAGAACCACTACTCTTAACGTGTATAACTCTAAACAGCGAGACTGTCTATGGCGCAAACTTGATTCATTTAATTCAAAAGAAGTGGTTGGTGTAGCAGAGTCAGTGCAGCAAACCTCGAACAGCTGCGAAAACTAAAATCTCGATGATTTGAAATAACAAGCAGTCTTTAACAGAGGCAACAACAGTCTTCATTGGGAGCATTTATCAAGTTCGTTTGAAATCAAATATTGCTTTAGAATTGCTTTTGATTATATCCAAAGAGGCGACCTGAGTTCTTAAGGAGGAAATCGGAATGGTGAAGCTCGTGTTTGTTGAGGAGTTTGTGGTTATCGATGTTTAGAAGAAAATCCAATCGGAACTGTTCGTGTACTTGAAAACGTTGTGGACTTCTCAGTACTTTTAAAATGGGAAATAGGTTGCAACTTACTTCAGCACTTCAATTGGGACATTAGAAGAGAAAGGTAGAAAGAGATATTTAAAAATGCATCAAAAAGTTGAAGTTGAAATTTAGTCGTACCGCCATTTTAACAACCTTTCAATGACAGCATATTTATGTATACGTTTTTATACTGCAGAGATTAATTACAAACATTAAAGCTGAACTGTTTCCAGTCACCAATTGAATTTGGTCTTTGAAAAAACACTTTCATTTCAACCAAAATAAGTTCAAGGGCAATGTATATTCAGATACTCCCAAAAGTATATTTTCAAATACAATTTATTACTGGGGGAAAAACGTTAAATGGCAGTAAATTTAAATTAAAAGATTCATCATCAGTTTTTTCTCCTATCTTTAACGACCTAGCGGTCAGTCTTGAAATTTCTCGAAGTGGTACATTGGATCTTACGCCGAGTTTGCATTTTTCGTTAAAGACCTTTAGCCATCCACAACTTCGACTCTACTGTACTTGCTCTTGTTTTCGTCGCCACTATAATAAAAAACGAGACGCTGCGGTAAAGGTTTTTTTTGCAGCGAATTACAATCATTATATTTCATAGCTGCAACATAAGCAATGGTTGCGTTAAGCAATTCCATCCAATCAATACTGATGACTTATTAGGATTTCCTATTAGATGAAGAAAAAAAATAGGATTTTCTACTTAATTTGCATTTAGCAAAATGAACCGGAATTGAACAGTTCAATGAATTTCTAAGGTTTCGAAGAAGATTCTTTTAAAACATCGGTGCTTGTTCTCAAGCCCTCGCAATAGTTCATTTCTCATAACTCAAAGAAAATTAAAATACAAAAAATTGTGACACTGATGCAAATGTTAAGGTCACCACGATCTGTGTCTACAACATGCTTTGATTACCAATACAAATCTATTACCTGCTTACGTACTTTCACGTGCAAAGGAGAAAAAGGCGAGAAACTTGTTTTTGACTAGGTACTGTGCTAGAAGATAGGAAGGGGGAATAAATTTACTGTAAGGTCTTTTTATACACGAGGGATGCGTTTCAAATTTGTATGGGATCGCGTAAAAAAAGACTTTTTTGAGTTGTGAATATAGCGGAGAAAACCGTTTTAAAATGTTTGAAACAAGTTTGAATATGATAGTGGTCAATCTAGAGACCAACATTCAATATTTTAAATTTTCAGTATTTACACCAAAAATTGTGAATTTTTTTGAAAACTGATATATGGTACCTAGTGGCCTGAAACGGAAAACGTGATTTAAACATGGTCGATATCTTGTACCGTTTTTAAGTAATTAAGAAAAGCAACTCGCGTTAAAATAACCGTGTAAAAAAAAGACCTTACTGTAGTGCTCTTGTATTTGACAGAAAAAGAACCCAAGTAACACGGTTTTTCGTTAATAAGTATAAGCAACTGATTTATGACTTAAAAAGCGCAAGGGGCGGAGCCAATATAAAACATATATTTTACTTTGAATAAATTGTTCACACAACTTGTATAAAAGAACCATATATAGATAACAACAGTACAACTGTACAACTTCAAGCTATAACTCTGATATATCTAGATAAATACTTCAATAGGTCCTATCTGCTTTCATCGTTCTTCCAGAGCACCTTTTCATTTCGTTCAGAAGGCTAAATTGATCCTCCCGCTATCAACTTGTGCAAAGCACGCGTCATAAAAGGTGTTTAACAAGTTGTGGTGATCGAATGAAAGTGATCGATCAAAAAGTCAATCAAAGCAGATAGGACCTTTTGAAATGTTTCTCTAGATATAACATTAATACGAGTGGATTAAAAGTTCATGTTTTTCTTGCAATTCATTTATAACTGGTTTGTAACTTGATGTTACAGGAGCTATTTGGGAAGAGTACTCACTAGAAGAGGAAATCAATTTAAGAATTTATCTTTTGAACATATTTTCAAAATGGACAAAAATAATCGGAGCTTGAGAGGAAAAAAGGGAAGTGTTTGAGTTCAAACTGATTGACCGGATTACCTGAAATTTTTTTTTATATGTATTATACAGATGTGAGTAATTTTTTTTTCAATTGCAATAAGGTCAACATACATTAGACACCAGTAAAAACAAGTCAGAAAGTGCATCTATTTTTCCAACATTGTCATTGAACTGACGTAAGATTTAGATGAAAAAATGAAAAACCAATTTATTTTTAAATGATTCATCTATTTTATATGGTTTTTGATCGAACAATGTTAGTTTGAAACAGTGCATGTTGAAACGCTTTAATATGCAATGAGCCGAAGCTCTCGCTTAAACAGTTGCACAAATGCATTATTTATTTCATAGAGTATAATGGTATGGAAATCAGGCGTTCAGTACTTCATTCGGCAATAAATAAACATTAATTGGGGTGTAATTTAAGCGGGCTGCGATCATCAATTATTGTTATCTAAATGATACAATACAGGAAACATTCCACTGGGAGTCTCTTGATTATGTGTGACAGCCTTGGGTACAGAGACGACGAAACAAGTCAATTGATGTTTTAAAGCTCGATGTAAAAACGTTCTACAATATGTCTGTTTCTACCACTTGATGTATGTATTCCGCGTGCATTTGTTACGCATTGGCCAAACGATTCGTACCAGAAAAATAAATCAATTTAAACATTCAATTTCTATCCTATTTTTCTTCTGTAATCTCAAAATACCAATTAGAGAAATTGAATATTATACCCACACAAATATATGTATGGCCTGAGCACCTGTAAAGTAAATATTGCCACTGCGATTCTTGTCCATTTCGTGAAATAAAATCCAATCGCTTTATCCACCCCTTGGCAATCGGAAGCTATTCTTTTTATTTACAGTCCAAGCTTGCCTGGAGTATCGTGTCCTCATTCCAATCTGACCACACTTCCTTTGGTGCTGCGGCTTGCGAATAGCAAAGATGCCTCGCCCGCTTACAAATTGAATATAAAGGTATAAAATTTATTACATTTTATTATTGTCGCATCGTTTTGTTCTGTTATTCGGACCGCACCGAAGAAAGTTCCGCCGAAATCCACCCCAAATAGTTATTGTGCACTTCGGTTTATGTGGAACCCATCGCCCGATGGGGATAGCTTTCTCCCCTATCTGTACCAACTTATCTCTAACGAGTAAAAGCAGATGCTGCTTTCTACAGTGCTTGACCAAAGGGTACACATGCAATGTTTGATTTTTCTTTTACAGGAAGAATTTAATGTTATTGTAATCTTAGTTCGGCAAAGCTAAGCTTCTTACTGGCATGTTGACACACAAATTACTGCTCTGCTGTTATAATATTTTATTAAAGATTGATAGAACAATAGCTTTCGCATTTTGGATAAAACTTTATGCCTTGCCATTGTTTTTATGAATATAGCTCAATTGTGGTTGCAGGATTGGAAAATCGGTTTTAAAGATAGTTTTGCTTGCAAATTCATAGAAGTCGTTACAAGAACGACTTTTGCCACTTATTTATGGATGACTTATCTTCTAAACTCTATGGTTTTGATCAAGTATCTAGTTCGACCAAAAAGTGTATCATTCTTGTATACGAGCCGTTGCGGAACAGAGTTGTCTATAAACTATTTTTTTCAAAAATGAGTTTTTTGCGTAAGCCATGTCTACTCAAAAAGCTGAACTTAGAGAATTATGAAAATTGAAAATAATCGAACTTTGGAGCTGATGTTGAAAATTCGTCCGTAGCAGAACGGCCATGTAATGTCACATGTTTTCAAATTTGTCACATGTGATTTGTAACCTACCACATGTGATTTATCATGAAACATGTAACATGCGAAATAATTTGTAATATGTAACATGTTTCGTTACATGCAATGTTGGATGTGACATGTATGTCCCTGAAATTCTTGGCCATTCTCATCATCATTCTCAAATTTCGCGAGGCTTTGGCAACGATAAAGCAGATATATGCTTCTTAGAAGTGAGTTGACTATCTATCAGCACTCCTAAATCTTTTATAAATGCTTCACGCTTAATCGGTACTGCCCCAAGATTGTAGTCGAACATAACAGGCCGCTTTTTCCTGGTCAGCGAAATCACAGAACATTTTTCCGGATTTAGAGTCATCCTGTTGATGCCACACCATTCAACAAAATTTTCCAACTGATGTTGTAGATAGAGAGCATCCTCTGAGCACCTCACTCTGGCGTAAATTTCCATGTCGTCGGCAAAAATATTCTGGGGCGACTAAGAATGCAGTTCACATGAAGTAGAGGATGAAGATTAAAGGCCCGAGGTGACTACCTTGTGGGATTCCGGAAGAAACATGAAATATTCGCGATATGTTGTCTCCACTTTTTACCATGATGTGGCGATTCACAAGATATCCTGGCTTCCATGGCAGTAATCCGGAGGAGCGGTAGCTGCCGTTCAAGGGAGATAATGAAAGAGAAAACGCTCTGCTTCTTACACAAAAGCTCCGTTGTTCGAAGTCATCCATCTGAAAGCCTTATAGTAGGAGGGAATAGAGTGTAGAAAGAAAACCACATCCTCAGAGTGTACTGACGATCAAATACAAACCGTAAGATTTCAATGCCTCCGGATGGCTCGGAAGTACGGCGGAAAGTCTTTCATTCTGGATGATGAAAACTATTTTTCTCTATCGAGGTCTCAAATGCCGGGAAACGATTGATTCTACACTAAATACGAATTCACTACCCTCCAAAAGTGATGTACAAGTTCAAGTACAAGTTTGAATCGAAGTTTATGTTGTACATCGCAATAAATTATAAGGGAATTTCAAAGCCGTGGTTACGAATCAAGTGGTTTGGTCATTAACAAGGAAGTGTACTAGAAAGAGTTTTTGTAGAAAATGCTGATTCTGTTCAAATATGTCCAATTTCAAATACTAATAAATCGGTTAGTATTCGATGGATTTCCTTCGGGGGAGCTGGCTGCACTGCCCACAACAAGCACGCAGTTCATTCTTGCTCTACGTTTATTTTCATTTATTTAGTGGTATTATTGAAGCATAAACCATACAAGTTCTCAGAAAAAGTAAATTTGTGCGTGTTGTATACGTAAGTGATAAAAGCAAGTAAGTTAAAGTGCATCTTTTAGTGAAAAATCAATAAAAACGCATATTGAGAATGTTCATACAAATTGTGTCTAAAGTGTCAGTGTGAGCAGGATAACACAATTCCGTTCGTAGTAAAAGCATGCGAAGAGCGCTTTATTCTGGTTCGACACGAACGACGTTGCTAGCGAGAGGAAGAAGGAAACGCGAAAGAGACAACACAAGCTAAGTATCTCTGCTCTTTTTCGCAATAAATGTATTACATGCTGTCGTATACTAGCGAGAGCGCAAGCATAGAGCTTTCTGATAAATCAGTCACGCACACTTAATGCAGTTTTTACTTTGCTGCTTTATCGGTAGTCAAGTGGTGGAATCTGCTTATGTTGCACCGTAATGTGAATCATATATACCTACTTGTGTTCGGATTCAAAAACATAATCCGTGGAGAGGCCTACAAATTCAGTCCAGTCCAGTATATTTTCAATTCAATTCAAAATTATGTAACACAAGTACAATTTGAGGGCTTTGTGACCTTCATGGACCTAAATTTATAACCTGAGCTTTACGTCGATGAAAGCTTCGTTTAAATGACTGATTTCACTATTTCTAAATAGGAATTTAGAAACTTGTTGCCATGGTCACGTGTGCAGCACCACTAATACTGTGGCGGGATTCGTGTGTGGGGTATTGCATAGGTTTATATGTTTTTTTTATAAAAATTACCAGCTGACAGTGTTCTATTGAGCATTTGCTCTAGACATCCTATGCATTTTACTGTGTTCAAGTGCGCGAGATTGAGAACTTTTCACATGTGTTGTTGCAAACAGCAACCGCTTACTGGATGTGTGGACTGTGGTTACGTCTGCAATACGCAAACTACACAAGTGAGTGTAGAGATTTCTGTCAGGTTTTGGGCATTTTGTTTTCATTTCATTTTATGATTTTCCTAGCTTTTGAAAAATAAACTTGAAAAATTATTTTTTTTTTCCTCATATATTTTTGAAAAATTATGGAATTGGGCAAATATTGTAATATATTAACATTTTTCAATTGATATTGTTTAAATCTTGGAAGTAGACATAGCACGAGTTCATGTCTATTATATTCAGATTTTGATTGGCTTGGCCTTTTGTAAGTAAATTCTGTTTGTACTTTGTTTAATATGCATATTTGCATTTTCTTCAAATTTTATGCTTTGAACGCATGGAACTCTGCCAGTTTTTTATTCAATAGGTGTATTAGGTTACTCATCTATAAATAGACTTGCTAAGGCGATATATAGGAATTGCATAATTTATAATACAAACCACGCACTCGTGTACGTGGACCCAACAATACCTTTACTGTTGGTTTAAATCGGTTTCAAATCGTTGAGTTTTACACACTTTTGAAATTTACTTGGCAAACCATACATTCGTGCGCGGCTCCAACATTATTTGTTGGTTTAACTCGGTTCCATTTTTTAAAGTATAATAACTTTTGTATTTCTGTCAAGCAAACCACAGACTCTTTTATGGGTGGTTATTGTTAATGTGTGGGTTAAATCGAATATGCGTCGTGTGGTATAATATGTTGCATTACACTGGGTTATACCGCACATAGTGCCTGGCTCCCATAGCATTTTATATTTAGTTTAAATCGGTCTCAAATCAGACAGTCTTTTAACAACATACAACCAGTATACGGAAAACATCGTTAGTCGATCTGCTAGGCATAGAATCAAATGTCCCGGTGACATAATATTTGGAGACTCCGCGTTGACACCATCGCATTTCCTACAGATAGATTATCAAGGCGTCATAGGTTTCGGTGTCAGGTCACTTTACGAGAAAGCGATATGAGTGGCAATGCGTTAAATATCAATACAATCTTCGTAGCTTTCGTAACAGTTGTTAAAAATAAATCAAAGGGAGCTACGCTTCGACTTCATAAGGAAGTATCCGGGGATTTGAATATGCTCAAATTTAGTTATAGGTCTGGTATTCTAGCGTGTGCTTTTTTGCGGTATTACATCATTAAACAAAATGATTTCGGATCACGTTAAGATTTTCGCCGTGAATATAATGAACTCGTAGGCGCGATATTTGTTATGATAAACCCGCACACTGAGCTAAGCGCATCGTTTACCAAAACGAAACCTGCTGCAAACCCTGCCTTTTTCTCCGACATCCCTGTGATTTCTCGTGGAAGTGCAGAGGTGTTCTCGGCTTCCAATAAAGCGAGTATCACGTCAACATATTCCTATACACACTCCTTCTTTGACCTGCATTCGGATGCGGCCGGCACTGGTATTGCCTTATGTAAAGATTAAGGTCACCAGTTTTCACACATTGAGGATGCATGTTAGTCCCAAGCATCATCCGTTGGTTCTCTGTGTAATTACAGCTGATCTGGCAATAACGGAGTAGCAATCGCGGGCGGTCAATCATGCTCATGCTCAAAATGCTGAATCTGTTCATTCGAAAACATCACTCAGACTTCGCCAAGAGAACGCTAATGTTTGTGGGGTACCAGAAATTTACAATAGGTGTCAGTAGACCGAAACCCGACAAATCTGCCGCAGTATCGTCTCATTGACACACGGCGGATCACGGACGGTTTGCCAGTGTTCACTAACCGCATAATTTTTTGTCGTTTATAAGTTTTGCATACATAGACCACTGTTCCCAAACAATTCAAGGACTCCAGTGAAATATATATGAAGTGAGAGTAGTCTATATACATTGGTATAATAAAATAACATATTTCGCAAACAAAATGTTAGTTGTATCAATCATCATGTTAAACTATTTCATACCGTTTATATGAGAAACATCTGTTTAAAGGAATTTGCTAAATAGAATTTTATTTGGAGATTTTTCGAAAATTTGTACTCCTGCAAAATTTGCTCCATGGCACATAGACTACTTTGTTCCGTAAGGGCTCATATTTCATACTACTTATTGTAGAGGAGCCAAATGTTAAATATACATTTAATGTGGTGTAACGGGTGTTACCTGAAAGGATGAGAGAGGGGAAAATGCAAGTTAATATGATTGGCGGTGTTTATACGATTTGTCCGCTGAGAAATCTAGTGAAAATGTTACATTTGCATTATTATTATTCCCAGTGGTCGATTAAAAAAATACAAACCAAGTGAAGGCAAGTTCCTGTAAAAACTAACTACATTTACAGTGATGAAATGCATTGACCTCTAACGGTCTATTTGCTTTTATGAACGGTATCTATAGGGATAAGTGTATGCCTGCTACAACGGATTTCCACACACAGACGCCCGAATCAGCTCATTTGCATTTATATGCTTTTCCATTAGGGCATTCGGCTGTTATTACCATTGTAAATTAATTGAATATGATAGGATGACATTTTTAAATCACTTTCCCGATTTAATTTGTGCTGCTTAAGTGGCTTGAATAATTTTCACTCCTACAACATTTTGGCGTAGTTTTGATGCTGATTCATCATCATGAAAGCGAGATTTCAAAATGCTGGTGCGGACTTTGAAAATTAAACACTGAAATCGAAATACTTAACTATTACCTAAATTATATTGTCAAAAACTTTTCCATTATTTGATTTCGAATGATGTGCTGAACTTTATCAGTTGGCTTTATTACGAGGATTGAGCCTGTGAGTGTTAAATACTTTCCCGTATAGATAAGCAATGCGTTCGACGGATCATTTAGACAAGCTTCTCATTCACTTTAGCTATATAAACTTGAGATAGTTTTCGCTTGTGAGGAATTCAACCCAATTGTGCGCTTCAATTCATCTTCCGTGAATGCAGCTTCCAACTTTTCTCCTTTCCAAAGTCTGTTCCAAATCGCCAGCTATCAGTTCTTCTGCACCCCTTGAATGAAATCGCAAAGTGTCGAAGTAAATAAATCTGCTTCAGTGGTGTCATCAGGTTGGCTATGAAGTAGTTCAAATATAAGGTCTAAAAATACCTTTTGCAAACAGAATAATAGAACAAATGTACATTAAATATATTTTTTGAGCATGTCCATTTTCGAAACACCCCTAAAGCAGTCCAAGTGAAGTGAAATTTTGCAAAGCTTATTTGTTTGGGCCAATAAATAAAATGTGCATGGTCGGTTCTTTTAATTCGATGATGACATTTTGCCCATGCAGACGACCTTGTGATCTTCGAACGTTTACTTTCTACCGTCAATAGTGAATTAATTTGTTCATTGTCTTTTATAGATACTTTGTATTCAGGTTTATAGAATCAGCTTGGTAAAAAAAATTCAGACTTAAGGATATCATTTAGCTATCACTTGAATAAAGCTTTTAAGAAATGTGACATGCTAAACTACAAAAAATAGAACTGTACAGCCATTATAACGTAATATTTAACTAACCATAAATTTTGCCTTCAAAATAGTTGACTAATTGAATGCTCAATTAATCTCTTACCTAGGCTTGAGGTCATCATACTCTTGATTAAATCATCTGTGTTTTATTTGGAAACATTCTCTTTCTTACAAGTCAATATTTTGACAAACATTCGTCCAACTCCAGACTATCTAGACGTTGACATCATGTAAATTACCTTCCTTTCTGCACTAATATTATTCTTTCGTACCGTTTCTATATGCTAGTCGTTCAATCTTCATCCACTGCGATGTCGACATAAGTGAACATCTCCGCAATTCATCACCAGTTGATACAGTAGAGATCCATCAGATCCATTAAATGTAAATTTATAAACTCCGCAACTTATGCGATACTATTGCTGCGCTCTAGATATACAATATAGGAGATTTACAACCCAGTGATCAACTGAATGAATCAACTACAGTTGGAACCCCCTTGCAGAACGATGCCGTGCAAAGGGCCTAAACGACGGAAATAAGCGTGAAGAGGCAATAAAGCAAAACGGCGCACTTCCCAGAATGCAAAATAGATGCTGAATCTCAATTAGGTTAACTTCTTCCTTTTTGCTGGCTCCTCTGGTAGTAACCTTCTGGAAAGAATAATTTAAAAGTTTGTTTGCCTTAAGTTTCTTTCCTGATTTCTAATAAACATCCGACGACAAGGATTTTGATGCCAGCCCGGCTGTTAGGAAGAGAAACAGAAATAAAAAAAAACAGAAAGGATCAGCCTCCTTGTTCTTCAGATTTAGAAATAAACACATTATGTATATGGCTCATTAAATTTAATTTCTGATTGAGACTTATTATGATTGGATTTCTGTATTCAGTTTCCATGTAATCAATAGTGAGTAGTTTTGCCTCAACACCCATTATTCATTTGTGGTTTCGCTGTGAGTAGAAAACAAGCATGTATCAGTCCGTTAGACCATTTCTAGGTTCTAGTTTTTCGTTTTTCTCTGTATTGCTGAGAGAAAGGCACAAAACTTCATAATCAAGTTGATAAAAAATTTTAGGAGCAGCGATATTGAAATTAAGTACATATAATGCACAAAATGTTGAAGCGTGCTTCAAAGAATAATAATAATAATAATAAAAATAATAATAACAATAATAACGATTCCCGATCGAGTCTAGGATCTTTTCGAGCTGGAATTTGCTCGACTCAGCACTGGGGCACGGTGTATCGTTGTACTTATCCTACACATGCAAAATGTGCCAAAAACAATATCGATAACGAATTCTCTCAACTAATCTCTAGTTGATCGAGACCGCTATTAGCCCCAAGGCTAAGCGTGTGATATTGTTTGTTGTTAATAATAATAGTAATAATAATTTGCATTAAATTTTTATTAGCTGTAGAGCAGCGATTTTTATTAAAGATGAATATTATTTATTAAACCCCTAAAAATTTGATATTTGACAGTCTGGTACAGTATTTTACAACACTTTCACGGAACAGTAAAACAGCGACTATTTATCCAAAACACATGGTTAAAAAGCAATGGTGGGCACCATTCCGCTAATTCGCTAATTCGCTAATAAGCGACGCTAACATTCAGTTAGCGATTTAGAGAGTTCGCTAATTTTTGAGCTGGTTAGCGAAACTGTTAGCGTCGCTAAAATTTTGGCCTTCGAAACGCTAATCGCTAATTCGCTAAATTTTGTGGAGAAGCGACAATAGAAATATTTAGAAAAACTGTGAATTGCTGATGGCGTACGTAAATTGCTTCGAAAGATGAACATACTTTACTGCGAAAGTTACTTTTGTCAGTTTTTTACCCTAGAATGGAGTTCCAGTTATCGTACACGCCACAGGAGCATTTTGAAGAACAAGCACAAGGTCTTGATTGAATTTTTGGCACACCAAGAACTTTGGTAAATTGCAATGCGCTTGAAATTATGACAGCTTCGGTTCTACTTTTTCGATTCAGATAATAATTGAATTCACATTCCGCGTCGAACACTCGACAGAAACGGACGTGCAAAGTGGTCGTTCTATTACAATCCGGTCCGTGTGTACGAATAGCCAAACAAAAGAGTGTATTATTCGCGCTAAAGGCCAACTAGATTGTGAGTTGTGTCGCTACGTTCTGTACCCGGCTCGCAACTTTGGCTGTATTGGTGCAAAATACCAGCTGCAGTTTTGATCTGCGCACAGTGAATAGATCTTTCTAATTCAAGGCCATCAGTTTACAGTCGAGTCGTGTCGCTGTGCTGAGTGATCTCACACCCGGCTCACTGCTGGTGGCTGTATTGGTGCTGCTGTACTGGGTGCAGCTTTGAACGATCGGACAACCACTGCTGGAAGGAAGAAGTAAATAGGTACGTGTTCTTGTCGGCGCTAGTGCGCTACATTTAGCGCGATGGATATAGATCCCTCGCCTCCCGTGCCACCATCCCCGAACCCCCCTGACCCTGACCCTTCTGTTACCCCCTCCCCTGTTCATTCTCCAGTCCCCCCTCGCCCCAGGCTTTACCCGGACGGATCTCAACAGGGCAGCTATACTGTTTATTTTCGTCCAAAGGCAGGAGTGAATTCAAAGCGATTAAACATACTGCAAATTTCTAAAGACCTGACGAAGGGGTACAAGGCCGTGACCGAAATTTCCAAGGTCCGACCTAACAAGCTCCGTGTCGTGGTCAGTGATCTGGCACAGGCCAATGCTATCGCTTGCTCTGAGCTCTTCACACGCGAGTATCGCGTTTACATACCCGCACGAGACGTGGAGATCGACGGTGTCATAACCGATCCGAGTCTGTCTGTCGAGTGTATCCTAAAAAGCGCAACCGGTTGCTTCAAAAATACCGAAACACAGGCGAAGATTTTGGATTGTAAGCAATTGCAGTCCATGTCTCTCGTCGGCGGTAAAAAAGTTTACACTCCGTCAGACTCGTTTCGCGTTACGTTTGCCGGATCTGCACTCCCTAGCCACGTCTCGATCGACCAGGTTCGTCTGCCTGTGCGATTGTATGTACCCCGTGTTATGAATTGCACCAATTGCAAGCAGTTAGGCCACACAGCCGCCTACTGCTGCAATAAGGCACGATGTAGCAAGTGTGGGGAGACTCATGCGGAAGATTCTTGCAGTGTTAATGCTGAAAAATGTATTCACTGTGGGGAAAACCAGCATGAGCCCGGTGTACATGCAGCGCAGAGATAAAATCAAGCGGTCACTTAAGGAGCGTTCAAAGCGTTCTTATGCTGAGATGCTGAAGAAGACCGTGACCACTTCTACCATAACATCGAACCTCTTTGATCTGTTGTCCTCTGATGAAACCGATTCTGACGATTCATCAGCGGGAACAACTTATGCCAATCCTGGGGAGTCTAGGAAGAGGAAAAATGTTTCTTCTCCTAAACTTCCCCGTAAAGGTCCTAAGATTTCCCAAAGTGTAATGAAAAGTACGAACAAACCAAACAGTGCAGCAAACTCCTCCTGGGCTTGCAAATTTAAAGTCCCAGAAGGAGTTCCCAGCACTGTCGGGAACATCTAAAACCCCAGTTGTTCCTTTTGCACATCCAGTTGATGAAACAAACTCTGGATTAGTGAAATTTTCTGACATTGTGGACTGGATTTTTGAAAATTTCAATGTACCCGATCCAATTAAAATTTTTCTTACAGCATTCCTCCCAACAGTTAGATCATTTTTGAAGCAGTTGACTGCCCAATGGCCCCTCCTTGCAGCGATTGTATCCTTCGATGCCTAATTCAACTGCGTATATGAAGGATTCTATCTCTGTCTTACAGTGGAATTGTAGAAGTATTTTACCAAAAATTGATTCGTTTAAAGTTTTGATAAATAAAAACAAATGCGATGCATTTCCCTTTGTGAAACTTGGCTTACTTCAAATATTGATCTCAACTTCCATGATTTTAATATTATTCGCCTTGATCGAGACACCCCATATGGAGGAGTACTTTTAGGGATTAAAAAGTGCTATTCTTTCTATCGTATTAACCTCCCCTCGATTTCAGGCATCGAAGTTGTCGCATGTCAAATGACAATACAAGGTAAAGAGCTTTGTATTGCCTCAATATATATTCCTCCCAGAGCACAGGTTGGGCAACTGCTGCTCTTTGATTTAATAGAACTTCTTCCCTCGCCACGTTTGATTTTGGGAGACTTCAACTCTCATGGTGTGTCTTGGGGTTCCCCATACAATGATAACCGCTCCTCTTTAATCTATAACCTTTACGATGACTTCGACATGACTATTTTAAACAACGGTGAAATGACACGTATCCCGAAACCTCCAGCGCGCCCAAGCGCTTTGGATCTATCCTTATGTTCGACGTCGCTACGGTTGGATTGCACATGGAAGGTAAGCGATGAATTTAATCATTTACGCGTGCAGTAGATCCCTAAAATTTTTTCCAATAAATATCGAAACATCAACTGCGACAATATGTACTACACTGACGGATCACTTCTTGATGGGTCCACTGGCTTCGGTATCTTCAATAACAATTTAACCGTCTCCCATAAGCTCGATAATCCTGCTTCTGTTTACGTCGCAGAATTAGCTGCAATTCAGTACACCCTAGGGGTTATCGAAAAAATGCCCACGGACCATTATTTCATCTTTACGGACAGTCTCAGTTCCATTGAGGCTCTCCGATCGATGAAGGATGTTAAGCACTCTCCGTATTTCCTGGGGAAAATACGGGAACATCTGAGTGCTTTATCCGAAAAATCTACTCAGATTACCTTAACGTGGGTCCCTTCTCACTGCTCGATACCGGGTAATGAGAAAGCGGACTCTTTGGCTAAGGTGGGCGCAACAAACGGTGATATTTATGAAAGACCAATTGCCTTTAATGAATTTTTCGCATTTGTACGTCAGAATACGATCATCAAATGCAAATGTTGGCAAAATTCTTGGACCAAGGGGGAACTGGGAACGTGATTACATTTCATAATCCCCAAGGTATCGACGAACCCGTGGTTCAAGGGGTTGGATGTAGGTCGGGATTTCATTTGCGTGGTGTCCCGGCTTATGTCCAATCACAATAGATTTGACGCGCATCTCCGTCGTGTTGGGCTCGGGGAGAGTGGTATCTGTGCCTGTGGTGAAGGTTATCACGACATAGAGCACGTTGATTGGTCATGCCCTGTACACCGTGACGCCAGGTCTAGATTAATAGCTTCCCTGCAGGCCGAAGGTAGGCAGCCGGCTGTTCCTGTTCGTGATGTCTTGGCGAGCCGTGACCTATCCTACATGTCCCTTATATACGTTTTCCTCAAATCCATCCACGCCCCAGTTTAGTCCTATCCCCTTCCGCCTACATCCAACCAAACGACAAGAACACGTTAAGACCCCGGATCCGGAAACAGCCATCAGACCCGTACGATACTCTCAAGGCCCGATGGAAATAACCCAATATGCCAGTCCGTAATATCTTGGCCCAGCAGCGGAACAAATTTAATATGCTGCTTACCTATGGCAATGAAAACCATCAAACAGCAAACCTGTGCTTTTAATGCAAAATATTCTAGCTTTAAGTTAGATTTAGTTTCAGCTCGTAGTCGGCAGCGAGGATAAAAAATTTGCTTTTAGTTATTGAGATACTTTAGAAAGCAAGCTACCAGATATAATTGGCGCCGTTAAACATTGAATTGTATTTGTGCCGTGTCAAATAAACTATAGATGAAGAAAAAAACAATAATTGAATTTTCATGAAAACATTCCTAAGAGTACCTATCTATTTTCAATGTAAGTTAAATAACTTTTGTTATTCTTGTTTTTACAAAATCAAATATGAATACCGTTTCGTGAACCTGTTACTGTAAATAGCTTTAAAAAGTAATTGTTTTCGTTTGCTTAACCAAAACAGATCAAAGTGGTCCAAATCTTACAAAACACGAGCATTAAATATAGCGATGTGACTATTTACATATTAAAAAGTTAGCGATTAGCGATTAGCGAAAGTTCCGCTAATATGGGTTTAGCGTTTAGCGATTATCGAGCTAAATTTTCCGGTTAGCGACTTAGCGATTAGCGTCGCTAAATTTTCGGTTAGCGGTGCCCACCACTGTTAAAAAGTATCACTGTACAGGGTCTCCTACGAAAGGCAGAAAATCAAAAGGCAGAATCACGAAAAGCAGAATTTCGAAAGGCAGAATTTTTCATAAGGCAGAATAACGAATGGCAGAATCAAAAAAATGGTCTATTTTTTTTAACAACACACACTCGCGGCCTTTGGCCGACTCTGTTGTCCAAGTGTATGCTGTCCTTACTCGCTACCGCTCGTTCGGACTTAACTAAGGGAAAGAAAACCTGTTTGAATAATCCTAGAAAACCAGTAGATCAGTTGTTTGTATGCGAGAGGCCGCCGCTTCCGACGGCGGGTCGGGGGCCGGCTCGGACCGTGGAAACCACGGCGGCGTTGTGCCGCCTCGGTTCCTTGCCCTCGATTATGCGTCTTCGCCGCATGAATTGTTTTATGTTAATTATAACCAACAAGCCGTCGAGACTAATGTAAGTTATACCTAACATCGAAAAATTACTCTCCGCGATGCCGTGAGAGTCTTTAGGACCTGATCCAAACCAGTTTGCGCGTTTCGGATCTAATAAATTAGGCTTGATTTGCACCTCCCATCAAAACTGCTCATTGCTTGTGACCAGTTATTATATCTGGTTACCAAATAATATTAAATAATAAATGTAGAGTAGCAGCTTTGATACCGTAACCCGGATTCGCACCAATTTGGCATCACGCACTTGGCTATCGTGAGTCAGGTTTTGCTACCAGTGATTCTGCCATTCGTGCCCTTCAAAATTCTGCCTTTTAAAATATTCTGCCTTGCGTGTACGGTCATAGAATTCTGCCTTTCATGATTTTGCCTTTCGTGATTCTGCCTTCTGTGGCGAACCCACTTTACCTTTAGCCGTGGTGAAATTATGCCATATCAATTCATCTTTCTAAAGGTTAAATTGGTCTTTTGACCCCCATAAAATGGCTGCTAAGCACGCGTTGGATGTCATATTATCAATCAAACCTTATGAACATTAGGCTGGCGTTTGTTGTAGTCAATATTGCAAGTTTATTTTTACCGAAAACAAATATTAATCATTTTTCACGAATTCACCCTTTGTGCAAAATTTCTACTTGTTCGAAAATAAAAAAAAACCAGATTTTATTGGATATTTCAATGTGTACTTACAAACAATGTGGCAGTAGGTAGAGCGGGGCTAGTTGGTCATTTTTGGTTAAAATGTTCTGTAACTTTTTGTAGATAATATTATATTAACTCATCACATGAAAATGTTGTGTTAATCTAGCTTCTATAAAAAATATGAACTAGATAAAACAGTTTGCAATTTTGTGGATATTTTATGATTTTTGAATCGATGTCAAATTGGTCAGCTAGCCCCTCAGGTAGGTTGTTCAGGGTGTGATGTAAGTTGACCATTTTTATTTCAGAAAGACAATTTAGTTAGGTATCCTACATCAATGCATTTGCGACAGCCTGTAGCAGCTGGGCTCTAAATCCCAAACCAGATTTTATTGGATATTTCAATGTGTACTTACAAACAATGTGGCAGTAGGTAGAGCGGGGCTAGTTGGTCATTTTTGGTTAAAATGTTCTGTAACTTTTTGTAGATAATATTATATTAACTCATCACATGAAAATGTTGTGTTAATCTAGCTTCTATAAAAAATATGAACTAGATAAAACAGTTTGCAATTTTGTGGATATTTTATGATTTTTGAATCGATGTCAAATTGGTCAGCTAGCCCCTCAGGTAGGTTGTTCAGGGTGTGAAGTAAGTTGACCATTTTTATTTCAGAAAGACAATTTAGTTAGGTATCCTACATCAATGCATTTGCGACAGCCTGTAGCAGCTGGGCTCTAAATCCCAAACCATAAGAAAAATAACTCATAGTTGCATGAAAAAAAAAATGTTACTCTTGCATACCTAACGAGAAATATATGTTGAAATCGAGAGCAACATGGATTAAATTGAGAACCGTGCCCGAATTATAGAGTCGCATCTGAATCACAAGCACAAAACTATAGATTCATTTCGTTTTGTTTTGTATTCACCCCAAAGTACGTCGAAATTTTCGTTAGGTAGGAGGCATTTGTCAAAGCATTAGTATGCGTTATAATTATTTTAGATTAATGATTCCGCATTTATAGTGTGTATCCTAAAACATTCATAAAAATAAAGATGAAATGAAGATAACTATTGCCAAATTGCTTATAGTTTAAAAAACAAAAATGGTTGCAAAGCAGGACGCATGCTTTTTTCGCTTGGCTTTAGTTTTGATCACAAAATGTACCGTCCCTGGAATTGCATACACTTTGTTACTTTGTTACTGTTCATCGATGATGTGCGTATGACCAACCAGCCCCGCTAGTATGTGACCAACTAAATGAAAACTACTCAAAATATGTGAAAAAAAATTTTTGGCGAAACTTTGCTTTACTCAGCTCCAAACTAATAAAAAGAACTTTCATTATGCGTTGAGCCAGAGCCAGTTCAACTTGGAAACCTTGGAGTAGAATTGATGGCCAATTTGACTCCAACCAGTATTTCATTTTGTCAGTTGTTAGTTTCTTTGGTTATCTGCTTCATTGAACACGATTTTTCCGATGCGTAGATTTAAAGATAAACACGATTTTTCCGACGCGTAGATTTAAAGATATCTTCATTGACCAACTTACCCTGTGACCAACTAGCCCCGCTCTACCCTTTAAGCATAATGTAGACAGGACAAGCATAAAATTTGAACTGACTCGATTGTTCGCCACAGACGATTAATTATTAAAGTATCTCACAAAGAGTATTCCATAACAGATTTCCAGATAACATGTGTGGACACGAGAGAACACCAAATAAACAAAATGTTAACAGCTTGTCGATACACAATTGAAAAAGGGAAAATGACAAACAAAAGTTTTCACATTTCACGAATGACAAAGTTTAAACAATCTAAGAGTTGATCGGAAACAACGTGCTTTTATTGGAAATATTGGATGTGGGAAAACTAAGCCTCAATCTCTACTTTATGAACATTGTATCCATTCGAAATAAAACGAAATAAATAAAGCAGATGTGTAGTTTGATACCAGAAGTGACCTTACTTCGAAACAAAAAGAAAAACCTTTATAGGTAGTTCGCTCAGAGGCACACATTCATATTCCTAACACAGTTTTACTCTCACACTCGCAGATACAGTTCAAATTGACAACCCGAGACAATAGTTAACGATAGATGATGAGCGGTTTTGAAAACTTTATCATATCATAGTAAAGGTAAAAACGAAGAATGAAGCTGCGCGAGGAAGATTGTTGTGAGTCTTCGACCTGTTATGAAACAGGTGTTTGTTTTGTCGAACATTAAAATTTAAGCAAAGCCTTGGTGCTACATTCTGATTCGGAACTAGACCTTCTGTTTACTATACGCAGACTTCGCAGCCAACCGTTAATTGTACAGGACAATTGCGAGGCTAGCGCTACGATTCTACTGACACTAACAGTCTCTCCCGAGTCAAGACTCGAACCTACGGCGACCAGCTTGTTAGGCCTACACCGTACCTCAAGACCAGCTGGGAGAGTTTTTTGTTACGCATATCGTTGTTCTCATGTTTTATTCACGTAATATTATCAGAAGCAACTGATATGACGGTATATACGAAAAATCAAAATGAACCACAGAGACTCTGAATGTTTAGAAAACTTATTCATATCGTTTTTTTATTTGCTACTGCAATAAATTACATTATTCACTAAACAATGCCCAAACAGAGAGCGTTATTTCGAATAATCAGAATGTATGGACGCCAATGGCGCCAAGTTGACCTTTTGTGGTATCATGTTTAAAATGAAGTATTCTGCAAACGGAAAAAAATCTTTTTTTATTAACTCGCGTATAATGATCTAACTCGCGTTAGATCGTTAACTCGCGTATCTGATCAGAGCGATGCCCTTATTTCGGTTTATTTGAAGAGCACAGAATCTGGAAGGAAGATTGCTAAAAAATATGGGGTTTAGGCTCGAAGAGAATAAGGCTATGAAAGGAACAAATAACAGATTACTCCATAAAAAAATAAAAGGGTAAAAAGAGATGATTTGATTCATAAACCTACCTACAAAATACTGAATTTTTGAAACATATTTTGATATATATATTACTCATGCTTTTCATTTGCTGGTCATTCATTATAAGTAGATTTTGATGTGCTATTCAAAGTAAGTTTTCTGTGAACACTTAGCATGATACGAAGCACTACATTCACAGTAGTGTTACAATTCTTCTGATACTTATATATGTATAATGACTCTACTATTCATTATTTTTATTTAATAATATCGTCACAAATTAGGTCTTCGATTAAAAACGCGCTTTGTGTTGAGAATGCATAGTGAATGGGCTTACGAAGAAATTTACAGTATTGAGTAGAGTGGGCTCTGGTCTGGTAGTACATATACTGATTTATGAACAAGTAGTAAAATATAGACAGTGAGCAAAGGTAAGGAGAAATTATAAAGGGAAATCCAGTATACCGTCACCATCACCGGAGGAAATGCCACACGAAAGATAAATCCTACTGAAGCATCATCAAAATCGATTACATTCTTCACATAATTCATGCTCGTCTGAACGACTTTTTCCTGTTTCCGCGACTCTACAGTGTCTCAGTACCAGGGAGGGTATTTTTTCATCTTCATTCTAAAAGCACCAGTGGAAAGTAAATATTGTCCTTTCAATCATTCTGATGATTTTAGCATTTCAAACAAACAGCGAGCGCGATGAAAGGGAAACGGAAACGAAATAACGACAACAGCATCAACAGCTAGGGAAATCAAAGCCTTGGCAATCCTATGAGCACTTTGGCCACAAGCATGGATTGGCATAAAAAATCACTGTACGTACAACAGGGTGACTGATGGAAATGTGGTCTTCGAGGATACTCCATGGAAGCTTCCCACAGTAGTAGGTGCGAACTAGGTGCAGTTGCTCTATGGTATGCTCCGGATGGATTTGAACACGTTGCCAACCTTCGGAGACGTGATTTTTACCCTTTCAACTTTAGCTTTACCAGCCAGAAATGGATTTGCTGTTACTTCGATATTCTATGCAAATTACATAGAATCGTTGAAGCTGATCCAAAAAAACTTGTTTGTCTCATCTTCCACTTCACACAGGAGCTCTTTTGGGTAGAAATGAAGAACAAATAGGCAATTTATAAAAACCAAATAAACTCATTCGATCATCATGATTATGGGCTTAAGCATTGGATGACTTTGAAATTTCTGTAGTAAAACTAATCAAGTTCTGTAATGTTCTGAAATCTTGAATGATTAACGTTGAGGGATACCGTGCTTTATAATAGAATGACGCATATGTAGTTGACTATAGTGTGAATCACACATATGTAGTTGACTATAGTGTGAATCACGCATATATAGTAGACTAATTTAGCGTTGTTTAGATTGATCAGTCTTTCTGACCATGGCCATTTCATGGCCAATAAATTTCGTTATTGGTATCAGGGCTTTATGAAAACATATGCTTCTTTTGCGATAGTTAAAAAAGTCAATCAAATAATTCGTATTAATTTTCGCATGAAACTTGTACCTGGAATACGGCAGTTAAAGAACAGTGGGGATCAACAGCAAAACTGCAAAATGATGATATTATGAGATAGTATATCCTTTTCCTATGCATCTCATTATGCATCTGAAAAACATCTACCAGCGTATTTTTCCATTTTTTGAAGTGCCTTTATTAACTATCCATTAGCGGCTACAAGAGTCATGTAAAAAAAGCTTCATGCTTTATTCTAAAATTCACCAAATGTCATTCACGAACATTTTTACTCACATTGATTATGACAAGAAAACGAAACGGAATTGAGCTAGTTTTTTTTTATCTTTCTGAAACACTCTACACTGGCTGAAAGAATACTACCGACCATTTTTCACTTATATATTGTCGGTTTGTAAGAAAAATTCTCCTGCAAAATTAAATCATGTCTTTTGCAGGGGAATGCCTTTTATTTCATTGCCGTAGGCCAGCTTAAAGATAACAGCAGACGACTGAGTCAAATTTCCACTTTCGTTCTTTCTATCTTTATTCGCTTTTTTACTGCACTTATTATCGCTCAGAAGATAATTAGTTGGCTGGTTTGCTGGTTGGCTAACTGGATAGCTAGCTGGATGGAGTACTACCAGCATCAGAAGATGAAAATGAGTGTTAAAATGAGATTTTTCCTGCGATAATGTTTGTGGTGCAATTTATATTTGGTTTCGTATAAATTGCTTATAAGTCAGCTGCAAAAGTTTCCATCAGCCATGGGCTAAACACCATTGAAGGTGAAAGGAGGAGAGTATTCGAAGTCATAATTAGATGCTTTAGTTTATATTCAAATTTAAAAAATAATGTAGAATCACCGCGTTCTGGTGAAATATTTTTTGAGGATGCATGAGTATTTTAGTTCAAAACTTTTTCATCATGCACCCAACAAAACTCTTCAGATGGTGTAATATTGCAGTTATAAACATGTTAGCATAAATTCTGGTACCACCTGTGCAGTCTATCTTCCCTGACTTTTAAACTGTGCGCGTACCAAGTTTTCAACTTATACTTTTTCAGAAAAGTAAATAAATTTCAGTCGTTTTTCCTACTCCATCCGAAATAAATTTGTGCATTTAACACTTCAACTGACATGCAACAAAGAGGCGGCTCAGGATACACCTGCTCGTAAAACTGTTCGTGCTATTTGTGCTTACGAAAATAGACGACTTGGTTTGTAGGTCAACATGGAAGCTGGTAGTGCCGAGGTGGAAATTAACAGTACCTTCAACCCAAGTGCCGTTTTTTACAGGTAGGAATTTGGATGGAGTTTATCTCCAAACAGATGCCACTGGGGGCGTGATGCTTCGAAATACAAGTGTTTAATTTTGGGCGGACCGGCATTCCACACGAAAGGATGAATCAAAGTTATGTTCAAAATTGTGTTTCTTTACCGTATTCAAATTTTGTGCAAATTCCAGAAGACGTTTCAACTGTAACTTATGGATTTATGTTCATGTTCAAAGTAATGCAGGTCCTTAACTTTCTAGACTAGGTCTTTTACGCTGCTGATCCTAATCTGATGAGCCATTCCCTGCCAAATGACCTATCGTCCAATATCGATCCCTAGTTATTTGAGTGAAACTTTACTCATGCTTAGCAAACTGAGTATTTTCCGCGAGTGGAAATACATACAGGATCAAGAGTAACTTTCTCGAAGGGTGTATGTATTTTGGCATTGTATCTTTTAGTTGTAAAGTAAAGGAACATGTTGTGCATAGGATATTGTTAAAGCTTAAAAAAACTTAAATTAATCCACCTAGCGGTCAGATTCAGCCTTTCTCTTTTAAACTTAATATTTGTAAAAATAGATTTACTTGAACGCTTTAATTTAATAAAAATATATTCATTCTTAGGGTTCTAAAATATTTATGTTGTAATTGAAGTAGAAAATATGAAATTTGACGTAATGTTAGTGCTTAAGAAATAGCGAAATAAAAGAAATGACTCTTTTGAACAATTTAATCACGAGCAATAACGGAAACGTTCGAATAATACGATACCAGATTTAAATTATGTTCAAAGCAGGTAGGGGAAAGTAGGTAAAGACACCTTAAGTCTCAACCTAACCTAGGTTATTAACTTAGGTATTGCGTTTTAGATCGCCGTAGTCATACAAATCGAAACTAAAGCTCAATTGTTATCGTAATTATCTTTGGTACTAGTGAACTTTCTCCAGGTTTTAGGAGTCGTACACAAATTACGTAACGCTAAAAACCTAGATTTCAGGCCCCCTATGTAACGATAAGTTACGTTCGATATGACTCCCCCCCCTCGATATAACAACCTGTCCCCCCCTCCAAATTTGCAATTTTGAGCATACATCACAGTTACGTAACGATCTCAACTACCCCCCCCCCCCTATGTAACAATAAGTAACGCAGACTTAACCCCCCTCCCCCCTTCATGCGTTACGTAATTTGTGTATGACGCCTTATGTGTTTTGAGTCTTAAAAAAAATATGACTTTAAATTACAGTTTTTGACATGGTTGGGAAAGACGAACACCTGGGGTGGGTGAGATGGACACTACGATGGTAAAGGTGTACTACCGCAAAAAAAATTTTGCTCATTACGTATTATTGTTTTTTAACTGTTCTACGTTGTTGGAGTTAATCTATACATCACGTGAATAATTTGGAAGAGTAAGCTAGGATGAAGACAAAAAATTATTGTATCGTGCCGTGTCAAATATACTATTATTAAATTTGACAGTTAGCTCGCTGAAAACCAACATTGCATCTCAAAAGTATTGACACACTACTAAGAAGGTATTTGCATCACTCAACAATCATGATACATTCTAGTTTGTGAAACATTGAAAGTGTCCATCTTACCCACAGTGTCCGTCTTTACCTACTTTCCCCTATAGTTTTAAATAGTCTTCAAGTGCCACCACACGGACGCCAACACACCACTGCAATAGTTTCTAATGTCGTTTTCGTTTTTGCGGTGTAGCTACACCGCGGACTGCACTTTGTCCTATAACTGTTTTTTTTTCATTTTCCGGACTATTCCGGATTGCCCTTTTTCTGTCCCGGACAGTCCGCGAAAGAACAGAGTGCAGTTTTGAAGACACCAATCAAAATCAAAATCAAAATAAAAAAAAATGTGTCAAAATCGGTTTGTTTTGATTGTTATCATTGATTTTTACACCATACCATCATCGTTCACTACCTATGCATATTCTTGCAAATTAATATTAAGTTCAGTAAATTGGTTAAATTTTCGTACAGTAGCACAAACGCGACAAAAAGACAATGGCGATAATGACCAAAACAAAACAAAGTGACAGCTACCTCTGGTATTACGCACATCATTGCAACTGCTCGGAAAGTGTTTTTTTCAGCTTCAAAGTGTAGTCCGGGACGGTATAGTCCTGCCGTAAAAACCAGCTTTTTGGATGTAAATAGTTGCCGAAGTCGTTTAATATAATTGGAATGCAATCCTACTAGAGAATGTTGAATTGAAAAAAAGGAAAAACCCAATTCATTTGGGTTCGTGTTTGTTTGTCTTTGTTGTAATGCAAAAGAAATTCGTCTCGTTGTGCATTAAATTTATTCTAATCTATTTGTTCACAAAAAAATAAGTTAAAACGGGTGCCCGCCCTCCCATAATTGATAATATGCTAATCGAATCGAGCTGCGATTGGTTCCTGCTATCCCATTCAGTGGTACAAGAAAAATCATTTAGTCGATCAGATAGTATCGCACTAATAGCACTGCCTGCTGTGATCAGCAACGCCTCTCGGTTAGTGGTAGAATGTTTTACCGTCGTCCGTAGTTAAGCCCGTTTTCAGTTGGTCGATTCTTGTTTCCGTTCAGGAACCTATAACATTCTGCTCTACGGTTGGTGTGCCGCGTCGAGCTACAGGAAAAAATTCAATTAAAATACATGATTTTATCTAATCTTTTCATCTGTTTTGTGGTTAATGTCCATGCTATTTCCAAACAACTTACCATTGACCGTTACCAGAGTTTGATTCTGTTCTATGAAGGACCAAAAATTGAAAAAAGATATCATTTGCTCAGGCCAGAAGTTAATGAAATATTCCACGCTTTTCGTGTAAAGCTCAAAATAAATCGAAGACTAAAATTAAACACAAATTTTGATTAAGGTTTGCAATTTCCGTACGATTGCACCCTCAGTTCGTGGTTATCGGTTGAATATTGATTGCCTTCGTGTAAAATACGTTGTTTGACTGAAATAGAATTATTGGGTATTGGTGTTCATCACCAAATGTCAAGGTGTATTTAATGTTTGCATTTGTATAAAGCCATTCACATTTCAAGTGGTATGGGGCAATCCACATTTCAGGAGGATTATTTTTCAAATTCTTTTCTCCATGTTTACTAAAAGACAAATTTTTGATTATTTTGGTAAAGTTTTTTTTTTTAAGAACTTTCTCGTTTTATTGAAATGGTTCAATATATGATTGTATATGTATTAGGTCATAGCTATAAAAGCGATAGCAATTCTATGGATAATCTTTGACATGCAGAGTTGCAGTTGAATCTGGTATTTAGAGATGACTGGCATTAACAGTATATGAGAAATCGTATCAATTCATAATCATTTTCCAATGTTCAAATACTCACGAAATAACTGTCTATAACTTTCATGGAGATCTTATACCAATCAAATTAAAGTTCACGCTGTCATGAGTGTTTAGTTATTTTTTTGTAGTTTTCATAAAAAATAAAGTTTTTGAAAAATGATGTTTTTTTTTCTTTTACCATTTTTTTCATAGAACCGTTTAGCTGCTCACGTATGATTCACGTATTTTATAAGAAAATACTTAGTAAGTATCTATTCTCACTAGAATGTTAATTGTTATATGTTACAAAAATTTTGAAGAACTGTATCGGAACATAAATTACATAAATATTTCAATGCAACCTCTGATTAGCTTCTTTGCTAGAACATCCGGATTCGAACTGAAGCACGAAGAACAGAGTAAGCCCCGAAGACCATCTCTTCACTTGTTAAAATTGAAAGCACTATTGAAATCTATTGCGATATTTGAACAAGCAAATGGAAACACTGCAAAACCGCTATCTTCTCTTTCACAGAATCAGCACTGATTGGACCGGTAGCTGTAAAATGCCCCCAGGGAGCGGGAACGGTACCGGAACACAACAAAAAATCCACACTGTTTCATCATCTACCGTAAACACTAACGGCTATGGTACAATAACAACGAGACAAGGAAGAAAGTAGCATCAAAATGTTATGTAAATAATTGTTGAATCCTCCCAGCGCTATAGTTGGTGGGGACCTTAATAAAGACTTAACGTGGGCGGATTCAACAACCGACCAGAACAGGGTCGAGTACCAATGACAAAATAAACACTGTGTCCACTCAGCAATTTCTGGTTGGTAGCCTTTATTGCCTCGTTTCCTATGGTCGTAGTGCCGTTTGCCTTCTCCAACAAGTTCCTCCATGTTGAAAGAGAGAGAGGGAGGAAGAGAAATAGCTCTTGTCCTACGGGTTTCTTGACTAACAAGGATTGGCACCACAGCAGGGTGTAGAAAAACAAACTCTACCGTAGTTGGAACGTATTTCGTGTCAGTTTCTCAAAACCATTTTGGAGCGAGAAAGTATGTCTGTGTCACAAGATGGGCCAAATGACTGTTATAGGTTCGTTCTTTTGAACAATGAGGCAGATCAAATGTGTCGTCTAAATGTCTTTCCTATTGTGTAAGTGTGTTTAGCCTGAGAGGCGATACTCAACTGCCAGTTAGACAGACCCTGTTACGGTGGAACGAAATCAATCGTTTAGGATTACTTAACTGGTTCAACTCGAATGGTTATAGATTGAATGGAAATGCTAATAATATTGCATGATGTAGCATGGGTTGATAATAGAGGTATAGTATTGCGTATTTTCTAAAATAGCTAAAAAATATTATTGTTCAAGGAATATAATTTGCGATTCTACCTCTAACCCATTCCTCGCTTTGATTACAGTTTAACCAGGCCTTAGAGACACCTATGCTTTTGCACTGGGTTGTATTTTTGTGGCTCCACTTCAATTTCGAACCCACCGTGGTTCCAATATTCTGCTTGTTATTTTTCGGTCATATAAAAATGGCGTCTTTTCATAGGCCTGAGATTAACAGTTGAACAACCATATTTGAAATTGTGAACAATGGAACTGGTTAAAGAGCAGATAGATCTTTAATACGCAATACAATTTGTGCAGCTAGCTGGCATCTCGTCATGTTTCAAGGGTTAACATCTCAGCGTGTGTGTAAACGAGATAGCATATCACCGCCACTTTTCATACGTATAACATAGCATCTGTCAATGGGGCCCGCAAGTCGTGGATCCGCTGCGATGATAGTTGCGATGAAACAAAGCAAAGAGATGCCGACTAGCTGAGTTTGTGCCAATTGTGCATGTATTTGATGAGTGAGTGAGATAAGAGCTTGATGAATTGATGGATGGATATTTTTCAAGCCAACAGTTGATGACCAGAAGAGAATTAGTTCTTGATTGGTTGCAAACCAATTGTTCATCGCTCAAAAGTTCGGCTGTTTACGGGAAAGTAATTAATTTCTGTTCTGACGTAGAACTACGTTTATCTGGAAGTTAGGTACCTGAATTTGAAAATCTAGTAGTTCAACCAGGGAAAAGTGGTCAAGTTTTGAGCGCTTTTATTTCAGTCATTTATAATCAGGTTATCGAGGTTCTGCCATCAATCGATCAGAAATTCTTTACGGTTAAATTTGTAAAACAAAAACAACCTATTGTTTGAGATACACTATTGAAAAATTGGTAAATAACATCGATTGTCTAAATCATACCGGTCAGCCAACCACTACCTATCTTCCCAAGCACAGCCGACACTAACGGAAACAACCGATCTGACCTTGTAATCGATTTTTTGTAGTTGTTGTCACTTTCTGTTTCTGATGCTTTTTTACTTCCCTTGCCATTCTCTTCTCTTCTTAACTTCACCCTCTTTCCAACAAACTGACGAAACCTTGATATAAAAGGTACATTCGAACATTTCACCCCATCATTTTCATTCTAAAACCGTACCAGTGACGTACGAACGCTAATTGCTAGCCGTTGAAAGGAGGAAACACAAAATAGTACCGGTCATCTCGTGCCAGGTTTCACCCGTAATACTGGTGGCTGTTAGTAGAACATGGCTACTGCAAAAGTATTAAAATGGCTGAAATTCGGGCCTTAATAAGCAGAGCACAAGAATCATCGGCAACTGGCACCTTTTGGTGCCTCAAAGTGTTGTAATTGAAGTGGCTAGTTGAATTTTTTTTTTACAAAACGTTGCTGATAGCAGGGAAAGCCTTGCAAATAAGCATATTTTTCTTGGTGTTCATTTTTCGACAGCGGCTGGTGCAGTGAATCGTTCTGGTCTCAAATACCGAATAGATTCGTATTTGCTGTTTACTGAGAAAGGGAGAATCTACCGAATTCGCTAATTCAAATGTTTGTCTTTGTCATTACAAGCTACGAACAAATGCTTTTCTAATTCGAATATTTGCGAAGTGCAGATGCCAATATAAATAAGGTTTCATTTACATACTTTATTTATATTAATTATTATTCAAAGCGCTCTAATGTCTCAACAAATAAAACTGCACTGTTGGATAAAAATATAGAAAAATACAGTAGTCCTACGTCACGCGGTCGTGTCTATGATACATACCTCCTACTTTTTTTTTTATTTTAGAGATGGTTTAGCGTAGTTGTCATGTGCTCTAGGAAGCAAAAGTTAAGTCATGTTTCGGAAGTGAACAACAAGACAAACCAAACAAAAGTCTTCAATAGATGATTCCAATGACAAATGGTTGTCAACGATAATAGTAATACAACTCGTATCTATCGGTTCAAACAGCTGTGCTATTATAATTATAATTATTCTAAAATTTGTTGTAGGGGTACTGGGGGTAAGCTCGGCCTCCTAAGGAAAATAATTCTTCAGGATTTGATGGCAAATATTGTTATATTTTTTTCACAGAATCATTGCCCAGATTGTTTTCAACAAGATATGAAGACTTTCAGTACTTTCAAACTGTTATTTTACAAGGGATAGTGAAGTTTTGAAACTAAGATAAAAACGACGTTCAGGAACCAGTGCAGGTGAAACCGGCACTCCTTGGAGGTAACACCGGCACCTAAGTTCGTTCATGAATTTACTCGAAATAACTGAACCAATTTGTATTCGGAAACCGCCAAATGAGAGATCTTACATTTCTGTATGTTACTGTTAAATTTGGTTGTTGTCGTTTAGCTGGTTTTGGGGGGATTGCCGGAGCAAGTTTCGGTGAACATTATGTACAAACAATGAAAGAATTTGATACTCGAGAAGCCGATCATGTTGCACTTTAAATCATATTAATAACTAGTTTCATCGAAGTCAGGATCACATTGACCATGATGGAGCTTATTCCAAATACCACCGGGAAAGTGGTATGTTTTGTGACTTGATTCAGTACATTTGACACCTCTAATAACCCTTGAAATGATTCATAAATCACAGAAGAGCTTGAGTGCATGGTTCTAAGTAGCTTTAATAATTTATTTAACAGCGAGTCATCGGTAATAGATGCAAAATATGTCAAATGTGTCAGTAACACCCAACACGCCTCAGACCATGTCGGGCCTACTCCACTCACTGGGTTACCCCACCAGCACACATTTTTTTAAAAAGAATATTTTTACTAATTTATCGCTTCAATTTACCCGAGATCGAATTCCTGTGATTGCTAACAAGGTCGAGCCTACCAGAAAGAGAACCAGATCAGAAAGAAAAAACAAAAATGTAACAGAAGCTGTTAGTTTGTTACGGGAAAAACCTTATAGGCTGTGTTTTCAATTTGATTCCGTTAGGTGTTAAAATAACAGAAATGATTCTACTAGTATCAAACACATATCAAAATTTGTTACTAATGTATCTGCTTTTTAACAAAATAAGATAGTATACAGAACAGTATAATAACAAACATTGTTAGAAACAACAGATTTTGATAAAAACGAAAAATTAGTTAGACTTGTTTCAGAACTACTTCATGTCACGTTTTGTTATCATAACTCATCCAGATTCAATTTTGTTATCAAAATTATATGGAAAAATACAAAATTGTATCAAAATATGTTATTTGTACCTTGCATTGATAGAATTTTGTAATTTTTTAGCTATGCTCTTCTAATCGGGTACTCCACTCACTGGGTTAACCCACCTGCACACTTTTTTTTAAAAGAATATTTCTAATAATTTATCGCTTCAATTTACCTGAGATCGAATTTCTGTGATTGCTAACAATACAGGCAATAAACTGTAGAGCAACGAAAAGTTATTTTAGTCTTTTCAAATAAATGAAAAAGTTTAAGTTCCACTTATGAAAAATTACATCCGTTTACGCATCAGCTGCAGTAGCGTGTGTTCTGTCTATTATTTTGACGTTTGACGTTTCACGGTGTCTAAAATGTTAAATGCCAATACTTCACATATTCCAAAACACAGTTAATTAGCGGTTTCTAGTAAAATCATAGGGGTGACGGTCTTACCCTCAGTGCCGGGCTTACCCCCAGTACCCCTAAAATAATATTTCCATCAGCTATCAGCATATGTATTTACATTAAACCACACTATCAATGCATACTTCCGCTTCTGTGTCCCGTTATAACACATTTTAGCGCATCTATTTGGAAGCGCTGAATTGATTTGTTTTTGCTATGTTTAATAACATATGATCCGTATAAAAGAGCGGAAGTACAAATCAGAATTTCCTCTTTTTGTTCACTATGCCCAAGCTGCTGAAACGTTCGTGATATCAGCGATTCATTGAAATCCGGTAACAGTCTTTTGAATTTTACATCATTCACTGTGATGCTTCAAATTGATAGAGTACGTCACCCCGATTTGCCCCATGTTACGAGAACCATGGATTGCGCAGGGTACTCATTATCTCTTAATCGAGTGGTAATCCGTGTCCCCATGACACGTGAAAGTTGACCATGAGATCATACATGTTAGTGCAGGCTTTGCAATCACCGGAGAGCTTATGCGCATTTTACTGACGGTCGTCGCTTTTGTTCATCACTAGCCAGGACAACACGTATGAACAAGTCCAGCCGCGGTGAACACTGATGGTTGCAAGAGTTAAGTCTTTTATTTTCAATTTTAAAGGTTGTTAAATGTTAAATTGTGATTTATAAAAAAAACCAAAAAAAACGTTCAGACAAAAAATTGATACATAATAAGTTTGATTTTCATTATTTTAATTGAATTTTCATTCCAATTTTAGTTGCTTTTTGTTATTTGATATTAAAACATTTCCAATTCTAAATTTTGCAACATTAGTTTTTGAATTTCGTATTGCTCCAGTGGCATTCATAACTCTACCTTTTTTTGTTTTATTCTGCCTTTCGTGCCTGTCATGTTTTCGTCCCACGAATATTTTTAATCTTCTGTGTCCGATCATCCTGATCGACAAAAGTTAAAAAATTGCCCCAAAGTTCAAAACAGTTACCCCAAAAAGATTGTAGCTATTTAACTATTACTGTGAATTTTGGAGCCCCTAGTGTATGCAGAAGTGTTTCAAAGTGCGTCAGAGTAATTGCTCGCCGGGTTCGTCGCTTCTACCTTAGCTTATGGGAAGACTCATTTTTAGGTTATATATACTAGGGGCACCAAAATTTACATGGATGGTTAAAAAACTATTATCTTCCATGTTCTTGAGCTCTAAGAAAAAAACCTATGTTTACCAGTGTCGTAGAACTATGCCTGTGAATCCATTTCGTTACAACTTTAAATAAACGCATACTGAAACATTTCACCATCGCTGTTGATTCTACTATCTCCGACCAGGAAGTATTATGAATCGTATAAATATATAAATTCCCATCCGATCGAATACTGTTGAAAGTACACCGTCATGCTCGGGTGAATTTCAATGTTTGCGTGGCTATTATGTATTTTACTCGTGTGCTAATTGTGTTCTGTGGTGGGCATCGGCAGGTCCAAAACTTGTAAGATAATTAATGAAACACTGTACTATGTACGTTTGCTGCTGTTATTGAAGCATTTTGTTGAGAATCTGCAAGGCAGGTAAAAAGTGCGAAATATTTGCCAAACAATTTACTGCATCACAGGCTTACACTTATCTAAAACCTGCAAATTACTTTTGGGCAAAGTTCATTTGTACATACCTAACTCCATTATTTTTATTTACTCTATTATATTTTTTACATAGCGCTACATCTATGCATTCTGATTCAATTAAATTAGTAGAATTTTTCCTGTTGCACCCTGTATTATGCTTGTCATCTTATGGTTATATCAATTTTGAGCAAATTTACAAATCTTACTTATATTGGGCAAGGAAACACACAGTCAACACGACGCTTGAATTCTCAGTTGATAAGTATACACGCTCTTAGTTTCTGGTCCTCGTAATTTATAGTCAGTAGAGTTTCATAAAAGTTAACTTCTTTATTCAGTATTTCCAGTATGTCCCATAAAATAATGCGGAAATACATATCTCAGTTTCAAATCAATTTTTTTCATAGAAAATCTTGAAAAAAATCATAAATTTATTTAGGGATCGTTTATTAAGCCTTTCATGATTACATTACTCAATATGTCCACAATTTTTCACGACTACCTTCTCCAAACGGGAACGGAATCGAGAACATACCTTCTCAATGTATGAGTCAGTTATCGATTTCCATACCTTAGTAATGGAAGGCTTCAGAACGCCAACCCTGGGGTAAGGACGTTCACAGGCCTTAGCCGGAACATATGCCCATATCGAGTAATCTAAAGGATTCAAGTCCAGGCTGCTAGGAGGCCCAATGACCTTTGGCCAAAATTCCATGTTTTCCTTCAGCCACGCTTGAGTCCTTTTTGAGGTATGACACGGTGCTCCGTCCTGTTGAAAATTAGTGTTGGTGTGCTCCATAGTTGGCTTTCATCCATGGCAGAAAGTGGTCCTTCAACATGTTCATGTAAACCTCGGTAATTACTTTTAATCCAGCTCTAATAAATACTGGAGGCATTTTCAAGCCATTTGACGCAACTGCCTCGAAAACCATGATTCCGGCCGGATGTTTGATTGTAAACTTGAATTTTACATTCTCTAGAACATCCTCAATCTTTTTTAGTGCAATGAACCTGTCTGTACGTGTGTTAGATACGGGATCGATGGTGGACATTTTCGCATCGGAGAATACGATGATGGTATGCTTCTTTTTTAATGCTGACATCAAACGTTTCGGGCGCTCCAGCCATAGTTGTTTAATTCGGTCCGTCACATGGTGGCGCTTTACTTTTGCCCTGGACGAACATTTCAAGTCATCTTTGACCAATCGTTGCATGGTACTTTTTGAAATATCGGCTTCCGTAGCCAATTTCCGGATCGCTCTGATAGGATTTCGCCTCACTTTGTCTCTCACTGATCTGGTGACCTTCGGTGTGCGAGCGGACCGTGGACGGCCACTTCCCGGGTTCCGTAGACATGGTCCATCAAGGAGTGAATGTTGGGTACGGTAAACGGTAGCCAGGTGGCATCCCACAATCGTTGCAATTTGTTTTACGGGTTCTAGGGCGAGCAGCGAACTTGTCACTACCTCCTTTAGCAACATTTTTCTCAACTTTATTACTCGCGAACCATTGTTTTGTTTACATCGTCTCAGAGTATACAGTCAGACGATTACACACATGCATTAAAACATCAAAAATAATGTTTAAAGCTACCCAAAAACGAGTATTGAAAACTTTCGCATTTTTTTATGGGACATACTGTACGTACACAAATGCATTGCTAGCAATATTAAAAGCCATACGTCAGGTACATTTGACAGTAACCAAATAGAACAGTTAGCAACCTTGCCCTACCTTTCCGGAATTTCTTTGACGCTTGCATTTCATGAAGTGGCACTGTTGATAAACCGCATAAACTGTTGTAGTAGCTAAACAGTGCGGTCACGGCCGATGGTTACGGTCCATTCAGGAGCCGGCTGTGTTTCGTCTTGGATATATGGTGTATAGAAGAAGCCTACATCCACCGGCAATTGCAAATGTGATTTACGGCACCCGGAACACGACGATGTATAATGATAGAAATAAAGAGAGGGGGCGTTTTGGTTTGCGGTTTTTGCGGCTCTTTACATAATTTATTCGTTACGTTGGAGGTGCTAGGTAAAAATATCGCTTTGACACCACTTTATAAAGATTGCTCAACGTGATAAATGTTGGCTTTCATTATGTAAAAACGAATCTAAGGCGTTTTGTAATCTACTTAGTGCTCCATCTAACTTTAATAAGCTGCTGTAGCTATTGATCTCTTGAAAATTATGGTTAATTTAAAAATTTGCTTGACCGATTTACGACCGTCCCAATCTAATTCACTCATTTCATTCACAATTCTTTTCATTTCGATGATATTCTAACTGTGAGATGAAAAGGCATTGTTGATTGTGTACATGGTACTTGTATTGGTAAATGATTACACCCATTTCAATCAGATATGGATGCTAGCTTCTATATATAATTCACCAAAACACTTCTGACCAGCATCACAGGCGAACCTGACTAGAATGAAAGTTATACACTTATAATAATAATGCTTTTCCTCTTCGTAACGCTTTCGTGCAACAGTTTGCGATTTTGCCCGCTAAAGGTACCAGTAGGAGATACTATCTATGAGAAAATAAATTAAGCATCATACGTGAATCCTCAGAGGTAATGGATCGATGAGGTCTTCGAGGAAGTCAGACTGGAGAATATTTTTAATGCGGGGCGTCTTTAGTTTATTGATTATCTGTCGAATATATCCGGTAATTGTTGTCATAGTAAGTAAAGCAGTGTTAATTAGAAATGGAATTTCATTCATTCGACGAATGGTTTTGATCAACATGAAGCAGAGGAGTTAAATTCTCAATTTTACTATTTCTATAGTATAATAGTATGTTGCTTTGAGTGCTTGTATGCTATATTTTGTAGGCTCCGTGCTTTTGAGAAATTCGTTTCAACGTTTTTATTATTATACATTATTCTTTACAAACATATGTACGCCTTTTTGTAAAAGCATTAAGTTGCCACATAAATCAAAAAAATGGTCACAGTGGTTCAGTCTCCTACAAGAAAAAAAAGGAGTGACGAGCTTTTTTTCAATCTTGCTGTCTATCTATCTAACTATCTTCTTATAAAACACCAGAGTATAGCGCTCCAGCTTCGTGAATGCACTGAAGCCGAATGATTAACTTCGTAGAAACACCTCGACAGCATACTTGCTGGTTTGCAGAGAGTTCTTTTATACCTATCGCGGAGTAAAGCGTTTTCGTACAATTTCCAAATGTTGATATAGTTCCTCACGTTAGAACGGTGTTTTTACGAAGCTAAAGCACTCGGCACCGGTGTTTGCCAGAGTATGAAACACCCGTGTCGAAAATACAACACTGACAAGGACACGGGTGCTTCTACAGACGCCCTGCGTGCTGTCGGCCAAACACTTACTGGTAGTTGCAAGACATGTCGTGTTGTGTTTCTATGCAAAGAAGCCACCCGTGCAGCACAGCTCGGTGTTTCGACCATGGCTGGGAAGGGTAGACGGAGAAAGCATGAACACTTTGCAGTTTTAGAACGGAGAATTGGGGAGCGGAACTTTTCATTCATTTTACTAATTGTATTACTCAAAAGTGCCTTGTTACAGTGTTACAAAATGACGGTTTTCTCTCATTCAATGCATTTTCGCATTTAATAATTATCTAACAAAACAAATAGCGCATACAATAAATAAATTAAAATTCACGTGTTGCAACTATCTATAGTACACCATAGAGAAACACAAATAATATAATATCCAATCGCCGGAAGCATATCCGCACTAGTCAAACTGCATTAGAGTACGGTTCGTTGTGCTCGAGACCTTCTAGCTTGTTGAAATGTCAGCATCCTAACTGACTCGAGGGCGTCTGCATATTGCTTGCTGCTTTATCTTTCAATCTATTTAGTTTCAACAAAGCAGAATTTATCCGCATGTCGTCCCATTAGAATAGTAAATAGATACCTCAAAACATTGAGCTTTTGAGATTTGCCTCTATTAGACCTTCTTCAACAATACAAAGACTAATCCAAGATACATAAACGTATAAAGAAATAATATATTTGTAAAAGTGTATTATTTGTCTAATACATACTAAATATCTAGAAAACCTTTCTCGTTAATAAATTTAATATGATGAGGAAAAATAATTTAAATTGACGCTTTGAATGATTACATTAAGTCATGTTACGTTGAGTGTTAATTTCATCTGAACTACTGACATGATTTTACTAATTGCACAGACTATATATCACTACGTTCATCTCGCTTTCGAAACGTAGGTACGAATTTTCGAAAGAAAGATTTTCATCATTAAAGAATATGCTACAGGGGCGTCATTCATTCTGAGCATCTCTAAAAAACAATTCCATCATATTCCTTCATGTGGATCATCTTGTATAGAAACCAGACTTGTGGAAAAGTTTCTAAATGAAGTCAATTTTCTGCCACCGGCTTTACTACCATCTAGTTGGTTGCCGAATTGCACAGATGACGGTTTATAAATAGGCTACAAGGCAGGAATGCTTTGAAGCCATAATTTCGATTCCATATTATATGGTTATATGATATCTTGCATGGGGTCTCGTTTGATTGTGGAGATTAACCAGTTGTAGGATTTAACATATGATCGAACAGGTGAAGAAAGTGAGGTGAACAGTTCAAGTTCTCGAGAAAACAAGCTTGTTGCGAACTGAGATTGGTAAATGGTGTTATTTTGGAATATCGAGAAACTTAGAGTTGAGACCATTTTGCTCAGATTTCAGAAAGTTTTTAATTAAAATTAATTTCAATATAATGGTAGTGTTTTTGGATTTACAAATAATATAGCAACAACAAGAGCGTAAAACGCATCTTGTAAGCTAAAAAATACAATTTTTAATAATATAATAATGTTTAATAATAAAATCTTAAAGCGCAGAATTATCGAATTTACGTTGAATAGAAGTCGTATATGTTGTGAAGAAATATGTTTAATAGTTTCATTGAATAAAACAGTGTCAGATAAATAATATTGATATATTTCGAATTTACGCGGTTTTTCACGCGAGTTTTCGAATTAGGGCGGTTTTATAACCCAGATTTTTTAATCAACGCGGGTTGGGAATCAAAAACGTTTAAGTGTGTATTGAGTAAAAGAATTAGTCACAAAAACTTCCGCCCTTCGGAGGAACCGAACAGACTGTCAAAGAGGACAACTTGATAACGTATAATTTCTCGGTTTTTTTCTAAAGCCTTTCTTGGTGGTTAACTTTACACGGATTTTCGAAGTACGCGGTTTTGACGAGTAAAGTATCCCCCACGTAGAAAAAACTTGACTGAATTGTATGAATAAATCAGTAGATTGTAAGAACAATTATGAAGAAGTAACTAACGGAACCTGACCCAACCAGACATGATTTGACGTAAAGCATCTAAGAACCAATGCGCTGTATTACAAGCAACGATATATTAAGACAAATCTTATAACGAGGATGTTCTTATTCCAATAAAACTAATCATTTCAAATGATGTGTGTTTTGAGTTTGAATGTTTTTGCATACTATAAATTAGTCGCGTCAACCTTTGGAAGTATGTGGAATCTATTGAGAATGTTTGAAATTTATTTTGTATGAAAAATGGGTGGGAAGAAGTATGCGGGGTCAGCTAATTAGCTAATAACAAAATGATCTGTGATACTCCAATTTTGCATCATTAAGCGGGGCTGATCGTGATATCTCGTAGCTTGTACTGATCAATAAGCTACAGTGACAGAACACTCCAAATGTTGAACCCCTCACGGTTCAATTCACACCGACTACGAAATCACAATCATGATACCCTGGCGGGGTAGAATATGCTAACGCCGGAAAAACACAATGTGTGTATTGGTGGTAATTGTATAATCTCACTGCATTGCTTCCAATACTTCTGCCATTTCTGTCAGTCAAAGAGCCGGCCTTACCAAAGCACTCTAAAACACCAGCATCATATAGCATTTTTTAAGACTTTATATAAAAGGCTACATTATGCTGGTGTTCGAGAGTGAGCTAAACTAGGTTGAATTAAAAAAATGTCATCAATAGAGCAATGGTAATCCCTCGATTCAGCGAAAATAAGGTACATATGTGTACATTGATTCGGTTTAATTATCTTCAATAAATGTAGCGATAAAAGCAGAAAAATATCCATCCATTTGCTTCTGGCTGTTGCATTCTCTCAATTTACATCCCAGGTCCGTTATTGTCACGTTGAATTTATTCGATTAGTATAATTGGGAAAAGGTGTCAACCATACAACAAAAAGCAAAGTGGCCAGGGAATGTTGTAGAGATAACTGTCAGCTAGATGAGGTTCATGTTACGAATTCCAGTGTATATAATTTCAAGCCTCATTATACCCACGCCAATGCTAAATGTGTGAACAAATTAAATGTATGCTTTGCATTTTGGTAAATTAAGCGAATACACGCACTCATTTATACGGTTGGTCCGCACGTTGGACAAGTTGAAAAGCGAAATAAATTAATTTAACCCGCCTTAAGCTGCATTGTCGAGCCGCAAAAGTAATGAGTTAATTGCAATCATTTCAAACATTCGCGTATTTGGAACAGTTGTGAAGTTTTCAGTGTTACTCGAGATATATAATATCGAAACATAGTACGATCATATTCGGAAATGTTTGACAGGTTTTGACAAGTGTCGGGGGTTTAAAATTCCGTGGAATCAGGCCATTCGGTGTCAAAGGACTTAAAGGTTGATTATAACTGTTAAAATGTGGAGACACAGAATTGGCAGATGGATTGAAATAGATATAATATTTAAAGCATGTAAACTTAAAAGCTGGTAAAAAATATACACACCCATGGACAAAAATAAAAAAAATGCGTTACCTAATATAAATGTTACTAATACAAGGCAGACAGGTTTTGCCCTAGAGCTCGAAAAATGGAATATTATACCTTTTCAAGAATTCCTGTGAATTTTGATGCCCCTAGCAAAGATAACTTGATCAGAGACTTCGATGAGTTTTCCCTCAAGCAAGCTTGGAAGCGACGAACCCGGCGAAGTTAGGGTAGGTATTAATTCTTGTAACGCACGTAGTAAAAAATCTAATACCACCCATTACCTGAATTGAAATATTGGTATATCAGGAAAATATGTTTTCCTAATTTGTGAGATTGGCAAACTTTTGACACTTAGGCGACATCCATAAATTACGTAACTCAAAAAACCTTATTTTTGGACCCCCACCCCTAATAGGTAACGAAACGTAACGCCAACACCTACCCCCTATAAAAATTACGTAACGCAGTAGAAGGATTTGCTTGATAAGAATGCTCGTTTTTTGGGGAGTCTCTCCAGAGATTTTTTGTTACGTAACGCTGAACTCAACTCCCCCCCCCCTCCTCTGTGTAACAAACGTTACGCTCAAGGATACCCCCTCTCTCCTATGGGCGTTACGTAATTTATGGATGCCGCCTTAGAAGCAGTCTTTGAAATGTCATATATTTGCAATTCAAAATTTAGTCCGACCCTCTAAATTCCTTTCGGTCCGAGGAAAACAACCGAATGTTCCCATTGCAGACATTTTGAGAAGCTGTGATCTCCAGTACATGACACAGTTATACTGTTTTTTTTTTTAATAAAATGCTGACATTGAAATTTAAAATCCTTTGCATATTTGTCAGAATACCCGTTCCATTATACGCATTGACGATTATACACTACGTTAAGAGCACGAAAACGAAGAGCCTATATCTATGTTTACGAAAGCACAAAACTGTTCTAAAGCACAACATTACTGCTCTGCCAGAGAAATGAAAACAAAGTGCCTTCCTTCTTTGCCTGCTAACCGAGAATTAATACGAATTGTATTTAGCTCAGTAAAACATAAAATGTTCCGTGTCACTATCTAAACTATCTAATTAACAAACAAAAACAATTCGAAATTTTAATGCTGCAAGTTTTTCTTCCACCGCGTTTTTATATTGCTGATAATTGAGTTAATATCTCTTCTTTGGTAAATATTGTCTACTATTCTTGACGATATTACAATATTTCGAAAGGTGAATGAGTGATACGAAAATACGATGTTATTTTCCTCGGGTTTCAGAAGTTCATTTTTCAGTTCACTCTATTGAACGTTGTTTCTTGTTTGCTTAGAAAAATACTTCCCATTTACCTCATGAACGCGTCAAATATATATGACAAAATATATAGCAAATATAACAAAGGCTTCTTATTCATCTAATCAAATGTGGAATATAACCGCCTACGATTGCCATAACTCGCCAGTGGTAAAATACGATAATGATATATTGTTTTGACAACATTTCGTGTAATTCTTCTGCCGGTGGCACTGGTAACAATTTTATCATCTTCTTTGTGTCACCCCTTCGGGGCATTTACTGTTGTCAGCGCGCCTCATTTTCCCGTGTTTGTCAGCCATAAATATGAATGTAGGTGAACCAGCGGAAATCGCAGAATAAACTAGATCCTCGAGAATGGCTGGAATGGTGCTAACAAGACTCGGAAAGCGGCTCACCTTAAATCGTGACAAAAGTGAAGCACAACTAGAAAGACAGCAGTTTGAATGCGAATAAACAGCAGAAATCCTATGTGTTTCTGAGTATAGTGACTGAGTAGAGTGAAAGTAGGTTATCGGGTTACAGAGTTTAATATAAGACCAGAAGATAGCTCACTTCATTTTTCGGCAGGGATGTCGTTTTACAAGAACCTAAACGGCACATTTTCCCGCTAGTCGCGAGTTTCTGTTCAAACCTCATACAATGAGCTGTGATAATCATAAAAAGTAATAGGCGCAATATTTTGTTTCTAAAACGAGCGTTATATTTTGAATGGTGTGAATTGAGCTTTGAAAAGCAGCAATAATATTGATTAAAAAAAGTTATTAAAAATGATTTTTGTCTCATCAACACGCTATACTTAATGTTGACAGATGTCAGATTATGCTTGTGCATTTAAATACATTCTTACCCAATTAGACAAAAAGGGAATCGAAAGTTTATCTTTTACAATCGTGTTTCTTCAATCAGGCTCTAAGTGTGCACGAAATTTTAATTCATGATGGCAAAATGTGAAATCACGTATATGATTCGAGTTTAGTTAGTTGGTGGTCTCCGTGGCTCTGTGGTTAGCGATGTCGGTCGGCTAACTCTCCAACACGGTTGTGATTCCCGATCGAGTCAAGGAACTTTTCGAGCTGGAAATTTTCTCGACTCAGCACTGGGGCACGGTGTATCGTTGTACTTATCCTACACATGCAAAATGTGCCAAAAACAATATCGATAACGAATTCTCTTAACTATAATCTAGTTGGTCGAGACCGCTATTAGCCCCAAGGCTAAGCGTGCGATATTGTTGTGTTGTTGATTCGAGTTTACACAAAATTTTAATTGATCAAACAAAAATTTATTATAATTATATTTTATTCGTTTGGCTCAGTACTCATATTTCTCTTACAATTGCCACATTAAGCAAATCTCATATATCTACTTTTCAGATTCCTCGAGCCACTAAAAAATAGCATGTTATTATTTCAACATTAATAAGTCCTTTGTGGTCATGCCATATTTTCGTTTTTCAGTGCACCGGTGCTCTGGGACAAACTGTATCACACGCGTGAAACATGATGATTTCAAACGTGGCCAAGTTTGATTATTAGATCTGTTTGCTTTAGAGTTCTCATATCGAACGAGCACAAATACGACTCGCGACTACATTGAAATTCATGACGCAGAAATATTGCGCACCCTTCCTTCTATACTCAGTGTCGTACAAAATCTCGTCGCTGTTGTAGGGATGCATGTACTAAACTTGGCTGGGTAACAAGCAATATCTAGTTGCCACTTGCATACGCGACACCCTAGACCACATATTCGAATATTATCCCTTTGGCAGCAGCACGAAATAGTCCGTCACAGAGGCTACGTTCACTTATTAGTGGTAGTTATTATGAAAATTTATCCGCATAATTAGTTGCACAAATAAATATTAGAGCTAGGAGGCGCTTAAATGCATGATTCGGCCGTGGCAACCGCTGTCGTTTGTTGGCCATGATTGGCAAAATCAGTGGTTGCAAGACCATAATCATAGCAGTGAGCTGATTTAGAGTGACCACAATGAAATTAGGTTCAACGGACATTGAAAGTTCTTTTTATTAGTTTTAAGTTGTAATGCAAACTTTGACCAAAACTCTATGATCAAAAAATTTTAAGTAATTTTTATATTTAATACATGAGGGCTAGTTGGTCACATTCTAGCAGGACTGGTTCATCAATGAACTCGAATAATAAAGTATATGTAATTTTAGATACGGTGCATTTCGTGACGCAAACTAAAACAAGCGGAGACAGCACGTGCTCTGTTTTATAAAACCATTCAATTGAAATTAAACAAATTGGGATATTTTCCGAGTGGGTACTACTACCTATACTACCCACTAGAGATGGTCGGGTTTGATGTTTTTCAAACCCGTACCCGACCCGAACTCGAATTTATTTTTCGGTCGAAACCCGAGCCCGACCCGAACCCGAAACTTTTTTTTTCGTTCAAACCCGAACCCGACCCGAATCCGAAAATTTTATTTCTTTGAACCCGACCCGTAACCGTTTTCATAAAAATTACCAAAGATTAGCTAAACACTGATGGTTGTCTGATCATGGAGAAATAAACAACAAAAACGTTATAAAATTAAAAAAAAGAGAAAAGAAAGAAATATAAATAAAGTCAGAACGGTTTGTTTGATTGATATTTGACAGAGTTAGAAACAGTTTTTTTTTCATTTCAGAAAACAAACAACAAAAAAAAAAACATTTTGTGTTATAATTACCTGATTCTTTTTTGCACCTTCAACACTTCAAGATGTTTGTTTTACTATTTTCTAGGCCTAATTGAGGGTTTTCGTTAAGACCACAGATACTATAATATTTTTATTAGTTACGTCAATTTATCATAGTATATATGTTAGGGTGGGAAATCGTTATATGGATAAAACGAAACTTGATAGCAGAAAGCCAGAACCAAGTTTTTTTTTGTTCTATTTGGAGCCCAAAATAATCCTAAATTTATCGGAAGTCAATTGGTTTAGACTCTGCTTGGCGCATTGCATTTCAAATTTATATGGAAATTTGTATGGAAAAACCAACGTTTTTGCATTTTCTATTCTGAAGAGCTCAAAGTGGCTCAAACCATAGGTTTCATGACTTGAAATGGTAGGTTTTCTGATGCCTAACAACTTGGCCGAAGACATCAGAGAGCTAGGGTGTCCCAAAAAAATACTGGAGCTGTTCGAAGTTGTGTATGTCGAAATTTATGTAGCAAATCATTTTTTCTGCCAACACTGCCGGCGTTAGTCAGATTTCCATCCGAAGTAACCTCTGAAACACGTTGTAGATTTTACCTACACCTAGAATATTGACCTAAATTTGTTTATTTAATCAAGCTGAGTGTATAAACTCTTTACGACAGGTTATTTCTGATGGGAATGCTACTGGTACCGGTACATTTGTAATGTTGGCAGAAAACAAGATTTTCTGCATTTAAATCGACATACCGAAGTTGAACAGCTATAGCTCTTCTTGGGGACATCCTAGCTCTTCAGTGCCTTCTGCAAAGTTGTTAGGCATCTAAAATACTATACTTTTACCTAATGTAGTGCATCATTAGATCATTACTGAGCTCTCTAGAAAGGTAAATGCAAAAAAGTAGGTTTTCTCATATAAATTTTCATACTAATTTGAAATGCAATGCGCCAAGCGGAGACAAAACCAATCTACTTCCGATAAGTTTAGGGTTGTTTGGGGCCAAAAAGAACCATAAATACTTGGTTCTGGAAAATCGATCACTTTTCCCCACCCTAATATATGTACTTATAAGGTTTAGTACCCTGCTGGCTGGTACTGTTGGTCAATTTTTAATAACAAATTGAAGAAAACGAATAAAATAGCAAAATCTCTTCTATAGCACATAGTAACTTTTTGAAATAAATGTTTCTCTGGATGCGCATTTATCCAGTTATGATGTCAATTGCAGCGGGAGTGTCATATCCCAGCTGCTCAACTGAACACACGACATAGGAAAATTCAGAATACCAGTGATAATGTTTGTCAGTTAGGAGATAACGAGAGTTTCGATATAACCAGCACAGCCATTATCATCATCATCACTATCACGAGAAGCCAGGTGTATGCAAGTATGGCTGCAGATATAGCTACCAACTTCATTCAGGTGACTCTAGATAGAAGCCTAAAACGCCCTTTCAAGCTAAAGCATGGTTGGCTCTGTGCAATTCTTATTGCAGGAGATTGCCGTAGTTAGTCATAGGTGCATCGGAACAATAATAATCATTGGGCCTGCTTTCATTGTCTAGAGGAACATTATTTGCAGCTTGACTTTGGAAAACACGGTAGAAATAAGCAGTTATATTGGAACTGAAAATTCCACTACCACTTTTTTACCACAACCGATTGTCACTGTAAGATATATCAGTGAAGTAATCATTGACAGACGTCGATAAAATTTCAGTTTAGCTCGATTTAAATACATCTGACTAAAGCGAATTGAGCTCAGGATCAGGATAATGAAGTTGATCAAACCATGTTTTTCTATCGTGAATTTAGTAAGATTTATCTATGCAATTCAAACAAGTCCATCCAGTTGGTGTAGAGGTACGATGCTGGTCTAATAAACAATTTGTCATATTTTGAATACCAGTAACTGTGTTTTTGACGTGGGACTACGTCTTTCTTCACTATACTGGGGTACATTCTGTGAAAACTGAAATGAACATGTAACGTTTTTGGTTAGTGGAATGGAAGTTTTAGGAAGTTTATAGCGTTCGAACAACTGTACCGATTTCAATTATTAATATACCGTTGGAAAACTAAAATATACAAGATTGTTATGGGATAAAAATTATCTCCACCATTTTTTTTATTACATGGTGAAAGTTACGAAAAAGTTTCAAGGTCAGATATGCACAAGCATTTTCCATGCGATTGGCTTATTTCCCTAACGCAGACATCAAAAAGGTAGACGGAATGATTCTACGCGTTCATTCATTGGCTAGCAATGCCAGCCAATTAGCATCGCATTCATTAATGGAAGCAAAGTTGCTGGTATGTGATTGGTTCTTCCCTCAATCACCCAACTATTCCATTCTGATTAACGCTATAAAAGGAGATACAGCACGGAGACAAGCTCATTCTCTGGTCGACCGTCAAGGCGAACAGTTCTGCTTCCTTCGATCTGGATTGGACCCCACCAGTGGTAATCGAATTCAGATATCGTTGGTGGCAGGCATAAAGCAAGGCTGCGCTCTGGACCACGTCTTGGAGGATTTGGAAGCCGCTCGGCTACTACCAATAGTAGTCGATGGTGTGTGTATGTGAAGCGTGTGTGTGTGTGGTGTGTGTGTGTGGTGTGTGTGTGTGTGTGTGAAGCGTGTGTGTGTGAAGCGTGTGTGTGTGTGTGAGGCGTGTGTGTGTTTGTGTGGAGCGTGTGTGTGTGTGAAGCGTGTGTGTGTGTGTGAAGCGTGTGTGTGTATGTGAAGCGTGTGTGTGTGTGTGTGAAGCGTGTGTGTGTGAAGCGTGTGTGTGTGTGTGTGTGTGTGAAGCGTGTGTGGATGTGTGAAGCGTGTGTGTGTGTGTGTGTGAAGCGTGTGTGTGTGTGTGTGTGTGTGTGCGAAGCGTATGTGTGTGCGAAGCGTGTGTGTGTGAAGCGTGTGTATGTGCGTGTGTGAAGCGTGTGTGTGTGTGTGTGTGTGAAGCGTGTATGTGTGTGTGTGTGTGTGTGTGTGTGTGTGTGTGAAGCGTGTGTGTGAGTGTATGTGAAGGGTATGTGTTTATGTGAAGCGTGTGTGTGTGTGTGTGAAGCATTTGTGAGTTCGAATCGTGTATTCATTTGTGAAGCATTTATGTTCGAATCGTGCACATGTGTGTGAATCGTGTATGTATATGTGAATCGTGTGTGTGTAATCTATTGAAAAAAACTACAAAAAATATAGAAGCTATAAAATTAACAGCGTAAATTTGGCGGACTTGATTAGTTAATTTTTTGTTTGTTATTTTATACCTGAACTATTTTTGAATATTATTTCAAATAATACAACATAATTTTGAGAGCGATTTCTCCATTTTTTGTTTTGTAACTAATCTCAGATGGCCAGTTTTAGGTAAATCTTTTTATTTCATGCATTTCATTAAATTTAAATTTAAATTGAATGCATCTTGTGCCGTATGGTAGGAAATGCGTTCAACCGAGTCCTGAAACCAAAACTGTGGAAGATGTTATGATTTCAATGAAACGACGGATATTATCAGATGTATGTGCCAAGCAAGTTAGAGTAATTTAATCCGGCTAGAGTGTGATGGTATAATCATAATTCTTATTTCAGCAACGTTTTTTGCTAGATGCAGGTTGATAGTGCCAACTATATGGCACGTGACTCGAATTCCTTGCGCGTAGATGCGCCAGGTGGCGATATTTTTCTGCCCTTCTTGACAACGTTTCATGTACCAAGCTCGCTAGGCTCTTGGATTGTAAGGACAGGGATATTGTATTTACACAAGGGCTTACTCTTCGAACAGCAGGAAGATCTTGTAACAGAGTGTGTTGAAATATTGTAGTAGTAGAGTGAGACGGAGAAAAATATTCACTATTAAACATTGATCACAATAAATAAATTTCAAACTTAATATTAATTTATTTGATTTATTTATTTACTGGTCTTCAATAGTATCGTACAGACAGTTCCTAATATTTGTTTATTCTAGATTTAAAATGGTATTAGTATTGATGGTTCTACTGCTTTATAATAGATGGTGTCTTCCTAAAAGCGACACTGACATGAGCAGTTTGTAAGCAGTCACGGTAATCCAGCAACAGTGAAAATAAAGCATTTTGTGCTGTTGCAGGTTTCAAAGTGCTCGCAACAGAAACAAGTAAAATGTATAAGTATATTCTAGAAAAAACAAGTTTGATTCACTCAGGCCTTGTTCGTTGGCAATTATACCAAAAACAATTATACCAAAAACCAAAAACCAATTATGAAGCGTTGTTGTTTCATAAAATGATGGAATATGCGCTCGACGAACTAATGAAGTGAAGTCTACGGGGATGAAGTCGAAAAAAAATTTATATACAGATGCGTACAATTTGTTTCCATCTTCTCATAAAATCATCCTGGAATCATGCACGAATTTTGTGTCATTCCTAAAATGGCTTGAGATTTTCAGAGTGACCCAAATCCTAACCGTCCCTGCAAAATTGGTTTTAAATTCATTCCAGTTAGTTGAAACATTTAACTTTTTTTCTTGGGACAAATATTACGTGAATTTTAACTCTTATCGTTATAGCTTTTTCATGGCAAAGTTTGCTTATATGTTATCTGTTTTATTGAACAATAAAATGCTAGTAGTTGCTAATCTTTCATTTATAGTTGCAATATAAGTAATTTACCTCGTCGTCTTTGATGTTGAAGACAGCCTAAGCATGGTATTTTCCATAAATTCTTACACGGACAACTACAGACAGCAGACTGTTCTACACTCTGCTGCTCATTCTCGGCCAGCATAAATTTAAGTGTGCAATCCATAACTCTCCTTTGAGAAGCGATGAAAATTGTATTTAATTCTACTTGTTTGCATGTATGCACATTATCAAAAGTGATTTCTGCTGCGGTGCTACAAGTCTAGTAATTAGCCGTTGACGGTAGATTCTTACCGCACCGACTAACGTTACTGAGATGCTCTCGCCACAAGTCACAAATATTGTAAATCTTAGCAAGAAATTATCATATTGCGCGTCAAAACAGGTCTGCATGACTGTTTTGTTTATATTGAAAGCCTATGTCCTACGGTCATGCAGTTAAACCGTGGTTCATTTAATTCGCTGCAAACACTGTCAACACGCATTCTACTACACAGGGCTGCATAATGTGCATTAGCAACAAGCTTGAATAGACTAAATCAATAGTCTCTTTTCCTTTGTTCATCTCTGATAATACTGAGAAAGATATGCAAAACGACAATTTCGGTCGATGAAACCAGTGTAAAGCTAAATTAAATGATACGTGCTTACATTGATGATTGGATGTCGCGTGTTAAAGTTCTACACATCATTATGTAGGAATTTTGCAATCATTCAACTCAAGCATTATGAAGCAATGTCGCATGTGATTTGCTGATTTACTGTTTGATCTACGGTGTTTCATCAAGAAATTGTTTAGATTTCATTAGACAGATATTTCCGGGAATCTGTTCAAACATCATTTAAGCGAGGTTTGCCTCTTATAATCACTCTTATTACGATTGATAATATTTACCCGAAAATTGTCAAATAAATTATTGTTGTATTGCAACTGAAGGCTATACTACAATCAAAGTAACACTAAATTGGTTTTAGTGTTAGTTATGGATTTATGAAAAACTACTGGCTTCATCTAAAGCATTTCGTTTTGCTTTTTCGCGCTACTTAGGATGGTAATCAATCAAAATCTTTTTCCTTTTCTTCCTTTTTTACGAGGCATTTTTTTCCCAAAGACATGTGTGTTTTTATCGTAATTGAAAGTATCAATATAAAAAAAGATACTGGCGTTCTCTTTTAGTCACCAACTTCGCTACTACCTCGAAGATATTTCCAATCAACTACTGATACACATTGATATTCATATTTTTTTTTGACGCCACGCGAATGATAGGAAAGACATAAACTACTATCATACCTTTGTATCGCAGAGTTGTTGTCAGTCAAACAGAAACAGTTGTGATCCATATAAGAGTGAAAACATACCTTTCTCTCCTCACCTTATACCTTTTCAAATATTCGTTGAATCATCCATATTATCGCTTTTAACTGGAAACTAGAATGGCAAGACAATGCTTATTGCGGCAGTAACTAAATGTGCATTGTCTTTCTGTTTTAATGCGGATTACAAAAAACGTAATATGAAAAAAAATACTGAAATTTTTTTTTAGTAAAAATGCTCACTATCCAGAAAGTTCGAATTGTTAACGTCGATGCAACGATGATCGTATACGCAACTCTATTTAATGTGGAAGTTATGAGAAATTTTCCCGTTAAATCACTATTCTTTGGTAATCCACTGGGCAGCCTCTGTGTCGAAAAGCGTTTATTTTGCCAATTTTGTATTCATCGCATTGAGGGTAGGGGGTGGTATTCAGTAGGGGTGGTATTCAGATTACTGTAACTTTTATGGATGTTTCAACAACGTAAACATTTAAGCAGAAAATTGATTAATGCGGTGCTGAGGACTTTGCAATAAGATTACTGGCAACCCTACCTGACGTAGTAAACCGTCTGGCATGTTACTACTGCTTTCTGCTGGCGTAACAAAGCTTACGACAATATAAAGAAGCACATGGTTCGGTTGCTCCAAATCATACAACTCCCAAAGCTTCCTTCATCAGTAAACATTCTGGAAAACTTTTAATGACAGCAGTATGCGTTAGCAGTGTGGAATCAGTGTTGGCGTTAATGATTATGGTGCTGGTATGATGATTGTTCTTCAACAGCTTCATCTTTTTTAAGCGAATTTGACGATAACAGGCAGAAGGCAACATATTTTCTCTAATCTACTCAAAGAATAATGAGATGATAATTCAGCTGATTGGTAAACTTTGCGTGCTAAAGAGTTTTGTAAAAAGTTTATAAAAATGTATATTATTATAATTTCTGGTTGTGATTGATTCAGAAATCCATACATTCAATACCCATCCCATCTGACGCAGTTTTCTATGAATTTTTATAGGTTGATTTATTATGTAAACTGACTACTATAGTATTTTTTTGTTTCTTCTGCGAAATATTTTGTAACTAAAAGGCAAAGATTGACAGTCCGCACTCTTAGTTAGTTGTGCATTCATTACATGATCAGAAATGTATCCGTTCTAAATAATTTATGTCGGATTTGTATTTCTAGAACGTCGTTTCACATGTTGGATTTTAAAATGAATGAAACCAAACTAGCCCGCTCATTTTTTTTCCTTATTTAATCAATTTTGATCAATTGAATTCTAAAATGGTTTCACTTACTTCCAAAGATTGAGATAAACACAAAAGGAACAGATTTTTAACGATTCTGACCCCCCCCTTCCCCCTCCGTGGACAACTGCCCATATAAATTCTAAAAAAAATGTATGGACCGTGGACATTACTCAACACACCCCAAAGCTGTCCACGTGGAATGTGGATGGCCCCAAAGGCAAATCGTTTGAAATTATTGGTATTCTCGTTATGAGAACATTCTCGCCCTCTTTAAATTTGCCTTAAAATATCGCCGCTAGTAATACATTTTCAGTTTTGAGGTGCTTCACGACCACACTAGTTACTTCTTCGTGATTTTTTCTATCGAAATTTATCGAATGAAAACCTCAGCTAGTACTTCTACATTACCAATCATTTACAATTGTTTCGAGCAAATTTCTGCGGTCTAATGTTGAATTGCGAATTCAATAAACTCGAATAATCACAAATCCTTGACAATGAAATATTTTTTAAAGAGGGTGGCATTTCTTGAAAGACTATTTTATAGAGGTTTTTCAGGATTCAGGTTTTCATTTTAAAACGCAAATCTTAAAAAAAGGTGTCAAACAGATGAAAACTAAGAGAGTAACCCTGCGGGTCGATTGAGAAATGTTATTCAGAGAAAACGGCATTCAAAGATTCTGAAATCCATAGTGGAGTGGACGGGGGACTATTATAAAACCGCCATAAGAACATATTTTTTTACTAATCTAAAATCCACGTTCACATTCTACCACAGCGGATACTGGAAAAACCGGTCTGAAACTAAGACACCATCAGTGGAAAGGGGGGAGGTTGGCGCATGGCATGCTTCAAAGAAGTAGTGCTTGCTCTTTTAAAATGCCATTACCAGTTTGGCCCACTGGCCGGCGACTGCCGAAATCGCTACCGGTTAGCGCGCCTCATCACGGCCGCATAAATTTTACTCTAAATTATATATATATATATATATATATATATATATATATATATATATATATATATATATATATATATATATATATATATATATATATATATATATATATATATATATATATATATATATATATATATATATATAAAATAAAGTTTATTTACATATGTACACCCGCAACAGATGAATTTGGGTGGCCTAAAGATTACTGTGTCGAACGAACGCAAAGTTTGTCGTTTTGCGGTCAGGGCTGGTTATGTTGGGTTGTTGAGTGAGCAATGCAGAATCATAACAGGAAAATTTGCATGGGTACCTACTTCTGCCTGTGATTTTCATCTCCATTGGACTCATAGCAGCCAAGTCGGGAGCCAACAACTTTTACATCAAAATACAGTGCACAACACTGATGAATGTTTTCCAGACAAGCAAGGATTAGTTATCTCAGATCAGAGAAACGTTACGTAGTCAATACCTAGTCAGAAGTACGATTGTTCACTATTTATATGATATTGTATCAGATAAAGTGACGTCTCTTTATATGGTTCAGATTTAATTGAATATCTTACCCTATTGTGTTGAAAATTTTTTATTATTTTCTGATTTGTGAATAAACAAACAAAAAAGATAAGTTTGATGTTGATAAATTTGACGTAAGATTGAGTACATCTTTCAGGAAGGTACGGGTGTGAAAAAAAATCTGAAAGTACAGGCATGGAAAAATTTATTAAGCGCTTTCATCTCAGTTTTTTTCTCATTAGATTCTTGATTTTTAAGGATCAATCGATCAACCATTTTTCTAAACTTCATGAACTAATAACATTTTTTTTCGTCTTATGATGTAATTTTTTTCGAGGATGCGAAATATCGGAGATTGCGGGTTCGAGTCCCGTCTGAACGAGGGAAATTTTTTCTAAGTCTAAATCATACCCATAGCCCTTATTCATTTTTCGCATCCTCGCATTACATACATTGCTTCATTTTTCTACAATTGAATTCTTGAAAAACAAATTTTTCAAGATAAACGATTGATAAATTAGTAAACAAAAAACAACGTCTGAATTAACAAGAAGCCATACACTGCGTTTCTTGTAAACATTAGCGCCAACTTTAGAAGGTAAAAACATTTATTTTGGATATAAATGTTTATCTACATTCCATTCTTAAACATCTCCATCCACAAACCAGAAGCTATCAATTTTTAAAAAAAGAATCAATATTTGAATTTTCTTTGGCACTTGCGGTTCTAATGCAAAACCTTGGCAACATAAAATTATGATATAATGAAATATTATATAATGATATAATAAATATTCCCTTTTTCGATATCATATACTAATAATAATATAATAAATATTCTATATTGAATTCACATACTTTCAAAGATTCACCTTGCGGTTTTAATAGTCTACAAATGCAGGAAGAAACGAATATATGATACGTTCAAACTGTTTTTTATCGAAATGAGAACATCCTCGTCATAAAATTTGTCTTGAAGTATATTTGCTCGTAACACATTGCTTTTTGACGGAACACCATTCATTACAGTAAAGTCGGTTTCATTTTACACGGTACTTTTTTACGACGATTTTCCAAATAACGCGATTTTTTTTTCGTCGTTTTCTCAAATAACGCGATTTCTTTTGCACGATTTTTCGTCTCCGCGTAAAATTGTTACAGTAAGTAACAGTAACGGTAACAGACTATAGTATTCCTGTTTTTACACAGTTTCATTTTAACACGGTTTTATTTTACACGGTTCTTTTTTACGACGTTTTTCCAAATAAAGCGGTTTTTTACGACGTTTTTCCAAATAACGCGGTTTTTTACAGGTTTTTTTTGCACGGTATGTAGAATCGTGTAAAAAACGAACTTTACTGTATGTGTATTTCCGGACATGCTTGTTGTTACGATTTTAATTCTAATAAAATATTAGGAGCAGTCCTATTATCATAACATTTGGATTTTTTCTTTAGAACAGATTCATGCGTAAAATATTCACCTAAATATCACATCATCACTATAACAGTGATTGAGATGGTAAATTTTCATACAATACAATCCTACATACCATCAACACTTGTCTAGATTTTTCATGTGATGCGCACAATTGTGTGTATTTTTTCAAAAACGCTTCAAGAACTTTTTCGGAGCTCATGCATGGAGCGAAATGGCGCTAAATCAAGCGATACATGTGTATATCTAGAATTCTTTCATCGTTTCATTCGTATTTCGTTATCATGATATTCCTGCGTGACACCTACATGACACGGTAGAAAGCCTTTATCATGCTCCATGTTTTTCCTTTTGTCTACCCTCCCTCATTGCCACATTTCCAGCGTAAAAGAATACAACAGCATCTACTCTAGTTTCTGTGCTAAGTGGCGATGGATGGGATAAATCAGCATTGAAAGGCTTGTATTGTTGCGAGCTTTAATCTGATTAAGCAAGACAGATTAGGAAGCGCCCCATATTGTGTTTGCAGTCCATGCTTTAGTTATTAATCGATTGTAACGTGAGAAGCCACCCACCGGATGTAACAACGTTTTTTTGTTATGCTGTCGAGCAAGTTTACTACTAAACCGCACGCAAAGCTTCGAAAAAGTCAATTATCACACAACTTTATTCGTATCACGATTTCCAAGTTTAGATTCTTGCGAATGGTATTTTTTCTGCCATTGCTTTGCTTTATTGTTTCTCTCTCTGGTATTTTTTCTGCCATTGCTTTGCTTTATTGTTTCTCTTTATTGTTCTCTGTATGTACCGAATGGAGCTGACATTGTTTTATCTCGATTAAACGGTGCTGCAAACGCTGCTTTTTTCAAGCTGTTGTTGTAGTCGTCGAGCAATGAAGCTGACACAAATGTTCCTAAGGCTAAAGATGTCATTAATATTGCTATTAATATTTTATTCCATCACGACTAATTTTTGAAAAAGGTTTATGTAAAAGTGGTAATGAAGATTACAAAAATTTTAAGAGCCCGAACTGCTTGTTAGATCGGTTTAACGTCTTCAGAAAAGCTACAGATAATAATGTTTTTTTTTGTTCACACAACATTTATTTGACACGGCACAATACAAATTAATGTTTTACGGAGCCAATTAAATCTAATGCCTTATGGTCTAGAATATTTTATAATCTAAAGGCAAATTTTTTACCCTCGCTGCCGACTACGAAACTAAATCTAATACTAAAACTAACATGTTTTTTTTTGTTTCGCTGTTAAATTGGCACCTTGATGCTCTTCAAGTAGCTATAAACATGTAGCATGTATGGCAAGTTTCGCTGAGCGAGAATATCACGAACTGGCACATAGGGCTGTATTCCTCGGGCCCTGAGGGTATCCAAAAGTAGAGATCTGGCGCCGCAGAATTCAGCACACACCCAAACCACGTGTTCAATGTCTTGATACCCCAATCCACAAACGCAATGATTACTGCTCGCCAGCCCAATACGCAAGAGATGTGCATCTAGCCCGTAGTGGTTGGACATAATCCGAGACATCATGCGAATGAAATCTCGTCCTACATCCAACCCCCGAAACCAAGGTTTGGTGGAAACCTTGGGGATGATGCTGTGTAGCCACCTCCCCAGTTCTCCCTTATCCCACGAGGCCTGCCAGTTGACAAGTGTACTCTAACGTGAAAATTTTAAAAATTCGTTGTAGGCAATTGGTCTGTTATAAATATCACCGTTTGTTGCGCCCACCTTAGCCAAAGTGTCCGCTTTCTCATTGCTCGTAATGGAACAATGAGAAGGGACCCACACTAAGGTAATCTGAGAAGATTTTCGGATAAAGCACTCAGATGTTCCCGTATTTTCCCCAGGAAATACGGAGAGTGCCTTACATTATAAAATATTTTAGGGATCTGCTGCACGCGTAAATGATCCGGGATTCCGCGAGTTTCTTTCATCATGGATGTATCGAAAAACACAGTAGAAACAGAAGTATCTAATAAGTTGACACGATTGGAGGTGTATGAGGAAGGATTTATACTTTGAGACATGTGATTGAAATACACATTCATGAAACGGGTTTGAGAATTAAGTTCAACTAGCCTATCGAAATTTTCAATTACCAAGGGGTTCAAAACCTCACATTTGATGAGAATACGAGTAGTCAGATCCCAAAAGCGGTCTTTTAATGGGAGAACGCCCGCCAAAACTTCCAAACTCATCGTATGGGTCGAATGCATGCAACCTAAGGCAATACGCAAACAACGATACTGCAATCGTTCCAGCTTGATTGAATGGGTGTTTGCAGCGGAGCGGAAGCAGAAACATCCGTACTCAAGCACCGACAATATCGTTGTTTGGTAAAACCTTATGAGGTCTCCTGGGTGGGCGCCCCACCATGATCCAGTAATTGTCCGGAGAAAATTCACTCTTTGTCGACATTTTTCATCAAATACCGAACGTGACATCCCCAGGTGCCTTTCGAATCGAACGAGACACCAAGATATTTAGATACCAAAACCTGAGAAATCGTTTCACCCATTACCTGTTAGTGGAGCTGAGCAGGCTCACGCTTCCTAGAAAAAACTACTGTCTCAGTCTTCTCCGGAGGGAATTCGATACCTACCTGTAAAGCCCAAGCAGACAAATTGTCCAAGGTATCTTGCAATGGTCCTTGCAAATCGGCAGCTTTGGCTCCTGTAACAGAGACCACGCTGTCGTCTGCAAGTTGTCTTATCGTGCATAAATTTGCCAGACATGCGTCAATGCCATTCACATAAAAATTGTAAAGAAGGGGCTTAAGCATGAGCCCTGGGGAAGACCCATGTAGCTTATACGAAAAGTTGCCAAATCGCCATGCGTAAAATGCATATGCTTTTCGGACAACAAATTATGCAAAAAATTGTTTAAAATTGGTGATAATCCTTGTCGGTGAAGTTTGCCCAAAAGAATGTCAATAGAAACGGAATCAAAAGCCCCCTTAATGTCCAAGAACACAGATGCCATTTGTTCTTTGCGAGCATAGGCTAGCTGAATATCTGTAGAAAGCAACGCAAGACAGTCATTCATTCCTTTGGCACGGCGGAACCCAAATTGAGTATCTGATAGTAGACCGTTTGATTCGACCCAATGGTCTAAACGACGGAGTATCATTTTTTCCATCAATTTCCGGATACAGGATAGCATTGCAATCGGCCTATAAGAGTTGTGATCAGAAGCTGGTTTCCCTGGTTTTTGGATGGCGATCACCTTCACTTGCCTCCAATTCTGCGGTACAATGTTTTGCTCCAGGAACTTATTGAACAAGTTCAACAAGCGCTTCTTGGCATTGCCGGGTAGATTCTTCAACAAGTTGAATTTGATTCTATCTAACCCAGGCGCGTTATTGTTACAGGACAGGAGGGCAACTGAAAATTCTGCCATCGTAAAAGGTGATTCTATCGCATCGTGGCCCGGAGAAAGTTTTGCGCAGGAACAGAGTCCGGACATACTTTCCTGGCAAAATCAAATATCCACCGACATGAAGACTCCTCGCTTTCGTTGACCGTTATACGATTTCGCATTCTTCGGGCTGTGTTCCAAAGAGTGCTCATCGATGTCTCCCTCGACGTTTCGTTTACGAACCGGCGCCAATATCCACGTTTCTTTGCTCGGACCAAGCTTTTGAATTTGGTCTCAAGCTCCAAATACTGCTTAAAGTCGTCGGGTTGACCTTTCACCCCAAAAGAAGGCCAAAACGCGTCGGATTTTTTCGTGTAGACATCGGAGCACTCTTTGTCCCACCACGGAGTGGGAGGCCGTTCTTTGATCGTCACGCCGGGATATTTCTTCGTTTGGGCTTGCAACGCGGCGTCGAGAATCAAGCCCGCGAGGAGGTTGTATTCTTCAAGTGGTGGGTGATGTTGAATCGACTCGACAACTTCTGATATCATTTCCTCTTATAATTTGCAATCGATATTCCGTGTGAGGTCATACGGAATATCAACTGATCGCGTGCGAATTGAACCATTATCAATTGAAATTTGAATAGGCAAATGATCGCTACTGTGGGGATCGAGGACTACCTTCCATATGCAATCCAACCGTAGCGATGTTGAACATAAAGATAAATCTAAAGCACTGGGGCGCGCTGGAGGTTTCGGAACGCGTGTCATATCCCCGTTGTTTAATATTGTCATGTCGAAGTCGTCGCAGAGGTTATAGATCAAAGAGGAACGGTTATCATTAGAAGGGGAACCCCAAGCCACGCCGTGAGAGTTAAAATCTCCCAAAATCGAACGTGGCGAGGGAAGAAGTTCTATTAAATCAAAGAGCAGCCGTTGCCCAACCTGTGCTCTGGGAGGAATATATATTGAGGCAATACAAAGCTCTTTACCTTGTACTGTCATTTGACATGCGACAGCTTCGACGCCTGGGACCGTGGGGAGGTTAATACGATAGAAAGAATAGCACTTTTTAATCTCTAAAAGTACCTCTCCATACGGGGTGTCTCGGTCGAGGCGAATTATATTAAAATCATGGAAGCTAAGATTTACATTTGAAGTGAGCCAATTTTCAGAGAGGGAAAATGCATCGTATTTATGCTTATTAATCAAAACTTTAAATGAATCAATTTTGGGGATGATACTTCTACAATTCCACTGTAAAATAGAGATAGAATCCTTCATCTCAGCCGATGAATTAGCCATCGAAGGATACGATCGCTGCAAGGAGGGGCCATTTAGCAGTCAACTGCTTCAAAAACGTTTTAACTGTTGGTAGAAATGCCAGCAGAAGACTTTTAAGAGGATCAGTTATGTTGAAATTTTCAAAAATCCAGTCCACAATATCTGAAAACTTCAGCAGTCCAGATTCTGGCTGAATCTTGGACGAAAAAGAAGGAACAGTTGGGTTTTTTGATGTTCCTGGAAGTGCCGGAAACTCCTTACTTGAATTCAGTTTTGCCAATCCCGGAGGAGTTTGCTTCGGATTTTCTACAGCACTTTTTTGTTTCTTAGTATCAGTCACTTCAGATGGAGACCTTCTCTGTTCTTTACTAGGAAGCCTAGGAGAAGAAAGGTTTTTCCTCTTCCTAGATTTCCCGGGTTCAACAAAAGAAGATTTCCCAACTGAATCGTCAGAATCAGACTCATCGGATGGCAAGACCTCGAAGAGATTCGGGGTAACCAGTTTGGTGGCAGCGGCCTCTTTGAGCACTTTGAGCTTAGAGCGCTCTTTCAGAGACCGCTTGATCTTGTCTTGGCGCTGTTTGTACGCGGGACATGCAGACAGCTCATGCGGAGTCTGCCCACAATAAAGGCACTTTTCAGCACCCTTATTACAGGCGTCATCCGCATGTTGCTCTCCGCACTTGCCACAACGTGCTTTATTGCCACAGTGGGAGGCCGTATGGCCCAACTGTTTGCACTTGAGGCAATTCATTACCCGCGGTACAAACAAGCGCACGGGCAGACGCACCTTGTCCACGAGCACATAGCTCGGCAGAGCAGACCCGGCGAAAGTCACGCGAGAAGAGTCTGAAGGGGTGTCAGTTTTTACACCCTTGTCGAATGTAATTGCTTACATTCAAGTATCTTGGCAGGTTCAAGTCTAGAATCCTTGAAAAGGCCTTTTCCAGCCTTCAACAGGTCCTCGACAGTCAGACTCGATTCGCTGACCACACCGTCAATCTCAACTACGCGAGCTGGAATGTACACGTGGTACTCCCGCGTGAAGAGCTCACAAGCAGCAATCTCGTTTGTTTGCTTGAGGACGGACACCAAAACACGCAGCTTATTCGGGCGTACTTTGGTTATTTAAGTCACGGCTGTAAACCGTGCCAGATCTTTACATATTTGCATTGTGTTCAATGCTTTCACTTTCGGCCGGAAAAATACAGCCCCAATACCAACTTTGCCCTCCGGATACTGCTTAAGCCGATGGTTAGCTTCCTGCGGGGTTCCATTCTTAACCCTTGGAACTTTGTATCCGGGAGGGCTAGGCGGTAGAACGAGCGGGTTTTCATCCCCGCGTTCGTCGTCCATGTTGGACGCGTAAGCCACACACGCAAAATGCCAATCAACAAATAATATTGTAGAAAAAAACCAAGAGAAAAAAAACTACTTATCTTCTGCAGCCGCTCTCCACCGCAATCAGCGCACGGGCGATGCCAATCTCCAGTCCTTCACACAAGAGTCCGCTAGCAAAAGCTGTAGCCGCTCCAGCCACACAGCAGCACCAATACAGCCAAACAGCAGTACGCCGGGTACTGGATCTCTCGCAGTAGCGACACAACGTACAGTCTGTGGCGTACGGTAGCAATAGGCGATGATGCGTTCCTTTGTCTTCAATAGACGACGGCAACGAGCAGCAGTGCACACGCAATACAATGCACGGTGACCTTGAAGGCGATTAACTGGTCGGCACTATCGAGATCGAAATGAAATTGCGACCGAGCACGACGAGAGCACAACTCCGAATGAGATGATAATGTTGTCTTTCCGAACAGAAATATGCATAGTCAAAAAGATTATATAAATAAGAAAAATAGTTGAAAATATAAAAAATAACTACCAAAAAACTCTTCTTTAGAAAAACATATAATTTAATTTTTTTAAACTTTGAAAGGTTAGCTTAACATTAATGGAAGTCCGATCATGGAGGAATGAGAAAAAACAATTAAAATTTTCAATAAAACTTTTTTTTTTGAGCCAAAATGGTTTTTTGGATTTATATCTTCAAAAAAGTTGTAGATAGTATTTTTGACTGTTCCAGAAAAAATGTACATCGTAAGAAAAAAAATTCTTGAACAAATCCTGCGGACTGATCCGTAAACGGCTTTAACAAACCTGTTGTTGTTCGAATGGAAAATTTTGATACTCAACCTAACTTTGTTTTCTTATCTGTATTGTTGTAAACTTGAAACAACTGCGTTCAGTATCAAAAAATATATTCACAAAATGTATAAAGGTAAAAAAGTCACAAGAAAATAGAATTAATGCACGCTTATTATATGACAAAGAGACAAGAGAGGTTGATTGTCGGTGCGATTGCGTTGAACATGATGATGTTAGGATGAAGAAATTGAAAAATCTTGTCAGCCAGTTCTCTATAATGGAGTTGAACAGGAACAGCTTCCTACCTCCTAAGTCGGCTGTGGTAGTTGCAATTACTCAAAGTCAACAGGCAAATCATGGTACACAATATGAAGCTCGATGTAAAAGGTTTTTCATGAAAAGTCTTGTGTGATGAGATGGTTCTTTGTTCGCTTAAGGAAGTTTAACTGTTTCCGTTGTTTGCTGTCGTTTCGTTGTTTTGAGACTAAGAAGAACAAAACGGCAGAATACACTCTATCTGAAATGACTTGTTGGAGCTGAATAATGAGACGTCGTTTACATTCAATTTAATTTCCTAGCCGCAGTTGTTTATTTAATATTACCAGCAACCTCAGCGGTCTCTGAGTCTCGTGATGTTAAAAATGCACACTATACTACTATGAAGAAGTTTAATATTTAAAATTTACCAATATATTCAAGGCTCAGTGACAGCTACAAGCATTTAGATTCACTGCTTTTACTTGAAAGGAAGTACATTGCTCATAACGCGGAGAACCCACTCAACCAGCTGGCCAATCGCACAATTCTAAACAAACAGGCAAAAACGTCTCCCTTCCACTTCAGTGGTTTTTGTTGCGTAACAAATACACGATTTTCACCATCTATACTGAGTCAGTGTGTTAAAATGATGGAACTTGTTTGTCAAAGTACTCAACGTGCTGCTACCCGTATGGACATGAACGCTCATCATTCAATGAAGTGCTTTACATAACTTTTTTTCCGTACCCAACGTCTGTCAAGGACTTTGTTCAACTCAATTTGTTGCAGAACGCTATGTTAGAGTGGTTCAAAAAGATTAAAAGTAATCTATTTTATGAAGATGATAAAAATGTTGGTAATATTATGACAGATTTTTAATGTTTTTATATGTATGACACTATATTCTGACATCTGATAATCCACTGATGATCACGGCTTCTGGACCGTAAAACTATATATGTATCGGGCAGTCGTCGACTAAAGGGATGATCAATTATGAGTTGGGCGTATTTTTTATTATAAAATAAGGAATACTGTTGTTTGAATCACGATGACTTCAATAATTAGAATTTGTTCCGTTCCAAGCCATACTCAGCAACTGACATACTGATATATTTATTCTCCTGCCTAGAAATAGCTACTATTTATTATATTTATTCTATTACCTAGAAATACCTACTACCTAGAAGTGTTAAATGTTGTGGCTTAGTCTGGAAAAAATATTTATGTATCTAAAAATAAACCGTACAACTTATCTGTGCAGAGCACAACTTTTCAACAGCTTAACGAATTTCGAAGCTCAAATTTTTCCAATATTGGCCCCAGTACAAAAATTTCTATGTTCCAGAAAGCCGATTAAAAAAAAAACAGATATTGACGTTTCATATGCTTTCAAGAATTTTTTATTAAAAAATGTTCGATGTGGACAATTTCATGATGCATTTGTTCCATTTTCCGCTGTGACACTGCTTCGAGGCACGTATTCCCAAAGTCCGATTGAGCTGAAATTTTGCATGTATACTTTTTTCGACAAGACGAAACTCTTGAGCCCTGCTTCTAAACGATCGTTGCCACACATACACACACAGCACCAGCAAACAAAACCCCGGTAGTACATAACCAATGGCGGATGTTGCAATTTGCATTTAATTTCATTGCATTAAAGTTTTTACCTACAGTGGCGTCGAATCTAACAAAACATACCCAAATGATAAGTACGATTCTAAACCCATCTCTTCGATAGACCGTACATATCACACTCGCTATTACCTTCGCGTACGAACCCCGAAAACTCAGATCGTAACATACCAATTTCGAAAAACCTAATTAATCCTATTATCAACATCAAATTGCTGTTCGTTTGCAACCACACTAGCAATGGTGCCACTGCTGTCCATTTACTAAATAGCTTAGACCGAAAATGAACACAAGGATGTGCAAAATCGCCCACCATATTGATTCTCGATTTCGATCACTGACGAGGATCTACGGTGTGCTGCACTAATTTCGTCTAAATACTTTAGAATATTATCATCGTACGCTATGAAGAAGCTGAATGAGCCATCGAAGCTTCGTAAACTTTTTGCAAATTCAATGAATAATGGTAATGGTTTTTCGAAATTGCCTTCCATGGTTTTGTGGTTAAGGCTGCAGTTTTGTTGCAACCAGTCGAAATTGAATTGGAAAGACGATGAAACTCAATTGAGCTGCGCTATATGAGCGTAAAAAAATGAATTGTATATAAAAAATGAATTGTATATAAAAATATAAAATTGTGATACTAGTGATACATTTAAAAATTGTTACTATTTCAATGCTAACCCCATTGCTATTTACAGTCACCAGTATTATGGACCAACCAGTATTATGGGTCAATACACTTTGTATTGGTTTCTAACGTATGTCAATAAATTGTAATAGTCAAATTTAAGTTTGGTGAACGTTGTTCACGTTCTTTAAACTTAAATTTGACTATTAAAAGTTATTGAAATATGTTAGAAACCAATACAAAGTGCAGACTGGCCCATAATACTGGTTGGCCCACAATACTGGGATGACTGTATCACCCCATAAAACATAATAAGACGGGTTCGCTACAATCACAAAGAACAAAATCACGGAATGCATTGACAACGTTGTTCGGTTTGGTATGCAGCATACCTGAGTAAAAAGATGATTCACCCTCGAGTAAATAGAGTATGATAACCGATCTTATCAACCTTAAAAAATCAGTTTAGTTTAGAACAGAAACCACTAGATTAGATTATATTGAGTTAGGTTGGATTTGGATTATAGCTTCTTCAGCTAACCATTTACGATCCAAACTGTTCGAGAATGACTTTCTGTTACTGCATGTGACAGTGGTTTTGATAGTTTGATCAATTAGGATCAAATTTGCTTTGTTCAGATTGAGTTAATGTTTGCGCAAACTACAGAACTGTAGATACATTGTCTATACTATACTAACATTCTACCTCTGGTATTCTGATTTAATGGTTTACCTTTGTCGGATGTGGTAAATTTTCCATTAAAACTTTACCTAAACTTCCATATTCGAGTCAAGTTACAACTATCTTCCATTCGGGAGATTCTACATGATAAAATACGTCCGGTATGTGGAAGAAAATCTTTAAGAAAATTGTCCTGCGTCACAAATTCATCAAAGGGAGAAGATGGTAACCGTAAAAGCAAAATGATTATACCTTTATTCAAGCGCTGTATCCTCTCAGGTACCCAAGTCATCTGGTTTGAAGCTATGCCGACCAACCGTATAACCGATGCCGCCCGTTTCCACTGACAATAAATATTTGAACAGAGTAAAGTATGTACTTTATGGTTAGCGGACTTTCAAACCCGGGCAAGTCAGAGAGGAAAAGGCTTTGTTTGATGGAAAACGTGTGGTACGAAGCGTGCCGAGAGAGTAAAAAGCAACCACCTAGTACGACACGTACAAAAACTATCATGTATTACGTTCCCCCGAAGGGATTCACGCTAACCTAAGGCAAGTTTCATTCCCAGTGGAATCTTGTGTACTTAATTTGGAAGCATTTTTTTCGCCTTCCACCAACTTGCTGGGCACAGTGCATACTGACAACGTACACGTTGAGTGTGATACGATAATTAGCCTTCGGTTTACATCTTTTTCGCATGCTTGTTAGTTGCTCTAGCGAGCATAGCATATAGTGAGGTCCACTTCTGCATGCTTCCTGTGGGTTCTATTTATCACTGAACCACGGACGGCTACCGGTCTGACCGGAGTCTACTAGATGGATGGAAAAATGATGATAATTCTGTTTGCTGATGGCGTTGGAAGCTTTTTTCTTCACTGCTTGGGTAGATGATAGCACCAACTAGAGGACGCTCGAAAGTTTGCAAAGGACGCGAAAACAGGAATGAATGTTAAAAGTAATTTTGGATGCAGACCCATGAGACAGCAGTGCATTTGAGTAGTAGACATTGTTACTGAATAGTTGGAAAAAAAGTTTTTACTGAAATTCTAGGAAAATATTTGATCCCACAATTATTGAATTTTTTATGTTTCAATTGTTTTTTCTCTTAGAAATGGTTAGGAGTAAGAACCCTTTTTTCAGTGACTTAAATAATTCATATTCGATACAAGTACATTGTAACATACAATTTCGTATTTTACAAACATATTTTTATTCATAATATATTTATATATTTAATATTTTTAATAATCAAAAACCAATTAGAAATGATTTGAAATGGCAAAAAAACAAACACAGTAAAAAATTCTGACTATTATACGTCACGTTATATATTGTTGCATTTAAATTTCAGTTGCTTTTGACGAAAACCACTAATTTATTTATTCATTTATTTATTTATTTCATCCAACACAATGGTTTACATGAAATGTGGGTGATGGGGAAAAGCTAACAATTGGGCATAAAAACCCCATATCTTTTAACATAAAAATATAAACTTAGGTCTAACACAGAACAAATATAAATCACAATAAAAAGTGACATATCCTTAGTTCTAGGATCTAGAAAGTCATGTAACATAGTCAAAATTGTAAAATAAAAAATAAAAAAGATTTTTGCTTGAAAATTACGTGCAACATCATTTAAATTTGCGTGGAATATTATGGAATTTTCTATCATAAGTGATGGAGGCATTTCTTTACATTCGATTCGACATAAAGTTATCTTACTGTGTACTGTGTTCATGATAATTCATAATTTTATTTCATTTCGCTTACGTTACCTTATCTAACCAAACAGTTCCAAGCCATGGTGTGGCTTTTCCTGTATGTAGGAGTCATCTCCATTTCAATAAGTCTATAGAGCTGGCGAACTGCAGCCTGCGTAGGGTCCGTAGGTCATCTTCCACCTGGTTGTTCCTCCTTGCCCACAAGGTGTACAACCTCTCTGTTTCATGTCTGAAGGATTGGTTTCAAGAACCATCTTTATCGGGCTATCGACCGACATCCCTACGACATACCTGGCCTACCGCAACCTGCCAATTTTAGCGCGTGGTCGATCTTCAAGCAGCTCCAGCAGTTCGTGGTTCAGTCGCCTTCTCCATTTGCATTCCACCGAAGATAATAAGCAACACTTTTTGCTCAAAAACCACAAGGATGCGTTGGTCCCCCAAGTAAGCATAGTCCATGTCTCATGGTCGTAGAGGACTGCCGGTCTGATCAGTGTCCTGTAGATGGTCAACTTGGCACGGCGGCGAATTCTACTAGATCGGAACGTCCTCTGGAGATCTCAGTATGCACGATTTCCAGCCATAATGAGACGATGAATTTTTCGGATGGTGTCGTTGGTGGCAGTTACCAGTGAGATCAGGTATACGAACTCGTCGTCCACCTCAATTTAATCTTCACCAACTTGAATTCAAGGTGGTTAGTTAGCGTCTTATGGGAGGGGTATTTTAGCACCCCTTCATTTCATGTACTTCGTCTTCGATGCTTTAGTGACCAGTCCAATCCATTTGGACTGTTTTTTAGCCCGATGTACGTATCCACCATCTAACTTTTGGATGATACAAGATAGACCGACAGAAATAATTTATTTGGGCGAAATTTTTGATTTTAGAATATCAGTAAAACTTTTTGCAACTATTCGATATTTATTATAATTTGTATAACTTAACGTAATGGTTACGTTGTAATAATTATCTGAACAAAATCTTCATCAAACTTTTGGATAAGAAAAGGATTACTTTCAAAAGAAAAAGCTTAACCATTCCATCTCTGCATGCGTTTCGTATATATGAGCTTGCAATTTTTTGTATAATGTCCTGCAAAAATATTCACTTCCTTTAGCACTGAGGCGCTGAAAAAGCGATTGTTTTCTGCCACTTCGGTGGTGGTAACCGACGACGATGGCGGTGGTAAAACATCCAGGTTCTCAGCGTAACAAAGGGTTGTTGTGGAATCTGGCGAATACAGGCACGTTGAAATATGTTTCGACACCAATAAGCGTGCATCTGTGTATGCTCCCGGGAAATTATAATTCGAAACAAAAACGTGACTTTTCCTGTTTTGCGCATGTCAGTAAAGCAGCGGGTGAGAGAAAAATGAGTGTGCCTCTGCTGCATGGTGTTTGAAAAGTTTCTATGTTGCTAACGCTGTGAGAATGAGTGGATGGATTTTTAGGAATACCGGCTAAACTATAGAGTAAAAGCGATAATATTTGACCCATGGCATATTTCATAGCTCCAATTCAAGTCCCATACTGTATTCAACTTATAGCTAATCATTTCCCATTCCTTTTAGATATTTTGCTTTCATATGTAACAAAGTTTCAAAAAGACGTTCAAAATTTTGGTAAAATCAAAATGTTTTTAAAGCGAAGGCGAACGAAATTGAAAACGAAAACGAGTCGAAATAATGTAGGTTTCAAGTAAAATTGAAATTGGAAGGCAAAACTAGGCGTTTCCGTTGTAAGTTTTGGAAAGGGGACGCATTATTATTTGTAAGTATAGTGTCTCCATCTAAATTTTTACCCCTTCGGCACTGTTACAAAGGCTACGTAAGCATTTCATGTACCAAAATTCGAGTGCGAAAACAGGGAAAACGTCCTAGCTTTCGAATATATGCGAACTGAAAAGTTTGAACAATTTTGTTATGCAATTAATATTTTGATTGTTGTTTGATAACATGTTTTATTCATAATTTGATTTAACCCTGTTGATTGATCAGTTTTAATAATTTTTACCTTCTCCCTACAGTTGTGATTTATGAAACCAATTATAAACCCATTCTATCTGCCTAAATGTTTAACTTAAACTAATTTGGTTTTTAAATTTTCTACTGACTTATGTATCACCCGAACGCCGCGATACTTTTGAACGTTTGACGTTTGTTTTTTGCATGTTACTTATCTAGTCAGTAACCACTACCTACTAACCTTAATAACAAAGTAAAAAATTAAAAACATAACAATTCATACATGAAAAAGCACATTAGGTATAAACTTAGATCAATTTGTAACAACGGGTAAACATGCTAGAGTTGCTCGTTAATGTCTTCTATAAGTCACAACAAAATAACAAAATTATCTGTTGCTTTAACTTGAACTGTGTAGCGCCAGTTAGTTTACGTATTGATCTGACAACAGAATTTTACTCTCAGCCTACAGTAATGCAAAGCCCTATGCCTCTCATAGATCGTTGTTTGCTTCCACTTTGTGGGAAAAAGCACACTTGAAATTGGCACGTCAAAACAGATGCACCATCAGGAATCACCGATACAACAGTGTAGGTTGCTGTCCGCTACCGCCAGAAATAACAATCACAGCCGAATAAAGAAACATCATGATTTTCCCATGCACGACAGCAGTAGAGATTTTCCTTTGCAGCTGCGGAACACGCCTACGGAGAACAAGAGAGTGAGTTACATTCACTGTCGTTGGTAATTTCTCCAATGTATGCATGCAACTTGGCGATTTACCGTCGGAAATAGGAGCAACCGTACGGTTAACAGGACTCTCGCAAGTCCGCTCAGGTGCACCGTAGAAAAATACTGCTCCTTTGGCTGTTGGTGGTAGTGATAGCAAAGGTGTTCCTAGCATAAACAGTTTTACACTGTGCCGAAACCGCTTTAGTTCCGCTGCGAGTGCCATTCCGTTCGGTTCTGTTTCAATAAATTCGCACAAAGTAAATGGTTTGACTTCGGTAAAACCAGTTTTGCGGGGGACAGTAAGGTGGTTAAGCAAATTTGTTATCATGCTTAGTACCTTCGGTAGTTGTTTAAAGTGAGATTTTGCGCCGAAAAGTTGTAAGGAGCGCCTGGTGCAAATAATTCACGCAAGAATTGTGTTGTGAAAACTTTGAGTACCAGGCTTGCCTCACAAAACGAAAAACAAGCAGTAGTGCTGAGTCACAGGGGATTCGTGAAGGATGGAAGAAATTTAGGTGCAAACTACAGAAGTTCTAAAAGTACGAACCAAGTGTCCGGAACCTGATTAGTATGTATATCAGTTCGAGCGCTGTCAACAGTTTCCCTCAGCAGGCTTTCGAGCACGAAGTGATTAAGTATAAAGATAACGCGCATTTTCATTAAGGATTAGAGCTGTACTCGAAAGTTTTACTTCTTGCAACGCTGCGTTGTATAAGCTAGTGGTGACAAAAATAGTGTACGTGCAGCACTATGAATCACTAATACGGGTAACATGAGATGTTATAAGGTGAAAATTAGTTGTTGGGCATTAGCATAACAAAGAACTTTTACCTATTCAATATGACCATGAATAGAAACTCTTCATTTCGTATGTCTTAGGGTGCTCTAAGAGTTCGACAGACAGTTATGTAGTAATTTATTTTCTATCTATTATTTTAAACTGTCAACCAACTATTATCGCATATATTTTGGTGAAAGTGTTCATTATTACCGTCAATTCGACTAAACAATATTTATACACAGTTGTTCGCATTCCAATAGCTTCGTTATCCTGAAAAACAAGTTGAACGGTTTGAGACTGTTCGCAAAAATAATTTTCCTCTTATTTACAATGCTGGGTCACCCTATTAGATCCTCTAGCTCATAAATGAATGAATGTAAAATAAATGCGATATTTCACAGGTCATTCGAGTATTATTTGTAACGAATTTGTGCTTGGAATAACCTTCTGCGAGTTGGCGTAAAGGATAGTGAGTGATTGCGTTAGTTAGATTTATCATTCTACGAGTTATATGAAGTACAATCTGAAGGCTTTTTTGCTTAGTGACTGAGAGAAGAAGACAACGATTTAATTAAGATTGTATACTGTAACAATCATGCCATAAAAAGTGAAACCACGATGAGGTATGGCCACCAGAGACTCGTTTTTGGTGATCCTCCTTTTCACCCTAATACTGGTGTTAGCCAAAGAAAGCCGCTCATTTTTCTCACTTTACGTCGAACGGTTCATATATGTAGAACAGAAGAAAACGCAAAAGTTTCTGACGTCTCTTCTAGTGAAATGAAAATGCCAGAGAAAACTCTTATTGAGTAAAACTGATAATTGAGTTTTGCCCTGGTAGACGGAAGTTGATGAAAATAGCAATTTGGACGGAAAATTTGTTCCTGTATGGTTATTCAGAGCGGAAATCACTTTTTCGGTGAAGCTCAATGTTGGCACTTTTTTGCTTGAAGGAAATTCAAATTTGTTGTGCAATAGTAAAAGGAAAAAGATACTCTGTGTATTGAAAAGAAAATTTAACTATCGAATTTTTTTGAGAACGTATCTATTTTAAAGTGTTTGCGTTAACCTATTTTTTGGTAAAACAGAAAATATTTCAAAAAAAAAAAATCTCATTTGTTGCAGAAAATAGTTCATTTGAAATTTAAAACGGTAATTGGTTTATGATTTTTTCTCAAAACAAAAACAATTTGATATATTATCTAAAATATTTATTTGGCAATGAGCTAGAGTAAAAAATTTCTTTTCTGAAGTGGAACATCGAGTGAGATATAGTGACGAAACCCTTCTGAAGAAAAAAGTTATATTCAATTGAATTTGAGATAGATTTATCGCGCAACGTGTTTTAGAAGCCATTGGATTTTATAAAAAAAAAATTGTCCGAAATAAATTTGGATACCCACGACAGAAAAGTGTTTCCGGACTGAAATAAGCATTGTGCAACTTCTTCATCTCGAATTTGTGTGAATGAAATAATATAGTGAACCATTTCTCAAATCTGGATAACTTAAATTTATTCTTCAGTGAGCGAAACCGGTGGAATCTGTGCAGCGTTGGCGCCTCTAGTCGACACACTATGGCGTAACCAAACTGGAATAACAATTGCATTTAGTTTGCGTTGTGTATCCGCTAACATCAGGCCTCTGGCAGGGGGAAACATACACTATCACTGGGAAAACAAAAAGATCACATGAGTTCTATCATCGTGCAGAGAAAAAGCTTTGAGCTAACATCCGGTCGTACAAAAATAGCAGCATCCTCACCAGGAGCAACAAAGTCAGTAAGGTATCGTATCTAATTTCCTGTAGTTTCCTCTAATGTATTGGACTGTTTCGAAACTTTGTCCAACGCTAGAGAGTGACCGTGTGTGTTGTATATACATACTGCCGCTATTCGCATAATAGTCCTGGGTAAATTTTGCGGAAATAGGTTCATTTTGGCATGTTTTTCAAGAATAGCCATTAAAAAAGTGAGGTTTGATTCCCACAACCTAGATTTTAATGGCTACTCTTGTAGAGCATGCCAAAATGGACATTTCCGCAGAAAACAAGAAAACATAGGACTTTTACATAGAACTGTTACGCGAACAGCGGCAGTATATATATATATATATATATATATATATATATATATATATATATATATATATATATATATATATATATATATATATATATATATATATATATATATATATATATATATATATATATATATATATATATATATATATATATATATATATATATATATATATATATAGGTCAGACTCGATTATCCAGAGACTCGAACGTCCGGGAATTCGATTATCCGGAATTTTAGCCTCGATTATCCGGAATTTTATTTTCTTGGTGTTCGTTTCCAATTTTTAATCCAAAATTTTACTTTTAACATCCCTTCTGGCATATTTGTGATCATTTATGTCACTTCCGGCATGTGAGAAAGTCCACGCTACTTCGCAAATCGATTCTGATCGACCATTCCCGATTTCGCTGAAACTTCTCTTGGCGATGATTTATAACAATAACAGAAAAAACACCCGAAAGAAAATTCTGAGTGAAAATGACAAAATGTTCAAACGTTTATAACTTTTCTGTTTTTTATTTTACCATCACCAAATTATAACAGATAGTGATAATTATTGTTGTCTTCAATGTGTAAAAAAATTGGATTTTTGACAAAGGTACTTTTTGAAATATTTTAGATTTTGTAACAATTTGGAATATTTGGTCCAGGAAAAAAATATTTCTACAGTGTATATATATATTTTAAATCACAATTTTATTACCTACTACTTTGCTGAAGACACCATTTCAATCAAACAAGTCTTTTTTCTGATTTAAAATATTTCATTCATCAGTCACATTTTTGGTTAGGCCCTTTTGAAACAGCAGTCGTGAGTCTACATGAAGAACTGATAGTATAGAATGACCTCTTTATCAACTGGAAACAACTGTGCAAAGTTTCAGCGAAATCGGAGAGGACATCTTAAAAAAATATTTATTTCTATATATTTTGCATGGAATGCCATGGAATGTCCAATTTATTTTTTTGCTTCTCAAGATTTTACCTCTTTTCGCCTCAGAACAAATTTCTGCTTACGTCAAATAAAAAAAGGAAATATTTATTCTATGTTCGTTAATAGCAAATTTGAATATTTATCTGTGATTCGATTATCCGGAATGAAAATTTTTCTGATGTTCCGGATAATCGAGTCCGACCTGTATATATATATATATATATATATATATATATATATATATATATATATATATATATATATATATATATATATATATATATATATATATATATATATATATATATATATATATATATATATATATATATATATATATATATATATATATATATATATATGTGTGTGTATATTTAAATAGCATTGCACACACCAACGGATATTAAAGTTCAAATTGATATTTTTGTTGTAAAGCAGGGCTGTCTTTAGGAATTTTTACATTCGAGACCAAGATTTCTTCAATTTGAACGATTCCCACTATTAATCAATGTGATAGTTCGAGCCATGACAACATTAATTGTTGTATAGAAAAAACATGCCTTCAAGTTATCAGGCTTAACTAATTTACTGTCATTTTATTTTAAATGCCCCTATCGGTGGTTAGAAATGAAAACATTCTTGAAACTTTTCTTTTGTCGTATAAAATATGGACATTATGTAAATGCTCTATAGTGAAAATTTATGACGAAATCATCTCCCTTTTTGGGAGATAGATCCGGTCCAATAGGTATGGCTGTTCCTGTCATGCAATAAGAGGGTTCTTATGCTCAGATCCACCCTTAGTATAAATTTGCAAACATATTCCGTCGGTCGCAAAACAATTTCCTGTTCTCGGTAAACCTTCAGTTTCAGATGAAACATGCAACCTCGCACAAAACACAACGATGATGCTATTGGACACCATGGTAAGCAAAAGCAGGCTTTAGGAATAGCACAAGGCATCGTTCGCTACCGTTGCAATCCGGTTATGTGCCTCTTAGTTCATCGCTGAAAATATGTGAACGAAATAATGAAATTTTTTACGACCTCGAGGTGGTACGATGTGTGTTATGTTCAGACTGAGTGGTTTACTTGTATAAGTATTCAGATAGAATAGTAAACCCCAAATTCAGAGAAGTACAAACTTACTCAGTGTGAAAGTGGATAAGCTGTGTTATCATGGAAAACAATGGTAAACAATGAAAAGAAGTCTGCTGTATTACGCGATTAAACTACGGTTTGCAGAGCAAAAGGAGTAAAAATTTTGTATCGACGTATATTAGGGCGAGGCAAAGTGATCGATTTTCCAGAAACAAGTTTTTTTTGGTTTCTTTTGGGGTCCCAAACAATCTTAATCGGAAGTCTATAGGTTTTGTCTTCGTTTGACGCATTGCATTTCAAATTTGTATGTGTATTTGTGGCCTACTTTTTTGCATTTCTTTAGAGAGCTAATGCTTAATTAGTGCATTAGAGTAGTGAGGGGCAAAAGTAAGTTTTTACAACAGAACTAATGCAAACAATTATCATAAAATTCGGTTTAGTTTCCAAGCGGTACATGAACCTTTCGACTTCAAAATGTATCACCAGAGTTTTTCGAATTTTGTTTGAAGCATGAGAATTTCACTTTTTACAAAAAATACTCAGATGCAAACTTTTACCCAGCATGCGGGGCAAAAGTTCGCACTGTATGAACAGTGTATTTATTACACTATGCTTGAAAAAGTTAATTGTTTTTCGCTGGTTTTGCATGTTGATTCTTTTTAGCTGCGTTAGAGCGGTGCCTGAAATAATTTTCTTACTTCCGGGAATTCGGTTTTCTGGGGATATGTTTGGGTGTTTTGGTGATATATCCCAGAAATGGACCTTCCAGGAGAGATTCCACTGGAGCTTCTAGAGGCCATAGAGACAAATTAATAAAATTTATTTTTGGAACCGGGGTGATACACAGAGACCCGAAAACGACTCCAGGTGCCATATAAGATTCCACAAAAGCGACTTCCGGTTTCCGAAAAACAACCAAAAACTTTTGAATACTACCCAATACTGGTATTTTCAGAATCGAATTGATGCTCTGAGATCAAAAATCAACTTCAGACCGCCTTTTGTAATCAAAAATGGTGTCTGGGGTCGTTATCCAGCCTCTATGATGTCCAGAGATGTCCGATTATGGAAATACACATATTGGAGGGTATTCGACCATGTTAGGTTGCTTTCTAGAAACCGGAAGTCGCCATCTTGAAATTCAAAATGCCGTCTGGGCCATTTCCCGATCTGTGGACATCAGTTGCGAAAATAAATATTGGATGGTGTTTGGCCTTGTATTTTCCATTGTTTCTTGGCTTCTAGAAGCCTCTATCTATTCCGGAGGGACCATTTTGAAAGCACATCAACAAAACTATTAAAATAGTTGTAAGGTTTCATTTAAAAAATCATGAAACCATAATATTTCTCAGTTTCGGAGCACATTCGCATATTACTAGTTATTTTTGAGTAATTTCTGTACAAAAAAAATCGTTATTAAACACATTTTTTCATTACGGTTAATGGCACTGTGCGTACTTTTGCCTCGTGGCTTATGCGTACTTTTGCCCCACAATGAGTTTTCCAACTGGTTTGAGTTTTATGACAAGCATCAAAATATTTCCGACAAAACAAATTCACGCTACAAACCACAATTATACAAGAGTTTTTTGGGCTCTGTTGTTTTCGAGTTTCTGTAGTTTCCGGAGAGGTCAATCATAGTTCCCAAAACTAAGAAAATTAGATCAAAACAGCTCAAAACACAACTTTTCTCATAACTTCGCACCATTCAAACGAAATCTTATGTGTTCACATGTGTGATTTACTGACGTTATAATACTGCAAATTCCTACAATGTTGCCAGTTTATGTTGCTCGTATGCTTCGAAAAGGCCAATGCGTACTTTTACCCTGTGCGTAAGTTTTCCCCCTACTACTCTACATAACGTTAAAGTATCGCACCTCAAATGCTTAACAACTTTGCCGAGGATATTGAAGAGCTAGGATGTAAAAAAGCCTTAAAAACTATTGTAGCTGATTGAGGTTGAGTATGTCGCATTAAGTGCTGTCAGATAAGGTTTAGAATAATTTTACTCCCTATTATACCTTCGATTTGATAGCAACTTTACATACTATAACTGATTTCAAGACTTTTAACCTTTTTAACTTTTAACCAAACGATTTTAGTTTAAACAAACTAATAGACCGCTAGAGTCATTAGGATCATAGTGTTGGGTCCGCAATCGCCTTGTTCATCACTTGTTGACAAAAGCGAAAAAAATTTGCACTGAAGCTCAACTATTTTGAGCCCTAAAAAGATTGTTGCCTTTTAACCATTCCTGTGAGTTTTGGAGCGCCTACACAGTATAAAAAATTACATTTCTTTAAATGCACATAAACGGAGCATTAGAAACCATGTAATATTCCGTGTGGCATAATATTCACATGCAATGTAAATGAATATATTGTTAATTTGCATGCATATTTATATTCAAAGCTTTAAGTACTTAACGTACAAATTTACATGGTTAAAAACGGTTCTGTACTGTGCATTACTAACGGTGTGAAATTGTATATGTTTTTCACTGCATGTGCTACAAACTGCTATATGCATTCATTTGTATTAGCTGTAAATTTCATTTTTTGGTACTGTGTAGTGTATGCAGAAGTGTGTCAGAATGCCGCACAGTAAATGCTCGCCGGGTTCGTCCCTTCTACCTTGGTTTACGGGAAAACTCATTTAAATCTCTGAAAAAGTTAACCATTGTTTACCAGTGTTTGCGGCTGGTTCCGAAGGTCCGTGTCGTATAAACAGAAGGCCAAGCTTCAAATCGAAATGTAACACCTGGCCTTTGAAATCATTGAACCTGTCACGAGAAGGTTTCATTTTTTCGATTGCGGATTTTTATATGTATTATCCTATTTCTAACTACGGACGACATTGGTAAAGCGTATTCCTCACTGAGCAGTGCTAATTCGTCATCTGGATGCTTATTTGTGTAACGTCACAAATTCTGGCTGGCGGAGCATGATTTTTTATCTCATCTCTGTTGGCTGACGGAAGCTGGTTTCCAGAAAGAGTAAATGGCTAGCTGGATGGTTGAAATGAACAACAGATGTCTCGCAGAAGGACGGTTTCAGTTTCAATGAGCCTGTCTATGTAACCAGCACCAATAGCAGAAACAAACGCAAACGCAACCTTTCTATCAGTAAATGAGGTAGGACTGAGTTGAGTATACAAGGTATGCGAATTGTTATAAACATGCATTTCATTTGATGTCAATATGCAAACTTTTTTTTATGAAAAAGGAATATTTTTTGTTCACGTTTTACCCAACTCAACTCTACAATCAGACAGTACGATTTAGCGTAAGAGCGTGGGAACAAAACCATCGCCTTTTTTTTTTCACACAACATTTATTTGACACGGCACAATACAAATTAATGTGAAACCATCGCCTTGTTCAAGTTTTGCGTTATTTCCACAGAATTTTTTCTACTTCTCTAGCCGTTTTCCCATGAGACTGATTTCCGAGGTTTCAACCTGCATTACCAAAACAACAGGGAGTTCTGTGGATTGATGAAGCTGAATAATTGGGTCCTAAAGCTATACCAGTTTTATGAATCATTTGAAAAAGAAAATTATACTCTTCCAGCTGCTACATGAAAATCAGAAAACCGTGTAAAACTCTAGAATTCAATTGTCATAAAAAATTCGGTTTCGACAGTTGATGAAATGTGCATTTTTTTTATCGGTCAAAAAAGTGGAATTTTGAAACTTTTTAATCCTATTGCTAAAAGAAATTCAAAAGTTAAATTTTTTCAACCCATCCCGTCATCACCCTAATGTGCATTGAGACGCAACGGTACCACTCCAAATACAGATTACTTTATATCAAAAGGCTGACTGAATAAGCCAACTTTTCTGTCTTACATCATCTTCTGCTTTCTCGCTATTGTGTGCTGTTTAGTGAAATGGTTTGCCTGTATGTCCCCTAATCGTCCAGTTTTAATTGCAACGGTGGCCCTCTTCCAGGCGGCTTCAAAGTTAGCAACACCCTGCAATTACCCATAATGGAAGAAACTTCGAGCAAAAATTCGTTAATCTTTTCCATCCCATATGCTTCAGGCGGTAGTATTTTCTACATATCCTTTTCATAGGGATTTCACCCTCGACCTATCTTCCTAAGCAGTACGAAGTTAAATTTAAAAGTTATTCCATATTTGCTTTGAATCCGAAACTTCTAGTATGAAGTGAAGCTGTACGTGTGGGAGGATGAGCGATTAAATAAAGTAGCGTGTGGATGGAGGTGGTTCGGAGCAATCTCAAAAGCGACAAATAAAACTAGCTTTGGGTTTTCGGATTGTCCAACCCTTACGATGTAGTTTATCTACACAATACAAGCAGGTTTAGAGTACTCTACAACTGTAAAATCGCCTAAAACGATAATTCTTAGACCTAATTTAAATCTAATAGATAGTCGGTGAATGTTGCTCCGTATAATGTAATTTGTTAAATTTCTATAAATGCGTGGATGAGCAGAAATCTCTTCATGGTACTCGTGAATAAACATTAGGTAGCTTATAAAACATGAAATATATTTTTCAAATATGTTCGTTGTTTATGTCATTTCATGGTATAATATCTGTTAAGACAAAATAATCGTTAATTCAAAAAATTAAAATAAATAATGAATAGTACAGTACTCTTGAATTGTCAAAAATGTTTGAAATATTAAAAAAGTCTCCATTCTGATAAATCTATCTACACATATAAAAATGCAGTTCTGTCTGTCTGAGGAAGGATAGACTTGGAAACTACTGAATTTGTATGCAGGGGTTTTCGGGGCCGACAAAGGTGATTAGGATAGTTTGAGATCCCTCTCTCTTCTGGAGAGGAGGGCTCCTATATAAATGAAACACGAATTTCTGCACAACTCAATAAGTTATCAAGCTATTAGAATCAAATTTGGCAAGTGAAGTTTTCCGGAGGCATATTTTCATGGTGGTATGGTTCATGGTTTCATGGTTTGTTCTGGGAAAGAGGGCACTTATGCAAATCCAACACAATTTTTCGCATAACTCGGGAACTTCCTAATCAAACAAACGGAGCCAAATTTGACAAGTAGAGGTTTTTAGAAGCCACAAATGTTTTTATGGTGGTTTGACACCACTCCCTACTCTTTAAAAGGGAAGGGGGGGGGGTCCTAAGCAAACGAAACTTGCAACTTTTTTTTCGGGGGTCAACGATCGGGATGATGCACAGAAACCAAAAACCGACTCCAGACGCCATTTGTAAATCCAAGCTGGAATCTTCGGGTTTCTGGGAAACAGACAAAAATGACCAAATATCATCAAATTTGGGTATTTCCGGAACCAGAATGACGCCCAGAAGCCAAGATGGCTACTTTTGGTGTCTGTACAATGGCCCAAAATGGCTGAATAATACCCAGCATGGGTATTTCTGAAATCGGAATGATGCAAAGAAGCCAAAAGCATTTGTTGTTTGAGTGTGAACGTATCCAACATTCGATTCGCATTTGAGACTATACACAAATGGTATGGTCAATCTTTAGATGTTTGTGGGATCAATTTAGAAAGTGACAATTTATAGAAATGAAGAATTAAATCGGCGTGAAAAGTTTGCCGGGTCAGCTAATTTATTTTGACAATGCATGATTCGATACAACGTAAATTCGACTAACGTATTGATTTAAAAAAATGTTACGGTATAACGAGGAATACCTGTATGTATATCGATAACCTCAACAAACAACGATAACTCGTTGCAAGCATGTAATTTGCATAAAGTTGTGATAATACTGACCAAACATAATCTCAGTTCGTCCAGTCCCGACACTCCATGATAAAAACATATAAATCATAACACTTCAACGTAATTTTCTTCAGCCCCTCGTACTAAGAATACACAGTGGGTTTGCGTTCCAGGCGGTCTACCAAACGTCCCGCGAACAGAAACGGGTGTAAACATTTCGTGACACGGACATGACTTAAAGAAATTTAAATCAATTACACTTACTTTTTCTATCACCCGTCGGACGTAAACACTACATGACTGGTTTAAAAATTGATTTAAACAACATATAACAACGCTGCCAACATTCATTTCTGTTCAGCACGATATGAATACTCTTCCGCTTTCCCCACCTTTACCCTATCGTTGAGAACAGTGGTGCCACGCGATCCTAGTAGGGCTTGTTATGCCGCCGCGAAACACTCTATCGCAAAATAATCGACTTGTCGTGATGAAACAGCCTGCCATTTGGTTTCTACAGGTGTATATGTTTGTGAAATTGTAGCAAACGAGAGCTCACCGGGTTCGTGTTATCACGAACTATGGATGTGTAAGGTAAGGTAGACCGATTAACTTTCGGAAGGATGCGGAATGAGTGCAAAAGAAAAAAATACAGACCATACAACATTAATTTGCAGTGAGCCAGATGTAGCCGATAGTAATAATCCCACTTCGACTGTAGATGACAAGCCTAGAAATTTTTTTTTCCAATATGATGACATGTCCTATAGCCGCCATCTGCAAGTCCCTGAAATTGGGCTGCTTCATCAACCTTTAATATTTAGTAAAAGGCTACTACTGCTGCGATTTAAATAGTTCACTAAAGTGAACAGAAACCGTATGGGAATCGTACAAAAAAATATACTGTTAACAAACATAAATAGTGGCGTTATTGGGTATGTCGCAGACAATTGCACGAAAAGAGGATTGATGCACAACAATTAATGTAATTTGTAGTGAGCATAGATGAGCTTTTAATTGACAGTTTTATATTGACGGCACGTCCTCCTAGATTGTGGAAGAATGTAAGAGTAATGGAAAGTAATTTGTTCAAGTGTCTATTTTCTTTAGTTAGGTATTAGTTATCTTCTTCGACTACTTCGACTACTATAACAACCTCTTTTCTCACCAAAGTTTTCATGAATATTATAAAATGATAGGAAAAATACCTTCTCGACTATTTTCGCATTGCAAAGGTTCGATTGGTTACGAAAATTGAAAAAATACGTTTTATTAATCCAACAATTTTAATTCCATTACATTTCCTGATTTTATGGCATTAAAATATATACCAAAATGTTAGATAATCTGGCACGTCTCAAGTCATTTCAAAACAAAACAAAGCTCATTTGCTATTCTTCGGTGTAAAATTTAAGGATCTGTTTACTCGAATTGACTCAGTCTTTGAAGCAAATCATTCGGCTATAGAATAATTGTGAATTCCGTTAAAGTACAGGAGACTCAGCTCGAATGAAACTGTTTTTGTTAGTAGAATAGTTCTGCTAGACCTACGTTTGTTCGGACTGGAAACTATCCAATAAACAGTGAGATCAAATTCCTATAGCGAAATGTGAGCGTTTGCCGTAATATTTTTTTTAAAAACAAATTTATACCAGAAATTAGATGCTTAGTCTGTTTTAGTTCAATTTTCTTAGTAATCAATGCTCATACACAATACGTGAGTGGTACTGTGAGCAAGCCGCCAAACGCACTTCGATGGGATGTCGAATGTATATTTAGAACGAACAGGAAAAATCGTGAAAGTGAATCTAATAAAGAAAATAATACTACCTGGGCCCGGAGAAAACTCACAGGGCAAGTGTCAGTAGATCTTACAGCACTGGGTCGGCTTGCTGTTGGGTCGGAGGGGTTTCGAGCGGAAAAGTGTGCAAAAACTATTGTACTCCAAGAAGGATTCGTTTTATTTTAATTTTAAAACTGTTAATTTGATTTCTAGGATTTTTAACTTTTAAGGAGATATATACCTTTTTGCTCGAAAAAAAAGAGCAAAGATTGGAAATTTTTTAAGCGTATATGGCATAAAAGTAGTATTTTTCCTGAAAGTTCAGTTAGGCTGATACAAATTTCGAATTCTTTTTATGTCCAAGGTTATCGAAGTTAGCAGAGGGGGTGGAAAAAAATAAATAACACCGAGACGAAAAAAAAAGAAATATCTTCGATCAAAGTTTGTGTGCAAGTTATGACGTTTGTAACGTTATAATAAATACCAATTATTTGGGGAGAAATAAATACCAATTATTTGGGGAGTAATGGCCGTTTTCCGGAACGCTTTATTTTTGGCAGAGGTTTGTGGTGTTTACGATAGCAACGCAGCAGATCAACTGTAATCAAAAACTCACATTTATCCATTAGTTCCAAAGTGTCCCGGGTATCTTAACGATCGTTGTTATAAGTATTTTGTTTTCAGTGCAAACGGGAGCATTTTTTCCCGAAAAAACCTAAATTAATGCACCTAGCGGTCAGACCCAGCCTTTCTCATTCAAACTTATTATATGTTAGAATAGATTTACACGATTTAAGAGAAAAAATACTCCTTGAAAATTTCTGCTGGTTTCAGCACAACTATACCATTATTAAATTAAAATTAAAAACCTAACATTTACACACATATGAGCATACATTAAAACATACATATGCAAATATAATGAAATAAATATGTTTCGAATACATCACGAAAAAATCCAGATGTCTACTTCTGGTTACCGGAGTACATCCTAAAATGGCTAAATTTTGCCTAATCCGGGTATTTCGATGGCGAAGATGCCGACTTCATCCATTATGAGTATTGCGGAAGCGGTGCACCAAAAGGCCAGAAATCAACTTAGGACGCCATTTTAAATTTCTGGATACTAAGTAGCTTCCGATTTCTGGAAAATAACCTTAAAGGGACAAACATTACCAATGTTTTCAGGAACATTATCCCGGGCTCGAAAGCCGGGAGTAAACTCCATATTTCACTTTGAAACCCGATTTTGCAGCTTTCGGTTTCTGGAAAACATCCACACACGTACACAGCCACACACAAACATATACACCAATACATGCACACATGCAGAAAATGCTCGTTTCGTCGAACTGAGTCGAGTAGTATATGACATTCGACCATTTGGATCACTTTTCTACCTTTTAATTAGCCAGTGATCGTTAGGAGAAAGTCAATATGTTTACTTTCATTATGTGATTTCACTTTTTTATGAACAACGTACAAAGTTACAATCCGAATACAATGAAATTCAATAGCAACCTATGGGGCAACTATACCTTTCATTTGACACTAATTTTGTGAAAATCGGGTAAGCCATCTCTGAGAAAAATGAGTGAGTTTAAACAACCTCAGGATAACTTTTCTTTACATAACTTTTGAACCATATGTCCAATCATAACAAAATTTAAAAGTTAAGGGTTTGCCCGATCATTTGAAACCAGTTTTATTGAAATCGGTTATGTGGTTTCTGAGATATTGATGTTTCGTGATTTTTACATTTTGATACATAACCTCTTAACCAAAAATCCGATTTCAATGAAATTCAATAGCAACCTATGGCACAACTAGACCTTTCATTTGCAATTAATTTTATGAAAATCGGTCCAGCCATCTCTGAGAAAAGTGAGAGAGAAAAAAAAGTTCACATACACACACATACATACATACACACATACATACATACATACAGAAAATGCTCAGTTCGTCGAAAGGGGTCGAGTCGTATATGGCATTCGGCCATTGGGACCACTTTTATACCTTTGGTTTTTCCAGTGATTGCTATACCTTTCTAGGAGAAAGGCAAAAACATGTCTTGAGCGCTGAAAATTACATTAAAATTGCTCTCCGGCAAAGTTGAACTTCGTGTATCAAAATTCGATCATTCAACGACCAAGGAATTTAATAACGAACATTTAAAAAAAGATGAAGAAAATCGGTTCAGTAGTTTCACCGCAATCGTAAACACGGCAAAGTCATTTTTTGAGAAACACCATTCCGAGATAAACGTGTATAAAGTTTCAAGCTTAGCTTATGCGGCCGTGGCGTGGCACGCTGCAAATCGCTCTTACCTTCTCCCTATTTCTCAGATCTTTATGAAAATTTGTGAAAATGTTCTCAAGATGTTGTACTTTAAGATAATGCAATGAAAAAATTTTGGTTTTTTGAAAACTAAAAAGGTATATAAGGGGCCATCCACATACCACGTGGACAGTTTTTTCCAATTTCGTTTCGCTTTCGTCTACTACGGCCATCCTTATGGCAATCGTATGTACGACAATCATTCATTGTTTATTTTTTCGGTAACTTAATTTTGGTGAGGTTTTACCTTTTCGTTTCAAGTTTGCTACTCTACTATTCCGAAATTTTTCCATCCTACCAATATCGCCAAATTACAATTCCCTGGAGTGAGACGTCATTTAAAATTCCACTGTGGCTAGCACTTATTATATCAAGAGGAAGAAGTCTTATCGAAACCTCGTTCCCCTAGCTAATTTCGCGGCAAAATTACAATTCCCTGAAGAGATCGAGGATATGGTGTTGGAGGACCTGAGAGTAAACCCATGCTAAAGTCCTTTGACAACCAAATAGCATGATTCTACTAAGTTTCGGGCCCACGACCACCCGCTTGTCAAAGCGGACTCTGTAACCTTTCTGCTACAGAGCTCTCCTTATATCATATTCTGGTCGTTGGATCATATTTAGAAGTTTGGTTTTGCATTTGATTCCAATTGATATTATATTTCGTTTCAATTGTTTCGACGTCAAACAGTTCGAGTGAATTTGGTAAAAGCTGTATTTGAGGACACGCAAACATTATCTAGTGTTGTATGATCAGCATCTTTGGACACTACATTCTATCAGGAGTTATGACCAATTTCATCCCACTTACAATTTTATTCCATTCCACAGTATATTATTTTGATGTGTGTATTTTGTTGACTACTTACACATTCAATTAAGCTCAATTATAACCTACCGTCGGTAAGGGGGCCAAATTAACAGAGATACGTAAAACGTGTTTTTTCACTGTTTTGTATATCCATAAGACTGTGCGCATTTATTGGTTAAACGTACACAGAATGGCCACTTAGTATAATCAAAGATAGAACTCTATCAATACATCTAACAGTATAGTGCTGTGTCAAATATACTATTATTGATTTAAAAAAAAGATACATCTAACAGTGCGTTCTGTATCAAGTCAGTATCTGCAAATTTAATTCTCCTGTAACCAAAACTTTGGGCCAACACCACCAAGATTAGGTCTTTAATTCAATTTCGTCACTGCATAAATTTGAAAACCATCATCTCTCCAAAGTAACTCAGGTTTTCTCTTTCCTGTGCACTTCTAGCCCTTCACTTTTTCCTGTATGCTACTCAGTGAGTCTAACCAAACGATGTGTGTCCGAGTAACCTGTATCGCATAGCTTAAAGTATAAGTGAAAAGGAAATCATTTCCATAATGTTTTATGCAAAGGCAAACACTGGCTCTTTCGGATTGAACCAACATCATCCCTAACAACTACAACAATGATAGTAATGGTGATGTCGCTGACGACGTTCTATCAACTTTAACGTTCAGATATCGGTTTTCGCATACACTAGACGTATACAAGGGACCAGGATTTTACGTCTGTTTTAAGTACTTTACACCCATCGATCAGCAGACCGGTGCAGAAAAATGTGTATATTCATAGTTCTCAAAAGCAAGCAATACAAAATTCACAATTATCAAAGAGACGAATTTAATTAAAATTTCTCATTTGAAAGTTACCCACACTTATCGAAACCATAGTTTGGAATGGATGTTTGAGCTCCTTCACCCCTCTGTAATGATACAGGAGAAACTCTGCCGATACCTAGTGCCTCGAAGGATTCAAAGAATTTGATTGTTCATTAAGCTCTATTATCAGTAAAAATTTGGATCGGCGTTACCTTCATTGTTATCACCGCCAAATCCTTTCAGGAAATGAGTTTCTGCTTTTGAAAAAAAAAATGCTTTGCCGTTTACTATACCGCTTCGGCGAGAGCTGCGTCGGTGTGGTAGTCCTCATTTTCTAACGTTTGTTCTACGTTTGACTACGGGTTACACTGAGAAGAAATTTTCGAATCGAAGAACGAAAATGTCGAAGAACGGATTTTTATCCGCCAATTGCTATTATATACATTTTAAATGTTTATAATCGCACATTGCAATTAATGAACAACATTTCTTTTGATATGTCTGTCAACAAACTCAAATCTGCGTATGAGGATTGGTGTAGCCCTGACCCCAAGGACGGCAAGGCAGCTTTTTGCAAGTAAAGCTACAAGAGTAAAAACATTAGGGACCACACATATACCACGTGGACAGATTTTAAACGATTTTGAACAAGTGTGGTTAGTCAGTCCTCAACAAGACATCTTTTAGTTTCGATTTGGCATCAACATGCTTTCGTTGATACCTTAGAGATAACCACAGTTCCCCATTGCAATGATAAAATAATTTGGCCAACTTAATAACGTATTCTGTCGTGTATTCTTGAGCTCTGTGATTTATTATGCAGGATAAAAATTGACTTTCGATAAGCTCTAGCTCTTATTCACTATTCAATACAATCATTTGACTTTTCAGTCTACTTTTTTCCTTTTTCTACCATCCTTAGAAAACACCAAATAGCATGATTTCCGTGGCCCTTCGGCGGGTTTTCAAAGCTAGAATAAATGCTTAACGTTTTCATTCTGTCGCACAAATGCCAGAATTTCATTGAAGGAACTCGATCTCACATATATTTTATCGTTTATTGCGCCTAACTTAACCAAAGAGTCAGCCCTCTCATTGCTCGGTATAGAACAGTGAACAAGAACACACAATAAGGTAATCTGAAAAAAAATCCCGTCGTTTCTCAGGTTGTGGACGTATTGAAAGAATTATTAATATTATTGGATCAAATCATCACAACAATTTTTCAAAACAGGCAGTGCTGAAAAGATAGTTAAATTATGAAAAGCAATCCAAAAAAGGTTCGTCTATCCGCATTGATTACGTGACACTGTTGAGTATGCTAAACCGACCGGTGGGATGATGATCTGTTTGCTTCTCACTCCAGCGTCTGCACTTAACGTCATATTCTTGATTAGGCAGATGGTATCACGGCAACACGTTCCTTTGGAACCCACGGATCAGAACCATTTTGTTAAGAAAATGTGTACCATGAAAGAAGTCTTGGGCGTAGAATCGTATCCTGCAATGAAAAAGTAGAAAATATCGTTTTAGAGTGATCTGAATGAATTCGATAACGAACTGATTTTGTGGAAGAAATCTCATCCAGTAAATGTTTGCCTTAAATATATATATATATATATATATATATATATATATATATATATATATATATATATATATATATATATATATATATATATATATATATATATATATATATATATATATATATATATATATATTTATATATATATATATATTTATATATATATATATATATATATATATATATATATATATATATATATATATATATATATACATATATATATATATATATATATATATATATATATATATATATATATATATATATATATATATATATATATATATATATATATATATATATATATATATATATATATATATACTTTTCCTGCATGCAAAGGGCAAAAGCTTAAGACTCAGAATGCTTTTCGTCTGAGACATGTTCTTGTGATGAAAAAAAATGTGAAGTAGAATTTTCCCATGTTCACGTTTCTGTTCATTATCAAACTGAGCCCTGCAGGCACTACCGAATGAATTTTCTCAGCACCCGTGTAATCGCATAATTGAATTAAAGTTGATATTACAGGAATATATTTGCATGCTGATGGTGATGAGATCCTAAAGCGATTACTGCTTGAATGAGGAAGATTTTCTTCGTGTGTATGTGTTTCAGAGTGTATGTGTATTAACGGGGAGAGATAAATAGTATGATGTAGAAATGAGAAAATGGAAATTCACGAGACGCGCTTTGAATTTAGGTACAAGAAGACGTCACGTGGGATGTAGGTCGGAGATGTTTTTTCACTCCGTCTTTAGACCAAGTAGAGTGCAACAGGCAAAAGCATGTTTTATTTTTAAGTAGAATACTTCTCTCAGGAAGTTCGGCTACATCCTTACCTTACCAAACAGTCCCAAGCCGTGGTGTGGCCTTTGCTGTACGTAAGAGTCGTCTCCATTCCACTCGGTCCATGGCTGCAGTTCGCCAGCTCTGCAGTCTGCGTAGGGTCCGCAGGTCGTCTTCCACCTGATCGATCCACCTTGCCCGCTGTGCACCTCTCCGTCTCGTCCCTGACGGATTGGTTTCAAGAACCATCTTTACCGGGCTGTCGTCTGACATCCTTACAACATGCCCAGCCCACCACAGCCTGCCTATCTTAGCGGTGTGAACGATAGATGGCTCCCCAAGCAGCTCCTGCAGTTCGTGGTTCATTCGCCTTCTCCACACTCCGTTTTCCATCTGCAGTCCACCGAAAATGGTACGCAGTACCTTCCGCTCGAACACCGCAAGGGCGCGTTGGTCCTCCACAAGCATAGTCCATGTCTCATGCCCGTATAGGACTACCGGTCTGATCAGCGTCTTGTAGATGGTTAACTTGGTGCGGCGGCGAATTCTACTCGATCGAAGCGTCCTCCGGAGACCAAAGTATGCACGATTTCCTGCCATAATGCGCCGTTGAATTTCTCTGCTGGTATCGTTGTCGACAGTTACCAGTGAGCCCAGGTACACGAACTCATCGACCACCTCGATTTCATCACCACCAATTTGAACTCGAGGTGGGAGGTTACTGATACTGTTACTGTCTTCACGTGAGCCCCTTCCTTTCATGTACTTCGTCTTCGATGCATTGATGACCAGTCCAATCCGTTTGGCTTCAGCCTTTAGTCCGATGTACGTATCCGCCATCTTCACAAAGGTCCGAGCCACAATGTCAATATCGTCGGCGAAACCAAACAGTTGAACCGACTGGAATATCGTGCCACTCGTGTTAATCCCCGCTCTTCTAATGACGCCTTCCAGGGCAATGTTGAACAGTAGGCACGAGAGACCATCACCTTGCCTCAGCCCTCTTCGGGTTTCGAAGGGGCTCGAGAGTGCCCCCGACACACGAACTACTTCTTCAGAGGTATTTCCTGTTTAATTATATCAAATAAAACTTCATAAAAAGTATCCACCGCCACGTCAACATTTCTTCTATTCTTAAGAATAAATTGCCAGTTAACATTGTTTAATCTATTGCGAATATTCTCATAATTTGCCTTTCCATCTTCAAGGACTTCCTCGTATTCATAGTCGTTGGGTTTTTGGTGCGCATGTATAAATAAAGAGTATTCGATTGCCGTGTGATACGCCTCATTTTTCCATAATTCCACTGAATTCAATGGTTCAGTCACACAGAAATTATCATAAATGTTCGTAAATAAAAAGTCTAAGTAACAGTTCTGTTGATTTTTGATGTGGTTAACTATATGCTAATGTCGCTCGTCTGCCAAATATAAGGAAAAACGCTGTGCATTTGGTTTCATTTCGGCTCTCTGGGTTTATGTCAAGCAAAAGATTAATGTGGAGGACTAAACGCAAAGGTATCTTGTAGTCAGAACAGTATTGTTTACGTAGTAGAAATAGAAAGTACAATATCATTATGAACCGTTTAAATGATTTCTTTTTTTCATGAAAGATAGATTATTAGTTCTTACATCCACTGGTGTTGAAAACTCGGTCTGGTCGCACGCTGACCATATTTTCACAAAGCTTCTCAAAGGTGAGTTGTGATTAAAAAAACAATAGCACAAAATTGCATGTTTTACTCATTGAAACATTTATAAAAAGTTTCGGCCAAATTAACGGTCGAATCAAATGGGGACCGGTTTTTGTAGAATTGTTCAGCTTGCGTTCCTCGTGTTCATAGTTTTGTATCTTCCATCCACTAAGTATGCAATTTATTGTAAAATGAAAGCAATAGTTGTGCAAAATACTTGTTATACTCAGTTGGACGATCGCATACTTGACAGAAGCCAGATATTATTGCAAATTTCATACTTGACCTAATAAAATAGATTCTTCATCATATTTCACAATATGCAGCCAAAGTTGCGCGTGTTTAGGCGTACGATTCCAATTCAAGTAGAGCATTCGCTTACTCCCTTGCGCTCAGAAAGATCCTCCAGCAATTCCCCAGTAGTCATATACCAAAACACCACCAACGACAACAGTGACTGTTCTTCCGGAGTTAAAGGTTTCCGCAAATAACAAGCTCATTAAATAGTTAAATTTATTCAAACATTCGGAAAACTTGTCCCGGCTCCCACGTTTGTCTGCGGCACAGAATGTCCAGCTCACCGCACAGCAACCGCTATCGCCGAAGCTGATCCTCTCGTTTCATTTATCCAATTAACTTGCTTCGAAGAGCAGAAGCTGAAGTGCATCTCGTTACCAGCCTTCGTGCACTCCCAAGAATAGTGCAGCTGGATTACATTTCCCACTCAATGCAAAACATATGGTGTGCTCAAAGAGAATTTGCAATCCGGTCACTAATGAATTTCCCGGTGGAAAACTGCTCTTCAGTGGTCTCCAGTAAACCTGAAGAGGCTGTGTAGTCCCTGCATGTATAAGTCAATGTTTCTATCGTGTAGCAATGAACAAGTGCCTTTCTTCGGTAGTCTGTTGCCTGCATAATATTTGAGTAGCCCACACCTGCGAATGTTTTCCGAAAATGGTAATTATTCGAAAATTCAAGGGTTCGTTCAGTTGGCGGTATACATGTTACAGTGCATTGGAGCTCTCTGCATCAGAACGCAAATTTGTGACTTAATTACTTTAATTGCATATGGTATTTTTGTAAATTGAATAAACTAAAAAACTGGAATAATTTTAGGACATTCTGAAGGTAGAGGGATGCATGCATACATTCATGCATACCATCAGGAAACGGATTTTGAATCAAATTGATCTTCATGTATTCTGCATTTTTTTTAAATAGTCATGCTATTGAGTGGGTACGTAAACAGTAGACGTTTAGTTCAGGGGTCCTCACAGTAAATTCAGTACAACTTTTGTAATATTGTTTTCCTGGTGAGAAACTGAGTTTTGTGGTTTTCTACTCAAGCGTTAGTTCCTGGATTGCATAATAATTTTATTATTTTTGGAAACATATTTCTGATAATTTTACTGTCATCGGAAAGAAGAAAGTAAAGATGAAAAATCAAACGTACACAGTCCTTCGTTTATTTATAATAGAAAATTGCATAATATTCCAGGTAACTTTAAATAATGTTGCAGATAATTTCCAAACAAAATCATTGTTTACGCCAGAAGCAACTGAAATTTAAATGAGATAATTTACGTGACGTATAATAGTCAATTTTTTACAGTGTATGTTATCAAACTTTTGAATCTTTAAGCAGCCGATATTAGGTTTCATTATCCAAGAATCAGCTGAAAATGGTCGATAGTTCACAATAAATATAGGTATGCAGTCTGAAGCCTGTGTGGAATGTTTATCTTCAGCTTTTTGAGATAAGCCATTAAAGCAAAAAAGAGGTGTAATACCACCCTTTCAGTATATTCCGAAATGAAACATATTCATTCTCTCACCAGTATGTTTATGCACAGTTATTAATAGTCAAAATGCTTTTTCCAGGGTGCCAAATGTCAACTGTTACTGTATTTGACTCACGGTGCTCCCACAGACTATTATTATAAAAAGAGCCATGGAAGATCTGAGTACACCATTTAATTCGTTAAGACGTACCCTGTGGTCAAAATTTTTTTCGTACGGTACAGTTTTGAGAAAGGCTCTTTATATTTCATGTCCTTCAACGTGGAATACAAAAAGGGATATAAAAACGACAAAATACTCATTGTAAAGCACGAATTTCAACCACCATTTCATAAAACAACTTCTAACATATCCCAAGTATTATATATTTATGATATCTACAATTAGTGGAATATCCGTTTCCATATCACTTTTTGTATTTTACGACCTTCAAAAGGGCCTTACTCAAAAATGTACCGTATGGCAATTTTAAAAATTTTGATCAGGGTTTCAATACTTCATAGCGAATTAAATGGTGTCAGATCTTTTGCTGCATTTTTTAAATAATGGTTTATGGGAGCACCGTGGACTGCTATAATATTTGTTCATGTTTTGGTGTGTCACAGCTGAATTTGTACTAATAATACCGAAAACATATGCAGTTTTACTTTAACTTGCACAATGCAATTGTTCGAACTTAAATCTCAAGCTGTTGCTATCCCAAGTAGTAGAAACTAGAAACAGAGGAAAAATACCTTAAAGTTGATAACTAAATCGTTATACGTCCGCATAAGACGAGAAAATTAAATGTTAAATTTATTCCAAGCATAATATTCTGCGCTTCTGGCGCCATACTGCTGTTTTCAGGCATACCGCTGAGGAAAAACAAACAAGTAAACTTTTACCTTCTAGCGACGAGTTTCAAAATCATTGGTATCAGGCATCTCCATCGAGAACCGGAAACTTTGTTCGAGTCACATTTGGAAATGTAGCACCGCCACATTTCGTTGTCTCTTTCGGATTGCGAAGAACTTGCTAGCACCAAGCTACACACCAACTTAAAGTTGTGCCTAGGTTAGCAATCAAGTGGAAGGAAACAGTTTATGACTCCAGTTGTTCTCACCCTTCATTTTTCCCAGAAAGCGTTCCTAATGCCAGGGGTGGCACACGAGCGTTTCTGCTCAGTTGATTCAAAAATCGATATAAAATGATTGATATAAAAGAATATTTTTCAATTGGAATAATAATTATTTTATTTCACTTCAATCATTGTAATAGTTCTACATCTCAGGTTTTACAGTTTAGATTTGACCATAAAACTAATGAACAATGAATTTGGAAAATTTCAAATCCTGTAATTGAAAGGTTGAAAATGTCTGTGCATAGACAGTGAACAATATCTAATGAATATTTTTTTAGGTATCACCCTAATACCCGACTAAGAATTTAGAGAGCTAAAGAAAAAAGAAGTAAGCATTTGAAATATTATGGCTCGAGCTCAATTTCCTTGTTCTCAACGCCAAGTTAACTATACCAAGCCTCACTCCCGTTTAGCAAACATTCTGTTTCATCAAAACCACCAGACGGTGAAATAGGGATACCATCCGTCCTGATTTAACAGTACATGCCTGATTCTGAGATATTATTCGAGCGTCCTGATTTATTTTTCATATTAGAGCATTTGTTCTGATTTTTTTTAGGATTTTCAATTTTGTAGTGTGGCAATAATATGCAGAACTATTGAAAATCAGTAACTTTTTTCGATTCCAGGACACAGCGGTTACTGCGAACGATTGATTTCTTTGGTTGAATCTTAACGAAGTGACGAGAGAAATCATCTAGGTGTTGTAACAGTTAAACATCCGCTAATTGTTAAGTTCAATTTGAAACAGTTTACGTGTGCTGAATTATCAAAGCGACATTCTTATTATTCAAAGTTTCCTAATCAAATTGTTTTTTTTTTTAGTTTAAAATTAGTTTATTTGACACGGCACGATACATTTTCTGTTTTACCGAGCCAAGTACGATTGGTATTAATTCTACGTTAGCAGGGAAAAGAGGGAGGCCTTTTTTTACTCTCGCGGCCGACTACGAGCTAGTGGGGATTTAAGCTGAGAGGAGGGGAGATACGATTTTGACTTAAAACTATTTTGGAACTTTGTTTTTCAACTGGTAGAGCAATTGTATTCTTGTTTGTTGTGGGTTCAAAATATTTGTGTAAGCATAGATGCGGGCTCTTCGTTTCCGTGTCTTCAGCATAGCATATTTGTATCCTTAATCTGACAAATAGACAAAGAAAATTTTGAATTTTAATGACAGCGTTTTTCAGAAAGCAGTATAGCTGTGTCATGTACTGGAGATCACCGCTTCCCAGAATGTCTCTAACGGGTACGTTCGGTTGTTTTCCTCGGGCCCGAAGGGAATCTATAAGCTCGGACCTAACACCACAGTATTCGGTACACGACCAAACAACATGCTCGATGTCATGGTAGCCATCGCCACAAACGCAGTGATTACTGTCTACAAGCCCTATACGAAAGAGATGCGTGTTTAACGTGTAGTGATTGGACATAAGTCTGGACATCACGCGAATGAAGTCCCGACCGACATCCAACCCCTTGAACCATGCTTTCGTCGATACCTTAGGAAAAATGGAATGTAGCCACCGTCCCAGTTCATCTGAGTTCCATGATGATTGCCAACTGTTGAGTGTTCTCTGACGCAAAATGCTATAAAATTCATCATAAGCAAATGGTCTTTCATAAATATCGCCGTCAATAGCACCCACCTTAGCTAAAGAGTCAGCCTTTTCGTTACCCGGAATCGAGCAATGAGAAGGGACCCACGCTAAGGTAACCCGGTAATTTTTATCTGTTGAAGCACTTAAAAACCGCCGTATTTTCCCCAGGAAATACGGGATGTGCTTCACAGGCTTCATCGATCGCAGAGCCTCAATGGCACTGAGACTATCTGTGAAGATGAAGTAGTGGTCTATGGGTAGGGTTTCGATGATTCCAAGAGAGTACTGAATAGCAGCAAGTTCTGCGACGTACACGGAAGCAGGAGCATCGAGTTTGTAGGAGGTGGTAAAATTTTCGTGGAAAACACCGAAGCCAGTGGACTCATCTTGATTAGATCCGTCAGTGTAAAACCTTTTATCATAACTAACATGTTTAAACTTATTGGAAAAAATCTTAGGGATCTCTTGGGGTCGCAATTGATCCGGGATACCAGAAATGTCTTGTTTCATGGTGGTGTCGAAGAATATAGCATTATTAGAAGTATCTAAAAGTGCGACATTGGAGGAATCGTATGAAGAAGGATTAATATCTTGAGCCATATAGTCAAAATATGAAGTCATAAATCTGGATTGAGATTGAAGGTCGACCAACCTCTCGAAGTTTTCAATTAATAATGGGTTCATAACTGTGCATCGAATTAGAACCGGTAAGAGAGATTCCAAAAACTATGTATCAACGGAAGAATACCCGCTAACACTTCAAGACTCATCGTATGGGTCGACTGCATGCAACCCAAGGCAATACGCAAACAACGATATTGTATTCTCTCTAATTTTATAATGTGCGTGTTCGCGGCGGAGCGAAAGCAGAAACAGCCGTACTCAAGAACTGACAATATCGTTGTTTGGTATAAAATTAGAAGGTCCCTGGGTGGGCACCCCACCAGGTTCCGGTAATCGTACGAAGAAAATTAATCCTCTGTTGGCATTTTCGTGTCAGATACCTAATATGACAAGCCCAGGTGCATTTAGAGTCGAACCAGACCCCGAGATATTTAGCGACTAAAACCTGAGAGATCGTTTTACCCGTTAGTAGGAGCTGCAGCTGAGCTGGGTTATGCTTCCTAGAAAAAACGACCAACTCAGTTTTCTCCGGAGAGAATTCGATACCCAGCTTAAGAGCCCATTCAGACAAATTGTCTAAGGTATCTTGCAATGGTCCTTGCAGATCACTAGCCTCGCTACCAGTAATGGATACAACGCTATCGTCTGCAAGTTGCCTTAGCGTGCATGAATTTGCAAGACATTCATCGATGTCATTGACGTAAAAATTATATAAGAGAGGACTTAAACATGAGCCCTGGGGAAGGCCCATGTATTAATTCGGGAAGTTGTCGAATCGCCATGTGAGAAATACATATGCTTTTCTGACAACAAATTGAGCAAAAAGTTATTCAAATTTGGTGTAAGTCCCTGCGAATGAAGTTCTCGCTTAAAACTTCTACAGAGACAGAGTCAAAAGCCCCCTTAATATCCAAGAACGCAGAAGCCATTTGCTCTTTTCGAGCAAATGCGAGTTGAATTTCAGAAGAAAGCAACGCTAGGCAATCGTTCGTCCCTTTGCCCCGGCGAAAGCCAAATTGAGTATCTGAAAGTAAACCGTTTGTTTCGACCCATTTGTCTAACCGTAAGAGGATCATTTTCTCCATTAATTTCCGGAGGCAAGAGAGCATCGCAATCGGCCTATATGAATTGTGATCAGAGGCAGGTTTCCCGGGTTTCCGAATAGCAATGACTTTTACCTCCCTCCAGTCATGCGGAACAATATTTAGCTCAAGAAACTTGTTGAACAAATTCAACAAGCGTCTTTTTGCAGAGTCGGGTAGATTCTTCAACAGGTTGAATTTTATTCTATCTAACCCTGGAGCCTTATTGTTGCACGACAGGAGAGCCATTGAAAATTCCAACATCGAAAATGGAGGCTCTTCCGTAGTTACCAATAACGCGTCGCGAAAGGTTTTCTGTTCCGGTACAGAGTCTGGACAGACCTTTTTGGCAAAATCGAGTATCCAGCGATCTGAATACTCCTCGCTTTCATTCGAAACGTCACGGTTCCGCATGCGCCTGGCGGTATCCCAAATAGTGCTCATCGCTGTTTCCCTGGACAACGCGTTTACGAACCGCCGCCAGTACCCGCGTTTTTTCGCCTTTACTAAGCTCTTCATCTGCCTGCCCAGTGCCTCGTACTTTCGAAGTAGGTTGACAGTGCCGTACTCCCGGTAGTCCTTATACGCCGCGGACCTTCGCGCGTACAGCTCAGAGCACTCTTTGTCCCACCATTTGTTGGGAGGGCGCTGTCTAATCGTTACCCCGGGTATCGGTTTCGTCTGAGCTTGAGTCGTGGCGTCGATTATCAAGCCAGCTAAGAACGCGTATTCTTCCTCCGGAGGAAGTTCCTCGTGAGTCTCGATAGATTCCGCTATAATAGACTCATAACGCTTCCAATCAATATGACGTGCAAGGTCGTAGGAAATATTGATTGGGTTCGGGGAAGTTGAACCATAACGATTGGAAGATGATCACTACCGTGGGGATCGTTGATTACTTTTCACTGGCAATCTAACGCTAGTGATGTCGAGCAGAGGGATGGGTCAAGCACGCTTTAACGTGCTGGAGGATTAGGTACACGTGTCGCTTCCCCAGTATTCAAAAGTGTCATATTGAAGTCGTCGATCAAGTTACAAATTAAAGAAGATCGGTTGTCGTCGTACAGCGACCCCCATAGCGAACAGTGAGAGTTAAAATCTCCCAAAATCAAAAAAGGTGCGGGAAGCAATTCTGCTATATCAAGGAGTTGCTTCTGTTCAATCCGCGCGGATGGGGGAATATATAACGAAACAAGGCATAGGCCTTTTCCATTCATATTTGTTTGAATAGCAACAACTTCAATATTCGAGATCGAGGGGAGGTCGATTCTGAAAAAGAATATCACTTTTTGATCCCTAAAAGTACCCCTCCACCGTGTGAGTCTCGATCTCGACGAATGATGTTAAAATCGTGGAAATTAAGTTGGTCATTTGAATTGAGAAAAGTTTTACAGAGCGCGAACGCGTCACAATTGTATGTGTTTATCAAATGTGAAAATAAAGCAAATTTGGGGATGATACTTCTGCAGTTCCACTGTAACACAGTGACAAAATTCCTAACCTCTTTCGACGTATTAGTCATCGAAAGATGCGATAGCTGAAATGAGGGACCAAGTTGCTGTGAGTTGCTTCAAAAAGGTTTTCACTGTAGGGAGAAGGGCAAGAAGAATGTTTTGAAGGGGATCTGGTATGTTGAATGTTTCAAATATCCAGTCCACAATATCAGAGAATTTATGAACCCTGTTTCTTCTATGTCTTCTGATCGAGAAATGGGTGCACGAGGGGTTTTTGGTGCCTCAGGAAGCGGTGGGTACTCCTGGTTTGATTTGAAATTAAAACCGGGGGGTACTTGCTTCGGTTTTTCTTCACCGCTTCCTTTTTGTGTTGTCTTATTGGTCATTCCGCTGGGGGTTATCTTACGACCTTTGCGAGAAAGATTAGGAGAGTTGAGCATTCTCCTCTTCCTAGATCCCTCTGGCATAAGGCATAAGAACACCCTTCGAGGGGATCGTCAGATGTACCCTCATCGGTTGGCAAAAAGGAAAAGATGTTTCCTGTCGAGGGTGGCTCAGCCCTCTTAAGCATTTCTGCAAAAGAGCGCTTTGATCGTTCCTTGAGGGAACGCTTAATTTTTTCCTCGCGCTGTTTGTACGCGGGACACGCCGAGAGGTCATGCCGAGTTCCTTCGCAGTAAAGACACTTTTCAGTATCCTCACTGCAAGCGGCTTCAGCATGATTGCCTCCGCACTTGCTGCAGCGTGCCTTGTTGCAGCAGTAGGTGGCTGTATGACCTAACTGCTTGCAATTTTGGCAATGCATGACCCGCGGTACAAACAGGCGTACAGGCAGACGAACCCTGTCCAAAGCTATTTAGCTCGGCAGTGCGGATCCGGCGAATGTCACCCGGAAGGAATCCGAAGGGAGGAATTTCTTCTTCCCTTCTTCGATGGATACTGAATGCAATTGCTTGACATCCAGTATCTTTACATTTTGAATCAGGGGGTTCTTGAAACAGCCAACCCCGTGACGCAAAATGTCATCGACCGTGAGGCTTCCTTCGGTAACCACACCGTCGATCTCCACGTCCTTGGCAGGGATGTACACGTGGTACTCCCTTGTAAAGAGCTCGTTTGCTTGCTTCAAGCTACTCACGACAACTCGCAGTTTGTTCGGCCTCACCTTCGTAATCTCGGTTACGGCCGGAAACTGTTTTGCCAGGTCTTTGCCTATTTGAATTATTTTCAAAGGTTTTTTTATGGGCCGGAAGTAAACAACGTAGGGACCGCTAGCGGCATCTGGGTAAGCTTTTACCCGTATTTCCGGTACCCTTGGTACAGGGCTAGGTAGCGGGGATGGTACAGGGGAAGGTAAGGGAGAACTGCTGGGGGAAATTTCAATTTCTTCTCCATTTTTTTCCACATCAGGGAAAAGTTGCACCTGCATGTCGTCCATTTTGCGGGAGCGTTACGCTCTACCGCACACAAACGATAAATATTCGAATGTGTGGGGGGGGGGATCAAATAGTTGGTATTAAATTAAAAAAAAAAAATATTTCAAACTACAATGGATCAAATAAAAAAAAGACAGTAATAATAATAACAATAGTAATAATACTAATACTAATAATAATAATAATAGTGATAACAACAATAATAATAATAATAATATTGACAGTAATAATATTAATAATGATAATAATTCTAAAGTGAATACTTCACCGAACGTCTAAGTCACGACCTCTCAGCTGCTAATAGGATCAATCTGGAAGTGTATCTCCGCAGAACAAACAATGACGATCCAGCTTCGTGTTGTAACACAGTGGCCGTGGTCTTGTAGATGCAACTTGTTGTTGATTTCCACTCGCTCGATCGTATGGTGGTCCGTGCTGCTAGCGGGGTAACAGCGGTGCGGGGGAATTTTTCTTGCTGATATATCAGCTGCGTATCGGATCACTGGCGGGGTAGCCTGCCCCTACCAGTGTGCAGAAGATGTTTCTGCCGATATACTGCAGCCTATTGTTATCGCTCTGCACAAGAACTAACCGACAAAAAAACACCCGTACGATAACTCGTGTATTGTTATTTTGCGAATTAAGCAGAGTTGAACAATTTGCGTCTAATCGAGACGAAAGCAAAACAACGAATGTAACCAAATTGGATCGCCTAAGAAATATGTCAAATAAGTAAATAAGTATGTAGGCGCAAATCACATATACACAATGAGTTATAATAATTTATGCCTTTAAGAATACAAGCTTAGATCAAAATTGCACCGAAAAAGGTGTCCTGATTTCTAACTTCGGTCAGATGTTATCCCTACTGTGGAGAGTACATGTTCTGGACAGGTGGGTTATAGCTGTTATTTCCGCCCGACTGTTTAGGCTACGGTTGAGTTGATCTGATCTGATCTGATCTCCGTTTTCTCACATAGGCACTAAAAGCCAAGACTCCGAAATAAGTTTGGGCCCACAAAACGACCAAGAGGGATAACGTTAAAGAGAATCATTTACATCCGATATAATTTGTGCCAGCTTGACGTTTGACGGATCAGTTAGTATGATATAATTATTATGTCAACACTGCACGCTCAAGGGGTAATATCTACCAAATGCTCAAAAAACAAGACTTTTTTCATGAATTTTTTACAAGACATGTAAGATGTACGGTATATAAATAATATATCATTGGATTGAGCAACTTTTGCAGAATAGAAAAAATAATTTTAATGCTATTTTTGTTACAAAATGGCGGCTGTGCAGCGATTGCCGTGAACCGCTTCTTTTTAAGTTGTTCCGCGGCGAGCAGTAGAAGTCGTGCCCAACGCCACCTATAACCAAAACAAATTTTTTTCATTATCTACATAAGTGTTGCTAGTGAAGTGCACATGATTATAATTTATTTTCTGTTCGAGGCGTCTCGATAGAAAATTTACACTACACATTACACTTTTTTATACACTTTCACTATTTATTTGGACAAATAAGCACTGACGAAGGCTCTAAGTAAGCGTTGAAATACGTATATGCAAGTGATAAGTGAAAAGTGATAGAATTAAATAGTGAAAGTGGACAAAAAAGTGTAATGTGTAGCACATGATTATATTTTTAGAATTTTTATTCGCAAAATGGCAACGGTTTGAAAAAGAAAGGTTTGACAAAAAAAATCGAATTTGAATGTTTATAACTTCAGTTGTTGTCAATCAATCACTAAAATCATGTGTACTTCACTAGATAATCTAATGAAGAAGCTACAGTTAAAATTTCAAGTCAATCGGATGTAAACTTTTTCAGTTCTACTGCTCGCCGATTTTGAAAACATGGTTTTGAGAAAAACGCGTTTAAAGTTTAAAAATGCTATAAATCTAAAGAATCGCAATAATAAAGCCCCTAATGATTTTTTCAACTTTCAGTCAGCTATCTCTGCGCCGTAAAGTTGTCCTTCCTGGGTTTTATCTTCCTCTTCTTCCTTTTTGTCATCTGATGTATGGCTGCGCCTAGCCTCTTTCGCGATATCAGACATGCGATGCTCAGCGACTTTGGCACAGTTGGCGCCCGATCCCACGCAAAACTCAAACTTGTCATTTATTTTTAAGTACTTTTGAATATAACTCACAGTTGAAAAGTATAGAAAAACTCAAACAAAGAATGTACACAACGAGAACGGCTGACCGACTAAACAAAGGGAAGTTGTGAGTAAACACGTTCTGTAGAGACGCTACCTCTCTACTTCAAAATAAAAAGGAAAATGAGCATCGCCAAATTAAACGAAAAATGTGATTTTGGAGTATAAAAGTTGTTCGGTAAAAATTGATTTAAACGAACTTTGAGTTTAGATCTGTATTTGGGCGATGTAGATTTTGATTCTTGGATAGTTTTAGCATGATTTAGGCCAATAAAAAAAATGACGAAAAAAATTTTTTTTGGTAGATATTACCTCTTAATACGAATGTGTAGTTACAGGTGAAGATGAAAAAGACATTTGTCTACACACAATTTTTTTTTGCAAAACATCAGCAAAACAAAATTTGCTGAATATTCAGTTATAATCAATTGCATAAAAGTGACAAATCATTTGCTGCATGTTCAGTGAAACAAAATACTACTTGCTGGTTAATCAGCAATAAAATTTCGCAAATCAGAATATATTTTGCAGGTTTAGCGGTTACAGTTTTTTTTGGATACTATCGAAGCATCGAATATCGATAATTCTTCAACCGATACTCCTATACCTGGTATCGAAATTCATTGAAGTATCGCGATACCAAAGTATCGATACTTTTGTCAGTATCTCTCATCCCTATAAATTACTGTTTAGTGTTCAGCAAATAATTTTGCTGTATTTTCGTGAATCACTGAATCGATTACTGGTTTTCAGTAAATTGATTGATTGTTTACAGTAAAAATGAAATTACTGAACAAAATTCAGTGAATTGTAGAACTGAATTACAGCAACATTTTGAAACAAATGCTGTAAATCAGTAAACAAGTGGTTTGCTGATACGCTTTCAGCAAAGTACTTTGCTGAACCATAGAAAGAAATTTTGGTGTATATGTTTAGCAGGCATGAGACGAAACAAATATTTAGTAATATTTTCGGTACGAAATTTATTTGCTCAAAATAAAATCCGTGTCAAAAATATCAAATATTTGCTTCGTCTATAAACTGCTTTAGCAGCGAAAAATGGGCAAATAACACGTGCTTTTGGGCTGTGGTATCCCACATTGTTGAACAGTGCAGGAAGGCATTCGAAAAAATATCAAAGCATCTGAAAACTTCTTTAAATAATTTTAAGATTATTGCTCCTTGTTTTTCGAGTTCTACGTCATCAATGTTGACCAACAAAAGCCCTTTAAACTTGAGATTTAAACCATCTACCGTACCCATTAATACTATACTATGTCAATACTATCAAGTAAACCGCTTTCCTAAAGTGGAGCAGCCAAAAGACATAATTTATGCGAAAACTCGATGGATTTTCAGAAAATTTCTGTCTGAAAACATTTTATCCAGCCAATCTACATCACAAACATTTTTAAATTTGGATTTATGTTAGAATAAATTGCGTTGATCTGACAAGTTGTTCACTATGGGATAATAAAGGAAAGGAGTCCACTATAGGTGAACCTAGTTCATTTTCAAGTTTGCAAATCAATTTCTAGATTTTAGACACCAACCTATACTCGCCGAATGCACTGTCACAAAACACTGGCCGTCAATTAATAAACATTCTTCTAATTATTCCACAGAGCAACGCTTGCGTGATCAAAACTGTTGTAATTTTTTCCTATCTGCTCGAATGTATATGATATATGTTATTCAACTTGCTATTTTCTAGTATTATACAGGAAAGTGAGTAATTTGTTATTCTCGTATGTTGGTGCTCGCATCCGTGTATTCGAATTTGACATCAGGAAACACTACATTCCATTAATATTTTTTCTGTTATTTTGCTCTCTGTTTTCACTTACAGGATATCTTATACGTGCCGCAACCGATACGGCAGCTGCAGGGCTCCGACGGTAGAGGAAGTGAGAAAAAGGCTGAAAATGAGGATGAACATTAGATCGATGATGTGCTTCGTGATATTTCTGCTGGTTTCCATCATGAATTATGGTGAGTGAAAACGTCTTGCGATCATTACAAGAAAGATGGCTCCTCCGTAGAGCAATTAAAATTCACTGCATTTCGGACGGATAATATTAATGAAAAATAAAAAAAAGAACATTAAATTTAATTGAGAAATGTTTAAGACAAACTCATGACTTTGTTTTCTTGAAGAACATCCTCGTTTATGATCGTAGTTTTTTTGAGCATTTTGTTTATTTAATATTGATGCAAAATAAACGAAACATGATTAAAAATTTGATTTCTAAACATTTTATTTCTCAATATTTCCCAAAATGTTTGCTAGTCTTTTCTTGCGAATGGATGGCCGGGGGCCAAGTTGTCAAAATTTCAATAAAGGAACATGCCGTAAAAAATCTTAGTTGAAGATAGTTTATAGAACGATTGTTTCAGTGTTGTTTGAGGTTGAGTTTTTTTAAAGTTACACGATTTTTTTTTGTGTCGTGAGATATTGAAAGTGCACTATTTTGTAACCTGGCAATTGATCGTATCAAAAAAGTATTGCGAAGTGAAACCAAAATATTGTGTTTATGGCATTTCTACTTTGAATTTTACCGCTCGAGATAAACTTTCGAACGCGTTGACACAACTGTTATCAAAATATTATTCAAATTACACTGAGTAAACTTGGCATATTTTGTGGGATTGGAGGGATATATAAAAACCTTTTTTCTAATATTTTTAACATCATGCATGTTGGTAAATACTAAGGCTTGCAAGGCACATTGTTTGTGCACGCTACTCAATTTATCATGCGTATTGACATCTTTCATAAATATCCGCACCGGCGAGTTTTTTTCCCGCTGGCATCAAAATCATTTTGTTTATCAGTTTATGGTATCCTGCTGCAGCTTCTCTAACATATATAAGATTATGTTTTTAATTGGAATGTACTTTACGAAAAAACACCACTTGATACCTTCAGCAAAATGCCCAATTCAATTTAGTAACCTTACTGTACAATTATTCAAATTCTAATTAGAGTTTTGCGGTTTTATTGTGCCAAAACTGTACGTTTTGTCAAAAACTTACAATTTTATTTTTAAGAAACCTGTTAAAACGATGTTTTCTAGAGTAGGGTTAAATGGGGAATAGTATCAGCGTTTTCACACTTGAAACGCCATGAACATTCATTAGCTTGTGCTATGTATTTGTTCAGATTTACTGTTGCTCCTTCTCTGTTTAAATAAGATGGAAGAGTGAACATATATTGTAGCTGAGGGCTTTTGCGGTTAGATTGGTGGAAAGTAGAAAGCATGTAAAGGAAAAACTAGCCTCATAGCGAAGTAACTGTCTTTGCATTTTTGTTACTTTTTTTCATGACACTGCTTTTATACTGCCTGTATAATGTACAAAAATGATCAAAAACTGTATTCGTTCTATACAGTGGTGGGCACCGCTAACCGAAAATTTAGCGACGCTAATCGCTAAGCCGCTGACCGGAAAATTTAGCTCGATAATCGCTAAACGCTAAACCCACATTAGCGGAACTTTCGCTTATCGCTAACTTATTAATATGTAAATAGTCATATCGCTATACTTATTGCTCGTGTTTTGTAAGATTTGGACCACTTTGATCTTTTGTGGTTAAACAAACGAAAACAATTGCTTTTTAGAGCTATTTACAGTACGAGGTTCACAAAATGGTGTTCATGCTTAATTATGTAAAAACAAGAAGTAACAAAAGTTATTTGTTAATGCATGGAAAATAGATACTTTTAGTAAAGTTCTCATAAAAATTCAATTATTATCTGAATCGAAATAGTAGAAGCAAAGTTGTCATAATTTCAAACGCATTTCAATTTACAAAAGTTCTTGGTGTGCCGAAAATTCAATCTAGACCTTGAGGTTGTTCTTCCAAACACTCCTGTGGCTTTTACGATAATTGCAGCTCCATTCTAGGGTAAAAAGACTGACAAAAGTTACTTTCACAGTAAAGTTTGTTCATCTTTCGAAGCAATTTACGTACGCCATCAGCAATTCACAATTTTTAAACAGTTCTGTTCCCGCTTTTCTACAAAATTTAGCGAATTAGCGATTAGCGTTTCGAAGGCCAAAATTTTAGCGACGCTAACAGTTTCGCTAACCAGTTGAAAAATTAGCGAAATCGCTAAACCGCTAACTGAATATTAGCGTCGCTAATTAGCGATTAGCGAATTAGCGGAATGGTGCCCACCACTGGTTCTATATAAGTTGTCGGTGTGAAGCAAGGAGAAACTGATAAGAAACGGAAAGAATATTATGTACTATGTATTTCTTCTTTCTTCTTCTTTTTTCTTCGCATTGTGTTAGCGGAAAGAAAATTATACAACTGGTCGAAAAAACTGTGAAAGTATGTAAGTTAGAGCACTTTGCAGCCCTTTGCACTGTATTACTTACTCAGAAAAACTGAAAAAATAACGCGTGCGTGAAAAGTTTGCGAAAGTGCAAACTCATGCTGAAAGATATTTTGGATCAGCAAATAGCTCGAATGCTTTGAATAATCAACTGGATGTTGGCATATGTGGGAAATGTGTTATTTGGCAATAATGATTCATTAAGCATGCTATGGCATGATTGTGGTAAAATTGATTAATATGCTGATCTTACTCTTACTTATTATTATCCCTAGAAACTTGCGAAATATTATAGTTTCATTCATCTAAATTTACGATTCATTAATTCTTACGTGAGCTGTTGACAGAATCTCCACAATTTCACACTACACTTTTATTTCACTACACTTTTTTCTTATATCACTTTTAATTTCTATCACAAAGTGATTGAATTAAAAAGTAAAATGAAATAAAAGTGTAGTGTAAAATTATTACGAATCAAAAAAAAAAAAAAAATAGCTCCTGTCCATCAATACTGAAATTTAGTTTCGCATGTCAATACAAAGCACTTGCCGTTGTATATTTAAAATATTAATGAATATTATAGTTCAGCGTGATTACTCTGTAGAAGGTATTGAAAAATTAATTAGAAACAGAAACAATTTGCTAGACAGAAATAATTGAATGTAATGAACCGTCGATAAACTGTGTTATCTGAAGAAACAATTATATGTAAATGAAACAAAGTGTAACGGAGAACTATCAAAATGCAAGAAAGCATAACTAGTCTCTTGTTAATGAAAAGCGTAATAATGGATAGCGAACAGTTTCGACACAAATTGATTCCCATCACGCAATTAATCAATTACTACTTCCATCAAACTGGCGCCACCTGGAGCGTTTAGCTCCAGGTTAGGGTGTAATAACGACAACATAAGAACGATATAGTTCAGAAAGTATAATATGGGGTGCGAAATCAGAATCATCTAGAAAACTTCTAATTATTTTTTATTTTCAACGTGCCAACATTAATTTTCGAGGTTTTACTCATACTCAAGTTGATGTAAATTAACACGATAAATCGATAACTTCTTCATACCATGACGTTTTCTAAGAACCAGAATTTGCTTTGCTTTGTAAAATGCATGCTCCGCATGCAGGCTAATCTGACGAAAGCCTTTTAGCAAATTTTATATCGACAATGAATAATAAACCTGTACGGTGTTTGCGAGTACACTGGAACACTTCTATACACCATGTGAGTTACAATTTCCGATGCGTGCAAAGCATAAGAAAGAAGTTAGATTTCGCAGGTATGCTTCACCTCAAATGTGTTTCTAAAGCACAAGAATGAAAGCCGGTATACGAAGTATCTTTGCTAGTGGGAACCAGTAATTTCCAAGCAAGATTGCAGATTAACTATTGCTTATTCAAGACCTCCATACCGGGTGCCGTAAGCCAGCCAAAAAGAGCAAAGAAGAAACCTGAAGACTTATGAATATTTTGAATATAAGGCTACCACGTGAACGGGATGAGAACGAATCGACAAAAAACTTATTCGTTTCCAAGGAATGAACTTAATCGTTGTAGTTGCTCTTTGTAAATGCGGATCAATATGATACTTAGAGTGTGTTGCAGCAGTTTGCTTCTATCGGGCAAATACTAAGTGGTATTTTTAATAAAATATGTATTTTACCGTGCGAAATAGTAATCAGGGACGAGTTAAAAAGATTAGTTGATGTGTATATTTCTAGCAGTTTTTTAGGGAGATTACTTGCTTAGTTTTATTTTTATTTTAGAAAGTATAGCGATTATTATGACAACCAAACTTAGAAATATGGAATGAGGATGCTTTTCAACTCCTCGACTCAGATAGATGAACATTTTTAATATGTATGTGTTTTAAGGAGTCTATTTGCTAAATTTTATTTTTGTTTCAATTTTCAAAAGGAATAGGGTTTACTATGACAACCAAACTCTGAAATGACGAATGAAAATGCTTTTCAACTTCTTGACTCAGAACGATAAGCATTCCCAATAGGTCACTATAAAACTCGTTATGATCGAATTTTTAGTTTAAACATTATCTATGCATGTGCATACTAGCTGGTCTCAAGGTACGATACGATAAAACTGATATATGATCATTCGTGGCTTAAAACGGAAAACGCGATTGAAATGAGGTCGATATCTTGTACCGTTTTTGAGTAATGGAGAAAACCAATCCGCGTAAAAAAACAGCGTAAAAAGCGACCTTACTGTACTTATTGTAATTCTGAAGTAGAAACCTCGGAACACTTGTTGTGCCAATGTATCGCATTAATTAGCAAAGACTGCGTATTCTTGGAAAAGGTATCCTTACGTCCAACAGGATATGGTTTGCTGAACTAATGAAGGTAAGGAACTTCATCAAAGAAGTCACACCTTCTTGGGGTGAAATGCAAATCTATCATTGTTAGCCATAGTGAAGGAACGAACTGACAGTGCATATAAATTAACGCGGAGTACACCACAATATATCTAACTAATGTTAGCAGTGGTCATAGGCTCCTCAGGAAAATAAAAAAATTTTGAGATGATATGATACAACAATTTTGATTCCTAAAAACGTCCTTATTGCTTTTTACTCTGTTTAGAAAAAAGTGTCAATTTCATTAATAAGTATTTGTACTAGCATTAATATTTTTTCTATCAATGCACAACGTATTGAAAAAGTATTTATAAAAACAATTTGCAGGTTATACCTTTACTGCCCCCGTCTTGTGGTCCCCGTGGTCCTGTGGTTAGCGATGTCGGTCGGCTAGCTCTCCCACACGGTTGTGATATCGGGTTCGATTCCCGATCGAGTCGAGGATCTTTTCGAGCTGGAAATTTTCTCGACTCAGCACTGGGGCACGGTGTATCGTTGTGCTTATTCTACACATGCAAAATGTGCCAAAAACAATATCGATAACGAATTCTCTCAACTAATCTAGTTGATCGAGACCGCTATTAGCCCCAAGGCTAAGCGTGCGATATTGTTTTTTTTACCTTTACTGTCAAAGGCAATTTGTTTGGTTGCTGACAGAAAACAAATCGATAACTATATTATCTGTTATTACAAAAAAACGATGCCATGCAAAGTGGAGAGATGGGAAAACAGTTTGGTGTTTCACTTGAATGTATCACTTCTTCAACTTTTTTTAACGTGTCTCTTCGGTAATCCACCCTGCTTTTAGTTTGATGAAGACCATCCATCCGCTGCTCAAAAATACTGAGAGAGTGACTCTTGGTAGAATGTATTTTTATGGCAATAATATGATCTTAGTCATTCGCATAATCAATCAAAATAAAGCGCAAATCGTATTTTGTCTGCTGCTCACAAGTAATCCCGACATTGAAAGAAAGCCGATTTTAGATGCGACGTACCAAAATTTGATTATTGAATTTGCGGTCGTTTTGAATAACTTCACCATTGCGACTTTTTATAAAACAAAAGTTCAATAGACCTGTTGACTAACTTTGGGTTCACAGTCATGGATAGTATATTTCATTGAAACAATCTCGAAAGGAACGTTTGCCTAATAAAATCTAATTCCCATTCAAACTGTCTCTCTTTTGCGATCCGACCGCATAGGACTCTGCATCGCCCGGCCCGACCCGTTTATTTCTACAATCGATATAGACACGCCGACCGTAGCTCCAAAATTTATGACCCGAGGCCACCTCTACAAAGCTATCATAGGGGACTCGATCGAACTTCCGTGCAAGGTGAAAGACCTGGGTAAGTATCTCATATATTCACACAATCATGCATGTGTACGTATTCTATACTGCTGTGAAAAACGATATTGGTCCCATGTATATAGCAAACTCCATATAACCTGGGACAACTAAGCGTAGAACGGCAGAATAGAGGTACACTAGAATTAGTTATAGAGAGTGAGAATATCTGCAAGCGCGTCTGGGCCATATTTTGATAAGCCGCGGGCCAAATTTTGATAAACCGGTTGCTAGAGAAAACAAATCAGACCCCCAGTTCAACTGTTTTAGAGAAAGCAACTTCAGGGATTTGTTTCATCATGTGTATGTAGTTTTATAACGGCTAGCTCATATTTTCGGGATAATTCTCTTTCTCATTTTTTGCTTGTTTCTTCACATATGTGCTTATCCAGGATCCTACGTGCTATTATGGCGCCGGGGGACATCGGTGCTCACGGCAGCTAATTTAATGGTGACACGTGATCCGCGCTTCAAGTTGGTCGAGGGCTACAATCTGCAAATAGCGAACGTGAAAATTCAGGATGCTGGCGATTATATTTGCCAGATCGGTGATAACGAGAGTCGGGATCAGGTGCACACTTTGGAAATTCTCGGTAGGTATAGATAAAGCAAGCTGATTTGGTCCCAGCTTGGGGAATTTCCGCACATACGAGCTTATCGATTTTGAGTAGTTTACTCTGATCGGATCCACTTATATTGCAGTGCCACCGACGATACGAGTAGTGCCACAAAATCGGCAAATCACCGCCCGAAAAGGGAGCACCGTGACACTCGAGTGCAAAGCATCAGGAAATCCGGTACCGGCCATTTACTGGCACAAAAAGGTATGCTGTCTGAAAGTTTAATCGATTTTCTTGGTCACTCCGCTGAAATGATAAGAAATGGGCGGTTTTTTTTTGGGCTAGTAAACATTCGTTTTGTCGAATGAATGAATGCCCAAAATGCTGTTATAGCTTAGTTTACAAACCTTAGTTTACAATACTAGATTAAACACATATACACATATATCTTAAACAAGGATGCTGTTAACGTAGTTAACAAGACATACATTTTACGTTTTACTTAGCATGTAAATTTATAATTCCAGGAGATTTTGAAGTAGAATACTTCTCTCAGGAAGTTCGGCTACATAGGGATGTAAAATGAAAATCTAAAACCGAAAAAAGTGAAAAATATGTCCAATTTCAAATGCTAATAAATCGGTTAGTATTCGGTGGATTTCCTTCGTTCTTGCAGCAATAGATTGGAAAATCTTCTAAGATTCTTCCCAAATGCAGATAATTGTAATTTATTTATTCAAACTATTGTACTATTGAAAATAGTCAAGCCTTGTCAAAACGAAAAATTCGGCCTCTGATTGGTCGTTATATGATTGCTTCCCAAGCACGGTCGACAGAATCATAGACCTTGCCATTTTAAATGTGCAATTTGGCCTATATAAGAGCCTGTTACACTCGAAGCCGCTCATTATAATTCTAAACTGCAACAGGAGCAGTCCTCCCTTAGCAGCAGCAGTGGGTACAGCAGCAGTAGCAGTGCAGCGGATAACGGCCACAGCTGTGGTATGGCAACGGATAGCGGAGCGCGTCTCAGCATCGATAGCAGGGCCAGGTGATGCAGAGCAGCGGATACCAATGGCAACGGAAGCGTCCACTACTGTGGCAACGGGGATAGCGCAGTGGTTGACGTTGTTCTCAGCATCTATATAAGCAGGGCCAGCTGATGCAGTGTGGCATTTTAGTGAAATGCTGTCTCTGAGCGATAGCAGGCACACTAGCAAATGCATCCAATGAAAAGAACGTTCTGGAAAACTTTTCAGTGTTTATTTCCCCCAAGGAATACTTTATTCGCACTGTCATGATAACGCAAGATGTGAACGGCATCTTATCAGACATTGAATTAAACAACAAATTGTCCTTATTATTTTCTCTTAAATCAATTTACACTTTCAAGAAATTCGAAACAGATATATATATATGGTTTCATCTCCGTGTCTCAGAACGAACTGAATTAACTTTTCCTTCAGTCATGAGCACAACATCCGAAATGCTTTCATTATCAGCATAAAAATTAATTTTACGCATAATCAAAATTCAAAAATTATCAAGTCCAAATCAGGACAAGCAACTATATTATTGAGAATGGTCAATCCTTGTTGAAGCGCGAAATTTGACTGATCTGATTAGTCGTTAATATGATTGCTTCTCAAGCACGGTCGGCAGAATTATAGACCTTTCCATTTTAAATTTGATATTTGTTTGTATAAGAGTAAGGATGGGAATTATCGACTAAAATGGCTATCGATAGTTATCGATGGTTTCCTACTACTATCGATAGGTTTTTCATCCCTATATAAGAGCCTGTTTCAGTCGAAGCCGCTCATAATGGTTCTAGACAGCGACAACAGCAGTCTCCCTTAGCAACAGCAGTAGCAGTGCAGTGGATACCAGACGGATAGCGGCCACAGCTGTGGCGTAGCAATGGATAGTGCACTAGTTGCAGCGGATCTCAGCATCGATAGCAGCTGGGCCAGCTGATGCAAGGACAGCGGATACCAATAGCAGCGTATAGCGGCCAAAACATTGGCATGGACCAAAGCAGTTGCAGCGGGTTTAGCATCGATAGCAGCTGAAGCAGTGAGGCACTTTAGTGAAATGTAGTCTAGTAAATGCATTCAATGAAAAGTTGACTCATTTTGACAACACATGAGCCGTCTAGTTTTGAGTGTTAAATCAGCTTTTCACTGTTTATTTTATCACAAGAAATACTTTATTCACACTGTCAGTGATAACGCCAAGATGTGATCGGTATCTTATCCGATATTGAATTGAACAACAAATTAAAAAAAATGACTGACATGCAAGCAGCCAGGTTTTCTTTCTTGTAAAAGTATTCTACTTCATCATTGCGGTCGTGGCTTTGCACACAACCCTCCTGTGATTTTTAGTTTGTATACGTGTAGCATAGTACGACTGTAGCTGATTTCTTGCTTGCGATGATAGCACTGTTTTTACTGAGTTTCATTTGCTTTGAACAAATAGCCGCCGAGGAATTCTACTTTGCAATAGATGTGAATGAGACATGATGAAGCGATGTAGTTTGACCATGGAGTGCTCTTGAATGCAACTGTAGTCATGAAATATAAATGATATGAACGAGATTGAAGGAAGTTACCAGCAGTTGTGCTTGTGAATTTTTAATTTCAAATTATTATTTTCGATTCAATGCAACAGTCATTTTATGACACATAGTACATATTAATATAAGGCTTTCGTTTTTACCCTTTATCATTCAACATGTGTTCCATGATGACCATATTTTCATGAAAAATTTGCACTATATTTTGCTTTCAGTTCATACTAACTTTACTTGTTACAGTAATTCTATCGAATGTGAATAAGTCATTTTATTAAGTTTAGAGTTTCAAGGGGGGCAGCAGAAGGAGGTTTGAAATCTAGATTTTTAGCGCTGAGAACGAGGAAATATATCTTTGAAACATTGTTCTAGACATGAATTGAACCATTTAAAGTAACCCGTGACTACAATTGCCATCAATGAACCCATTAATTATTCTTTGGACAAAACATCACTAAATCAACTTTTTAAAAATGATGAAGGTTAATGTAATTTCAATGTCACAGGAATATGCCTCGTATTTGAGAACCCACGTATATAAAATGAAACAGTGATCACAAACAAGAGTCTATAAAAAAACAGACAAAGGATAAGGATTTAATTTGGATTTCCATTATCAGAATTTCTGGTACGTTTCTGCTTTTAACTTCACCACGCAAATGCCGAAGACTTCTTGTGATTTTAGAAGACCCGATCCTGTAGCATTTCGTAGTACCTACGATTAAAAAGTTGATTGCATTGTGTGAAGTCTCGGTCTTCTAACAAGAGCTTCCTGAAACCTTTCAATCGTCCCAACAGTTGCTGAACATTCATATTGAAAACCATTAATATTACCATATAATATTTGAAGAAAGGGCGCATATTACGTATCGCAGCCGGAAGGGCAGTTAAAGTTCCTTTTCTAACTTTACTAGTATTGAAAAAACAATTGAGCGGAAGAACATATTAAGGCAAACAAATATTTGCTGTTAAATTCATTGACGTCCGTTTAAGTTCAGATAGCCGAGGTTATTCGCAATAATGTAGAGAGAAGGTCAAATAACATGCTATTTTGTACGTTACGTAATCTGTGTACGTACGCAACATTTCGATTGCATATTTTTTCATTTCTCGTTCTCTTTTGATTTCGATCCTGTACAGGATTCATTCACGGGTGCATCACATCTGTCGGAGGGTACTACATTGATTCTAGAGCGAGTGGACCGTCATCACGCCGGTATATATCAGTGCATGGCGGACAACGGCGTCCGAGAAGCAGTGAACGCTGATATCGAAGTAACGGTACTGTGTAAGTATTTGAACCATGTTGTAGGTACTCTTATAATCAATAGCTGTGCCTTCTGGTTGCCTCTGTTTCTGTTCGTTTGCTTTTTCATTCCATCCTAAAGCTGAACATTCCTGAAAAGTCAAGGCGTTTGCTCTGCCGCGGTGATAGACTGTTCGTTGATGGTAATAGATTACACGGTTTCCTAAAGCTTTCCGTGTGGTTTGCTGTAAAGAGAATTGAAATATTATTGCTTTTTTAGAGCCTTAAAAGGATATTATGCATTTTTAATGTTGACAAACGCTGGTAACAAAAAAGTGAGTAGACGAAATAACGAGTTTCTGCTCTCAATTCCGCTCTCCTGCTTACTGTTGACCAGGAACAAGATAAATGGCACCTTAATCTTTACTGCAACGTCGTGTTAAGGTTAACCATCTACTTGGCTATATTTTGTTAAATGAGCAAATGTGAGACATTTTGGATAAAAAATCAATTATATTTTCTATCGACTGAAAAATGTAGGGAAACTTGAAATTACCAGGAAAAGTTGTTTTATTATTACTAGTTTTTCTAGAGCGTATATGTACAATGCAGCAATACACGCATATAGTATTTTATTTCGCAGTGAGCTCGTTGTGTTATTTTTCAACATTCCTTTGCATACATTAAAATTTTTAGTTGGGATTTTCCATTTTCCTCATCAAGGTGATATTTATTTTTAGCGTAGAGAAATTGAGTCTGATGAAAATAGCAAAATCTAAATTATTTTATTCTTGGGCGTCTTAGTCAAAGGAATTATATTATACACTAGGCAAGGTTTTCATTTAACCATTTCCCGCTGATATATGGTATCACTGGACATAAATGTCATTGATTAAAGTTTAACAAGTATGCCTGACATTTTGTACCATGAAACAATTCAATACGGTTAGAGAACAGATTGAGCTGTCATTTTGTAATACGGATACTTAGTAGCAAACTTAAAGATTAAAGCCTTCAAGATTCCGAATTCTGCAAAAGTAAATATTAGTAGTGCATAAAACATTTGGATTTTCTGGCTACTTCTTGTAAAGATGTATTTTGTTTGAAAATTTGAAATGGGTTATATTACTTATGAGCCTCTCAGCTGGTCTCGAAGTACGATGCTAATCTAACAAACCAAGCAGCTCTGACGGAGTGAGTGGAGCCGCTCTCATCACCCGAACCAGCACTAACCTGTCAATTTGGACTGATACCGTAGTTAGTCTCTAATTATGGCAACTGGTCGCAGTAGTGAGTTGATATGAGTTGATACAGGCTTCGATACCACGATGTTTGGCTGGCACCTGTACCGAGCACCGAGAACGGAACACCGTCCCCTAAACGTGCTGGGAAGGCAGGAGTAGGATCAGATACAATTTTCTGACTCATGCTGGTCGGGGGCGATACACAGTGGCCCAAAAGGCGCTATGATGACTAGCCAGAGCTTCCCTAGCCATGGCCTCCTCGGGTAGCTGAGATATTATGGGACCATAGAGACGACTACTCCAGATGAACAAGAATATGTTCTAACACGCAGTTGTCCTGTACACTAAACCTTGACTGCGAAGTCTGTGCCAAATAAACACAATATCACGAGTCAGCTCGGCTCAAATTCTGGATAAGAATAAGGAAATACAATTTACGAACGATAGCCAGTCCTTATGTTCAGAGTAACCCGGTGAGCGTAGCGTTATATTTCATAGGTTGCAGACTATTGAATATCACTTCCATTCAGATTGCTTGAGGAAGAATGTTTAGAAGTAACATTTGATCTGTTGCTTACTCTCAAAGTATTTCAACAAATTATTTATATTTTCTCTTTTCTATTTTTTTAATTGCAGCTCCACCAGACATTACGGTAGAAAAAACTTGGGTACACGCCAGTGAAGGATTCGATATAGATCTGATGTGCACAGTCCACGGGGATGTCAACTCTGAGGTAAACAGAATGCCAAAAATGGGAAAAATGTTCCGTTTCACTTTCAATATAGAGGAGATACTGTTCTTCGTTTTCTGAATTCCTTTACTTACGTTTGGAATTATTTTGAAAATTTTCGTCTAGAAACTTATAATTAGACAATCGTTCGTACACATAGGAACAATTGAGCAATCCAAAAAATAATTCTGTAGTTTGCGCCGAGTTATGAAAAAAAAAGACAACTTCCTTGGCTATATGTTGTTAACCTGTTCTAGTGAATTGCAATTCGAGGTTGCAACAGTAGCAGGAAACATTAAAATGCTCAAATAATAACGGGCTCACTTCTTGTTATTCTCTGTCATACATTAATTAAAAACTTTATCCTTCTAGTTATCTAGTTGAATGGTTGGGAGTAGCAAGAAGGTTAAGCCAAGAACCTAAAGTAGGTACTGATAGTTTGAATCTATAGCATATCTTCAGAGAAGACGGTGTCAGTTTTCTTCTCCTACTTGTTGAGTGGAGTGAAAATGCTTTTAAGAGGAGCTGCTCGGTTGTGCTATTCCACAGTTCCAAAATTGAGTCATGAAATAAATACTCAAATTTATTTATGCATAGGTGAGTGATTGTATGTTTGGGGGGAACAGCTAAAGTTATGCTTTCGGCTTGGTTATTTGCACCGGAAACTAGAATCTCGCTTATTTGGATTTTACGTTTTTGAAGTAGAATACTTCTCTCAGGAAGTTCGGCTACATAGGGATGTAAAATGAAAATCTAAAACCGAAAAAAGTGAAAAATATGTCCAATTTCAAATGCTAATAAATCGGTTAGTATTCGGTGGATTTCCTTCGTTCTTGCAGCAATAGATTGGAAAATCTTCTAAGATTCTTCCCAAATGCAGATAATTGTAATTTATTTATTCAAACTATTGTACTATTGAAAATAGTCAAGCCTTGTCAAAAAGAAAAATTCGGCCTCTGATTGGTCGTTATATGATTGCTTCCCAAGCACGGTCGACAGAATCATAGACCTTGCCATTTGAAATGTGCAATTTGGCCTATATAAGAGCCTGTTTCACTCGAAGCCGCTCATCATTCATTCTCTGCTAGCGTGTTGAGCAGTACAGTTGTTTATTTTCGCTCCGTTCACTTTGTACGTTCGTTCGTAAGTTTTTATTTTCGCGTTGGAAACCGACGCTACGGTGAACCCTGACATGGGTAAATCGAAAACCGGTTCTAGTACGGGTAAACGGCCTCGACCTGGAAATGCCCCCGATTCGGCGGCTAAGAAGCTTTTGGCCAACAACAGATTTGCTGTCTTGGAAAACTCCACGGACCCCGAAATAGTGAAAAAAGAGAAAATTCCACCCTTCTATGTGAAAGGATTTCCAGAAGGTCTTCGTGAAGCAATTGTCTTTTACATCGAGAAAGGACTGAAATGCACTATCCGTATGTGCTCTGACGGCTACAAACTGATGGTTCCGTCATTGAATCACTACAAGGCGGTGCAAGTAATACTGCAGCAGCGTAAGGTGGAATATTTCTCCCATGACATTGAAGCAGAAAAACCGCTCAAGGTTGTTCTCCGTGGTCTTCCAGACATGGAAATTGACACTCTGTTAGAGGAACTGAAGGCAAATGGACTCAAGCCAATACAGATCCATAAGATGTCACGCCACAACAAGACTCGGAAGTACCGCGACCAATTGTACCTTATCAACCTGGAGAAAAATTCAACATGTTTGGCGGATTTGCAGTCCATTCGTGCCCTTTTCCACATCATTGTGGCCTGGGAGCGCTACAAACCAGTTCATCGAGATGTGACCCAATGTTCCAATTGCCTGTTGTTTGGACATGGGACTAAAAACTGCCATATGGCCTCCCGCTGCATCAAATGCGGACAAACGCACGCACCCGACGCCTGCCAATTGATGGAAACTGCCGATCCTGTCTGCGCAAATTGTGGAGCTGATCATAAGGCCACCAGTCGTTCCTGCCCAAAGCGGGCGGAGTTCATCGAGATCCGCAAAAGAGCCTCAACCAACAACCAACCCGGTCGGAGAAAAATCCCAGTGCCAGTGAATAACGAACAAAATTTTCCAGTCATCGCATCGCGACGTGCAATCCCAGTGCTTCCACCTCTCCCACTGAATAATCGGCTTACAACCTCGTTTGCCGATGTCGCAGCATCGAGCCGTTCCTCGCCTCCCCCGGGGCTCCCAGGGCTTACAACTCCTGCCACTGGAATGAAGTTTACCCGCACAGACGCCGAAGAAAACAACGCAGATTCCCTTCTCACTACTGAAGAGTTCGTGCATCTCCTGGCCGAAGCATTCGTAGCCCTTCGCACCTGTAAAACCAGAGCTGAACAGCTGCAAGCAGCAGTTTCCATCCTCACCAAATATGGCCCGCGAATGCATTAACATCGCTAACTGGAACGCTTGCTCGTTAAAGAGCAAAGCCATCGAATTCGCTGATTTCCTCAACGAGCGGACTATCGACGTAGCTATCATCACCGAGACACATCTAAAACCTGGCGTCAACATCTACCTCCCCGACTTTCGAGTTGTTCGGCTCGATCGTACCCACTCAGCGGGTGGAGGCGTAGCCATCGCGTTGAGGAAGAACATCTGCTGTAAGCTGCTGCCCAGTTTCAACTTAAAAGTCATCGAAGCGGTTGGGGTCGAGGTTTCTACCCCTGTCGGCCCTATTATTATCATAGCCGCCTACTGTCCGTCGCAAGTCAGCTCAAGGAACGATTCATCCTCTAATCTGAAACAAGATCTCGTCAAGCTTACCAGACATCGGCAAAACTTCATCTTGGCTGGTGACCTCAATGCCAAACATCAAGCCTGGGGCAACACTCGAAGCAATCCAAATGGCAAAGTCGTCCACAATGACCTACAAGCATCTTCGTACATCATCCTGAGCCCAGACTCCCCCACCCGGTTGAGTCGCTCCGGTGTCCATTCGACTATCGATTTTTTCATCACCAACATGGCAAACCTTTCAAATCCGATCGTCTACCAGGAACTGAGCTCCGACCACTTTCCAGTGGTGGCCGAAGTGGGCTACTCCGCCAATCGATTTCGTGCTCGTCGTCGCAACTACCATCGTGCTGACTGGCCACGGTTCCAGCAGTTCATCGACGCCAACATCCGCTACAACATCGAGCTTGAATCGACGGACGACATCGATCAGTGCTTGCAGATCATCGACGAGGCTCTATCCTTAGCCCGTGACCAACACATCCCTGCTTCTGACCTGGTGAGTAACACTCTGAATCTAGACAGCCTAACTAAATCTTATATAAGACTTCGTAACACAATTAGGCGCCATTTTCAACGTACTGGCCTGCCTCACTTAAAGTCTTACTGCAATCGTCTTAATAAAATCATTAAGGCCCGGTTGGTGGATCTCAGAAACAAAAGCTTTGAAAGTCATCTTCGCTCTCTCCCAGATTGTGCAAACCCCTTCTGGAAATTAACTAAACTTCTGAAAAACAAGCCGAGACCTGTCCCTCCTCTCTCCCATTCTGATCAACAAGCTGGCCAAGTTCAGCTAATAACACCAGCTGAAAAAGCTAATGCACTTGGCCAGCATTTCGTAAATTCTCACAATCTTGGTCGTTCCCTGGTGAGCCCCTTTGAGCCTGATGTGGCAGCTACAATGTCCAGAATCGCTGTGACCCCTCTAGTTGTCCCAGAGGAATCTATAATTTCTGCAGACGAGGTAATGGCAGCCATCAAATCATGTAAAAATATGAAGGCCGCGGGTGTCGATGGGGTGGTCAATCTCGAATTGAAAAATTTGAGCGTTGACTTCTTTCATCACCTCGCAAAGATCTTCAATAAGTGTTTGGAACTTGGCTACTTCCCGTCCCGTTGGAAGCTCGCCAAAGTTATCCCCATCCATAAACCTGGGAAGGATCCCACTGACGCTAAAAGCTACCGGCCCATTAGCCTCCTTTCATCTATTTCGAAATTGTTCGAAAAACTGATTCTGAGACGTATACTAGAGTTTGCTGATCAGAACAACATCTTCCTTAGAGAGCAATTTGGGTTCAGGAAGGGGCACTCCACTGTGCACCAGCTCACCCGGGTAACGAACATTATCAGGTGGAACAAGTCTGTTTCCAAAACAACTGCCATGGCGTTGTTGGACGTTGATAAAGCGTTTGACAACGTCTGGCACGATGGTCTTGTTTATAAGCTGCATCGGTGCAACTTCCCGATCTTCCTTGTGAAAATCATCAAAAATTATCTGTCGGGTAGATCATTTAGGGTCTGCTTGAACAACTCCCAGTCTGATACATTTAATGTTGATGCTGGGGTCCCCCAGGGTAGCCTCTTGGGTCCTATCCTCTTTAACATCTTTACGTCAGACGTTCCTCCCCTTCCGGATGGTGGTGTACTGTCCATGTTCGCGGACGACACTGCCATCATGTACAAAGGGCGAGTGATCCGTTCGCTGACTAGAAAACTTCAAGCAGGCCTGGATGTTCTATCCGGCTACTTCAACAACTGGAAGATTTGCATCAATGCGGCTAAAACACAGGCCATCTTATTTCTCCACTCAAACTCACGTCGACTTGTTCCGCCTGACGACGTCAGGCTAAAAATTAATAATTCACCCATCGAATGGTCGAGAGAGGTGGGATACCTCGGTCTTGTTCTGGACAGCAAGCTTATATTCAGATCACATGTGGAAAAAACATCAATCAAAGGCAACATCCTAATTAAATCTCTATACCCACTGATAAACAGAAAATCCAAACTGTCCCTGAAGAACAAGCTTGCTGTCCATAAAATGATTATCCTGCCAGTATTAGAATACGGTTTGCCAATCTGGGAGAGTTGTGCCAAGTATCACCATGATAAATTACAGGTTATCCAAAATAAGATCCTAAGGATGATCCTTAACAGTCCTCCAAGAACGCGTAATTCTGAGATCCACCAGCTAGCCGGTCTAGATACACTTTTGGTGCGCAAACAGGCAATTCTGTCTAGATTCAGGGATGCTTGCCAGAGGTCAATTCACGAGGAAATTCGATCTTTGTCAATTTAGTTTTTAAGATAGTATTAGTTAGGTAGGTTATTCAATTTTATTTAAATTCATAAAATTACCGTGCCATTGAGGCAAAGATGTAAAATTAATCTTCAAGATAATTCAAAAAACCAATCTAAATGCACTACTACGAACAAAGATGACGAGCCTTTAGGGCTGACCAATTATCCTGTCATAAAATATACCTCTGTAAACAATATCAAAAATAAAAGACAATTCAGCAGCAGCAGCGAAGCCGCTCATTATAATTCTAGACTGCAACAGGACCAGTCCTCCCTTAGCAGCAGCAGTGGATACAGCAGCAGTAGCAGTGCAGCGGATAACGGCCACAGCTGTGGTATGGCAACGGATAGCGGAGCGCGTCTCAGCATCCATGATAACGCAGGATGTGAACGGCATCTTATCAGACATTGAATTAAACAACAAATTGTCCTTATTATTTTCTTTTAAATCAATTTACACTTTCAAGAAATTCGGAACAGATATATATATATGGTTTCATCTCCGTGTTTCAGAACGAACTGAATTAACTTTTCCTTCAGTCATGAGCACAACATCCGAAATGCTTTCATTATCAGCATAAAAATTAATTTTACGCATAATCAAAATTCAAAAATTATCAAGTCCAAATCAGGACAAGCAACTATATTATTGAGAATGGTCAATCCTTGTTGAAGCGCGAAATTTGACTGATCTGATTAGTCGTTAATATGATTGCTTCTCAAGCACGGTCGACAGAATTATAGACCTTTCCATTTTAAATTTGATATTTGTCTGTATAAGAGTAAGGATGGGAATTATCGACTAAAATGGCTATCGATAGTTATCGATGGTTTCCTACTACTATCGATAGGTTTTTCATCCCTATATAAGAGCCTGTTTCAGTCGAAGCCGCTCATAATGGTTCTAGACAGCGACAACAGCAGTCTCCCTTAGCAACAGCAGTAGCAGTGCAGTGGATACCAGACGGATAGCGGCCACAGCTGTGGCGTAGCAATGGATAGTGCACTAGTTGCAGCGGATCTCAGCATCGATAGCAGCTGGGCCAGCTGATGCAAGGACAGCGGATACCAATAGCAGCGTATAGCGGCCAAAACATTGGCATGGACCAAAGCAGTTGCAGCGGGTTTAGCATCGATAGCAGCTGAAGCAGTGAGGCACTTTAGTGAAATGTAGTCTAGTAAATGCATTCAATGAAAAGTTGACTCATTTTGACAACACATGAGCCGTCTAGTTTTGAGTGTTAAATCAGCTTTTCACTGTTTATTTTATCACAAGAAATACTTTATTCACACTGTCAGTGATAACGCCAAGATGTGATCGGTATCTTATCCGATATTGAATTGAACAACAAATTAAAAAAAATGACTGACACGCAAGCAGCCAGGTTTTCTTTCTTGTAAAAGTATTCTACTTCATCATTGCGGTCGTGGCTTTGCACACAACCCTCCTGTGATTTTTTTCCTTTAAAGGGTTTGAGATCAGAGCTGATAAGCTGAGTTATACTAGAGGAAAAAAATCCAAAGGATTGGAATTATTACTCAATTTGATTGCTTTTTATTCTCTTTTTTTACAAAAAGTTTTTTTGAAAGAAGTATTTAGCAGATGACATTTGTATTTTCATCAAAATGGCACATATAAACTTTATATTGTAAGTTTTATCATTATTTTGTTATTAAATTACTCCTCTCGCTCTCCCTAGTGTTTGTTGGTTGCATTGCTGTGCCATGGTGGTTTAATTAAAATCCTGAGTCGTCAAACCAACAATTCAGTATGAAACCACAGCGAAACTATTGAAAATATATTATGAATACACATTCTTACACTTCTACTGGTAAATGGGGTTAACTTATTTTTATTGTAAATACTGTTTCAATTACACTTTAGTCATACTCAGTTCAGCAGCGGTACCAACTGTTTTTTTATATTCACTTTCTGTATACTTTCTGCTAATAATCCACAGATGCTATGGTACCAAAATTCATTTCTACTGGATCCCACCGATCGAAGATCTATGTACTCCAAAGGCGACAAGTACACACTGAACATCAGAAATTTTCAACAGTCTGACTTTGGTAATTACAGGTAAGTTTTCAAATCCGCTTCCCGCTGTTACTACTTAGGGCCATCCTGTCAAGACTTTTCGATGCGATAGACTGTTGCCTAATGACATCCAATGTCCTCGGCAATCTCTTTCGGCGTACATTTTTACTTATTTGCAGTTAATCGATTTTGATGTTCTGTTGCAGCATTTAAAAGTAAATTGAAACAAATTCACTGTCTAACAAAAACGGACTTGAGCTTGAATGACCGCACATTTCATAGTTGCTTCTTCTGATAGATCTCAGCTAGTTAAGTTACACAAAGAAACACGTATAGATGGCGATTTTGCATTAATTTATCATCTTCAATATCCAACAATTCAGTAGCTTCCGCTTTGTAAAAATCAATCATGACGCCGGCTACGTCCTTACAGTCGGTAGAAAAGGTAAAAGGGAAGTGTTACAGCCGTTGTTGTCAGAGACCGAGTTTACCTCTGCATCTCTAAAAACTTAAACAGAAAACGAAGGTACTTTTTATTAAAGTGGTCAGTGACGGACTTTAATACATTTGCCTTTCTCTCTACATGCCTATTTTTATAGACTCTATTACTCTTCTTTACCGAGCCTCGTTTAGTTTCCCTGCAAAGTATCGGCAATTCCCAATTTCTACGCTTAAAAGTCGTGAACATATTTTAAGAAAGGTTTTTAGAGTCGTACTGGAGCTTATTAGTTTTTACACAGCAACATACTGCATTATAATAAATTAAATTCAGGACTTCTTGGGAAGGTTTTAGAATGCCTCTGAAAGTTTATGTTTTTCTTCAATGCGTTATTCACTATTTATGATGATATGTGAAATAAATTAAAAATAGTAGTAACTTCGAACAAGAGAAATTATCTCAAAATTCTAAATTCTCTTTCTGTTAATGTTCAAACCTGGCATGAAATCATCACAAGGGTCATTGAAGATACTTTTGAGTTGGAACCAATCTCGATGGTCTGCACGATATTGTACGGAATCTGAAAAGTATTTTAATAAAACATTGGAAATACCTAGTAGATTTACACTCTTTACTAATCACCTTCAATGATCTCACTCAGAGAGCACAACAAGAACTTTAAGTTTCAGACGGAACGATTTCGTTTACGGTTTTGATAGTAGCATCAGATGACAAAGCTGTAAAGTGCATTTGATCTAGTGCCATGCTACCATAAAATTTATTAGTTTTCCAAAAGACATAAAGTGCAGATTAAGAGTAGTTCTAGTTACAGTTTTGTCGAAGTATCGTGATGGAAGAAGAACTCAAGAGAGACCGTAAAGAAACCAGCGCAATCCATCCATCTGATATTACAAAATAAAAATTTCACGTAAAATTCATCCGAAATCCAGAAATTCTTAACATAAAAGGCGTAGTGCTAATTGTGGTAGATGATGTTTAACCCTAGCACTAAAAAAAAAAATAAAATTTCACAATGTTATCGAGGGGCTTGCTTTATTCTGTAGTAAAAAAGTAAAATTATCCAAAGAATTATCCTGGGATGAACATTAAAGTTTGATGTCAATTGAAATTTTGATATTAATTCATGGAAGTAAGAGAATAATATATGAACATAAATTAAACTTAAATGGGTTGATGATAGTCTTAAGTTGTATCATAGAATCAATTCATACTACTTAAATTTACATTTTTTTGTCTGTGTTCGTGATTACCAACAAACAAGGTTTTATATAATTCCAAGCGATTCTTTGTATGAAGTCTTAAGTTCACTTCAAGTTCATGTCATTAAAGTTCTCATTCAAGTTGTAAAGATATTCATAAAGCTGTGTTGAGGATTATGAACCGGCTACCAGAACGTATATTCATATATTGGGTTTGAAAGTTTAGGTTTAACACCCTCTCGTAACGTGTGCAAGTTATTTCATAGTTTTATTATAGCCATTAAGATTTATCTTTTTCAAAACCCGGCATTAGATACACAATCCAAACCAATACACCGGATTCTCTTTTTTCACAATAATTTTTTACACGGATATTATTTTCATGTCTTTTTCGCACGGTTTCTCGAACTAAGACGGTTTTTTCTTACATGGGAGGCATCCCCCGTTTGAACCTTTTCGCAGTTTTTTCTGCCGCATAAAAAATATTTATTTTTTTAATTGGAACAAACAATTGGAAGTTTGGAACTAGAATATTCCAAAAACGCAATGGTCCTTTGTATACCAATAATTAACTGCAAGGGAAGTGACTAAATAATAAAAAAGTCAAGCTCCAACAGCGGAATTAGGGCTAGGTTTTATTTTAAACAATGGCTAATGGTAATTCTAAATGGCAAGACTTTCACAAAATTATGTTACGTAATTTCGTTTCTCTGCGTACTTTTTAGTAAGTTTTCTACCTGAATAATTGCCGATCCGTAGGTAAGCCTCCATTGTTTGGTTCACAGCTATCAATTTAACTAGAAATAAATCATACTAAACTAGGGATTTATTATCTTTTTACACATAGTTTGCCGTCTTCCGATCTTTTCAGCTAAAGATGTATTCGTTATTCTTGTGCCGCATACAAAACCAGGCATAAAAGAAACTTCGGCAGTATCTACAGCCACAGAGGATATCTTTCTACCCGTTAGTCGTTGGAGGCATAATCGTGATGCTTTCACATTTCCAATTTCATTCTTTGGTGGTGCTACCGAGCCACCACGCGGCCTGCCAAAGGCGTCTTTATGATAGTACTTAGCGTAATCATGTAAATTTCAATTCAACTTTTTATGCTCATAAATCTTTCTGCCATTCAAAGCCGGCTAGCTTGTGCTAGTCGAGAGCTAAGAAGGGCGGAGGATGAGCAACCGATGGAAACAAGAAATCTGTTCAAGTCCGCGTGCAACGTTAGACCGGAAGGAAGTATAGGGCGTGAAATGAAGTAAATTTACAGCACCATTCAAGTGTAATAAGTATCATTACCATGGATATGAATTCTCAATTTGCGGATAATCTTCCACTTTCAACGAAAAGTCAAACCAAGTGGTCATAATGATACGCCGTATCGTGAAACTTCTACACTCTTGCTCGATGTAGTCCTGCATTCATATAAAGTTACCTGTTGATAAAAATCAAAATAATAATCTTAGTAATTGAAGTCTGTATTTAAAAGCTTCATTACACAAGCTTCATTTGGTTCATGTTTTCAGTTAAAATTTTGTTTTTGTCCTGCGAAATAGGTATTCACAGATGAGGATTGAAACAAGATAGCAATTATATTAACCTCACTTAAAATAAAATTCGACTGGCTGTGAAATTTAAAAAATCAACTTTCTTTTTAATATATTTTCTATATTTTTACTGCTATCAATATTCATGTTGGCAACAAAAATAAACAAGATTTTGCTATCCACAATTGTTATGTAGAACGCATGCCAGCAATTCAGTGCTTTTGCATGGAGTTGTAATTATTCAATTGCTTCAACAGGCGAATAAAAATAGTGAAGTGAACCGATTCTGGGTACATGGATATTATGGTATTTAGGAGAATGAGAAACCTCGGACGGTACGGTACGTACGACAGCCTGATGAAGCTGTCCGCCACAATATCGACTAATTGATTGCAGTGAAAAATGTACCCAACTGGGAAAAAGTACAACTTTCAAAAAACAGTGAAAGATGCAAACAAATCTTGGTCTCGAAAAGCATAAATATGTACCATCTATCCATTTTAATTAAATGAACTGATCTTGTTAAGTACGTGAGGATGTTTTTTGATGAGCACGTAACTGTAAGAAATAAAAAAACAACTATGATGAAAGTTATCATAGGTACTGTTCTGATTTCAAACGAAATCGAAAAAATCGCGTGCCTGGACTAACAACCGCGATGTTCTTTTAACAAATATGATGGTGATATAAAGTACGTTGATTCGATCTTTTGTGCAGTTGACAAATTGTGAGGAAAGCACAATTCAATGACGGATAAAACCAAACTACACTCTGGTATTTCCTTTTGTTAAAGGAACATTCTCCACAAACTAAACTCTGCAAATGCGAAGAAAAAAGTAAATATACGCATATCTTTTGATTTCAGTTGCGTTGCGGACAACGCACTCGGCCGGACGAAAAAATATATTGAGGTGTCTGGTCGACCCGGGCCAGCGAATTTTTTGTCACCAGCCTACAGCACACATCTCGACCGATATAATCTGACGTACACCATAGAATCGATACCACCGTTGGACGAGATCAAGCTGCTGTACCGTAAGTTAATGGTAGGTACTTTGATTTCTAAATTTGACTTCTCAACTGTTCTGTACACTATCTGTTGATTGAGAAATATCGAGTAAACATAGGGTCAAAGTTCAAAACTAACAAACTTATGGTTGTTTATATAGTTGGTGAGATTTTAATTTTTTGTTGTGAGCATTTTTTTTCTATTTTTTTTTTTGAATCATAAAGGCAAATTCCGAAACCGATTGTTTTTAGTGGGTTGTGTTCTACGTTGTAAAGTGGTACTAATAAAAATGAAGAAAAAACTATTGTCTAGTTAGCTATCAAATATGTTTCATTTAAATGCATTATTCAATATCACTAGAAAATCGAGAAATTCCACTAAAATGGTATAGTGAACTTCATGTTACAAGTTTGAAAACATTTTGACATCATTTCGCCTTTAATCATCTGATGCTAATATCATTATTCGCTCAATCCTCTGATTCAACTAATCTGATGATTACTCTACGCCACCACGGCAAATACAGTCATCGTTGCGTTGATTCGAGCTGTCCTTCTCTCTATTTGCGCAATTTATCATTTTATTAATCTTTAATTACTTTTCCATTGCCGTTCTCTCTTCATTCGGCTAGTCGAGTAGACCTGTCGAGCGTTTAGAAGAAATGTCGCTCGCTACACTTGCAAGACGAAACCGGTAAAGTGATTCTTTGCACTATCGCTTGTTGGCTCAAAGGAAGCTCTAGAGAAGCTAACATAAGGACGGCATAGACGCCGACGGTGGATGTTAGCGCAGTTTCATTAGTCACAATGACTATCTGTAATACACGATGGTTCTGCTATCATCGTTCTGTGCTGCGCTTGAATCAACCCACAATCGTCTTTATCAATGCTTTTGCTGAAGAAGAAGCAATCTGACTGCTCATCGCACAGTGCAACGTTTCATAGATAAAAATAAAAAAAATTTTTTTTTTTTACTAAAGTAATTCAATATGTGCATTTGTTATATAGATTTTTCAAATATACTGTAATGGTATTATTTACCTTGTAAATCCAACTATACAGCTATGAAACTAATTTGTATCAAACATCCGTCACTAATTTATATGTATAACTGACGTAAATTATGTGTAAAAAGCATAAAATATTCATCGTTTACTAAAATAACAGAATGTATTCAAATATAACTAACGATAAATTGAATGAAAATAACATAGAACCTCATTGCGGTGACGTTTACATAACTGTTTTATCCCATAAAAAAATAGAAATTTGATATTTGAGACACTTTGGTGATTACATGTATAAAATTCATCATTTATGCAAATAGCTCTCATCAGTACTATTTTTTCCAAATGACGAAAATGGCTTTGTCCCGCATTCCAATACATTCAACGCATTGTGCAACACATTGAGAATATGTTCTGAGAGAGCTGCCGATAGCTATGTTTTCCCATTCACGTTTCAATGATTCATTTCTGCAGTTTTATAAGTTGGCTCAATATTAGTTTAGTTTTTTTTGGTAAATTTGGTTTAATTTGGATTTGGATCTCAATGTAGTAATCGAGAACCCTCATCGTGAAAGCAGTAATTTTTGTTTTATTTAATACGTACATTGTTTGTTTTTATTTATGAAAGGTTTTCCACTGACATCACAACAATCTCAAAACTAGTTATACAACAATAACTGTTTTTTTATCTATCACCATGGAACCATTTCAATCCTGTTATGCTGAACAAACGACGTGGTCACTTGCAACGACGATAACAACGCAACGAACAAATCACATTTCACATCCCGAAACAAATCGTCATCATCATTACAACATTGTTGGATACGACTAATGGAATGGTGGATGTGCGCCTATAATAATGGCATACAAAATTTACCATTCTCTATCGCAACTCGGATCTCGTCTTTGCAGATGAATGAAACGTATCAACATCCTGGAAACTGGGAGGACACGATTCTAGTACCAACATTAGCCCGCTCTGATCCAACACATTTTATTATGTCGCATGTGATAAAAGGTTTATCGCCAAACTCAGTGTATGAAGTTATGATCCAGGCGCGAAATATGCACGGATGGAATGAGGTAAGAGAAACTCGTCTAAGTTATTTCGTTTATTAGATTAATTACTTTCAAGTGACCAACATCAACTAAACAGAGTGTTAATATAGTTTATGGTGGCTGATCACAGGAAGGAACAAAGGTTGATTTATTCTATCGATTGAACATTATAGAACTAGATCTGCCAGTTGAGAGTTAAATAAATATCTATGTTGACCATGTTAACCCCATGAGGTTTATTAATGCGTTTATTAAGCTTGTCTACACTTATCGATCAGTGGAAAATGCATGGCTGATGACAACAGGCCTTCCAGCTGCTCTAGAGGTACGATGCTGGCATAACAAGCCAGTCGTCGTAGGTTCAAGTCCCGGCTCGGGAGAGACTGCTAGTGTCAGTAAAATCGTAGCGCAAGCCCCGAAATTGTCCTGCGTGCACTTAACAGCTGGCTGCGAAGTCTACATATGTATAATAAACAGAAACCCGAGTTCCGAATGGCAATGTAGCACCAAGGCTTTGTTTTGCTTGATTTAACACGAATGAATGAAGTAAAACTAAATTTATAAACAACACTCACATCTCTAAATCTGTCTAATCACAGCAAAGTTTGTGTTATGAGCTAGTCTTCCTACCAGCAAGAGCTGTTAATCTTCTTTTTTTGTTTTTTTTTTTTATAAAATTTAACTTGCCATCAGCTTGGATTGTTTCTTTATTTATGTTAAATCGTTTTGTTGGCAATCTGTTTTTCGTTACGCAAGAAAAGCGTAAATTTTTAAAACCGACTTAAAAACTCAATCACAGAAAAACTATCTCTATGTTTTCTGTAGTATCCTAACTTAATTAATAAACATTGCCAAAAGGGCAAAAACAGCCATTTTTTATCAACTGAATGAGGTTCCAAGTTAAATATTGGACTAGTGCTGTTTCACATTAATACAATTTTACACCTTCTTAGTAGGACTATTTCCGTTAACATTTAGATTTCCCCAGTCAATAAATCCATCCCTTTTCGCGCTGACTTGGTATATATGATGGCAAACTCGTGAACACGATAATGAAGAGCAATTAAATCGGACCAGAATTAGCGGAGAATAATTAATCAAGCTCATCGCAGGATATTGCTTTTGGAAACGATTGAACCGAGCCGGTCTGTAGAGAGCTATCCGTATTTGTTCTCAAACAATAACATCAACAGTGTAGCGGTAAAATGTGTTTAATTATAATAGCACCCCGCGCAGGCAACAATAACGCAACCCAATAACAGGTCTTGATTGCTTGCTCGACTTGCTTCAATATAATGCCGAAAGCAATACATTATCAAATGGCTCTTTCCTGCTTCATAAATCGTTTGGACCTAATATATGTGATAACTTCTCAAGTATGCTTCCCAGACTATCGAACATATTTTAAGTGCATTCCACTCTACAGCGTAAAATTTACACAGTAATTTCCTCCATCGCTTATGATAGAAAATTCCATGATATTCCATGCAAATTTCAATGATATTGCACATAATTTTCAAACAGAATCGTGGTTTATGTCAGAAGCAACTAGAATTTAAATGAGAATATAATTTACGTGACGTGTTATATTTGGAATTTTTTACTGTGTTTGCAAGTGCTCTAATGCCAAACACAATTATATCTAATTCATTTTAATAATAAATTGAAAGTAATAATGTCTCCTTTCTAGACCCAAGGAGGTTCTCACATAACTTCTAGTGTAAACTGCAAACAATCGATATTAATGACTAAACCATATGCATTAGGGTGACAATGACTCTATAGAAAAACTTAATCATCGAATTTCAAAAACCAACCATGTACATTTTGTTTATTAGCCCACAAAATGACCTGTGCAAAATTCCAGCTTTTCTGACATGGTTTAGGGATGCCTTGAAGCGCTCAAAGTTGTGATTTTTTTACCTTTGAAGTACCCCCAAACCAAATCCAATTGAGTTGAAATTTTGCACAGGTCATTTTTGAGCCAATAAACAAAATTTACATGGTCGGTTTTTGATACTTGACATGACACTTTTCGCTACCATTCTAATATGCATATACAATATGAATAAAAGTCCATGCGTATCTTTCAGATCGGTTTAAGACGAATATTCAACTTTCAAAAGAGTTTTTTTTTTGTTTTATTCAATCAAAAGAAAATCTATTGGCTTTCACATTTATTGTATTGTTATCTCATATTTTCACATTCTCCAAAGAATATAACAAAGTTGGAAATACTGGAAGTAGCGATGCTTAATACTCAACATAATTGCAAATGGACTGTTGTTTCAAATGTTTCTTTCGTGGAATAAAGGTAGTTTGATTTATTTTTCAATTTTGTGACAGTTTTCGCTGCAATGTTTTCCACCAATGGAACAGAATTGTGATCTCACTGACACTAATAGTCTCCCTCGAGCCGGGATTCGAACATTCGATGAGTAAATCGTTAGACAACTATTATTGGTAAAATTCTTCAGAAGGCTGATATAGTTGAAACAGTGCAACTAGAAATCAATACTGATAAGTTGGGCACTGTCTAGATTACTGAACATATTAAGTGGCCGATTCACTTCCATTTAGAAACATTGTTGAATCAATAACAATAAAAAACATTAGCATGTCGCCCCCAACCACAAATCACTGACTTTTAAACGCATATTAGTTTTAATTTAGGATCTTAACTCGAGCTAAAATTGAGCGAAATAAAATAGCATATTGACTGATTCAGACTTGAACTTTTCCGTGTGCACTTATTTTACTCGTTGACGCATTGTTGAAATTCAAACCAAATTGTTATAAATTATGAACTACGTATTCAAATTACATATTTCTCGGTATTTATTGTAAAATATAAAAAAAGCTGACCAGAGTGAAAAACCGAAAACTTTTCTTCTACAGTGGAAACAATACGCTACAACAGTTTTACACTCAGTTATTAAACACTGGATTAAAAATTACTCATATCTAGTGTAGTAAAACAACCATAGCTAAAGAAAAGTTTTTGTTGTGCATAAAATTAATATAAGCATCACAATTCTAGGTATCATAATCGCCATTCTATGGTTAATAACGGTTATAATGGTTGTATTCCATAAATCTTATTTTTATATGAATAATTGATTAATTGGTTCAAAACAGATAATTTTACTATGCACAAATCTCATGTTATTTATCTGCCATTATTTTCAGATCAGTGACATTCATCAGTTCTACACACGGAATTACGAGCTGGCCTTGAACGAGCTTGAATTCGTGATGAGTTCAATCTCCAACAGCAATGCCGCCCGATGGGTGTTTAGCCCGGTTGCTTTTTATTTATCAACACTGACTGCTGTGCTGGTTCATTAGCTATCGAATATCTACCCGGTTATTTTATGAGTGACATCAAAACCATTTTGCTTTGTCTAGTAATTACAGATACTGAGAGGTAGATCCATAAGTGATAACTTTACCCAAATACTCCATGTATCACCTGTGAGCGAAAGTAAGTTAACCAGTCGCGTATTTTAAAATTAGACTCTTACCGTCTGCCATCAACATCCAAATCAAATGGGAATATTCGATGAACTGCTAAAAACAGCACTTTTTATTACCGAAATACACTTAGCAGCTAAGGGTAATGCAATACAACTAGAAAACCGATGTAGACTTTTGTATCAATTACGTGATATATAAGTTAAGATTATCCAAAGGGAGGGCAATAAAAACCTAGTCCTAGGATTATTTGCCATAGTAAAATCAACCGTAGTATTAAGTAACACATTGAGCAAATTAGGAGTCCTTGATGTTCAGAACATTTGCTGAAATTTTAAGATTTTTGTATATAGAATGAATGATCACAGAATTTTCATAAAAACCCGAACCATACAGTGAATTGGGTGTGCGAAAAACGTCCAGTAGAAAAAAAGATTAATGATACCTACTCAAACTAGCAATTCAACCGACTGGTAAACTGAATAAAAGAATGGTTAGTGTTCTTAGTGAAACTGTGAAAAACAAGTGATTTGAATTATGACTATTAGTCGTTGTATCTGTATATGTGTGTAGCCGTTTATGCATGCATGGTGTTAACTAGGACTGCAATAGGTAAGTTTAAAAAAATCGGTAATGGTTTCCACTATTTGAAACCAAATACAAGAAAGTACACGCGGCACGGTACCGGGGCATTTCTCTTCTTGAGATGAATTGAAAAATCCTTTATGTGAGTTCATTACATGTTTTATAAAACTCTGTCTAGGGTAAGCAATCAATTTAAGGTAGCTTATGCAGCCTCCTGTGCACTGAAACGAAATATTCGAAATGTGTAAAGTGTTATACGAACGTAAATCCAGTCTGCAGCGAGTTTTCTTCAGTACCTAGGAAATTGCTACAATTTTGATTGATTTCTTCCGAATTTACTTTTTTCAAAGATTTTTCTGTGGTGAACGGTATTTCATGCATTCGCAAGATAGCTAGTTGATCAGAGTTTTCGTTCCCGTCTTCGAAATTGTCGATATTGATCAAAGTTCAAGAGCTGGAGCCCGTTCTTTTCAACTTATGAAAATTGTAAATCCGTGACAAATCTGTTTCTTACCCTATACTAGTTTAATGTATTTGATATTTGATGATTGATTAGGTTACTAATATTATTAAAAAAATATTTTTTTTGTTTTAATTTCAATAATAAAAAAATTCTATTAGAACAATTCTGTAGGCAACTAATTATTGTTTAGGTTTCATTCAACAACATCATAGTTGTTTTTGATTAGTTAAAAATATGTTACATTTTTGCCTTTCTCCTAGAAAGGTATAGCAATCACTTGCAAAACCGAAAGTATAAAAGTGCTCCAAAGGGCCGAATGGCATATATCACTCGACTCAGCTCGACAAGCTGAGCATTTTCTGTATGTGTGTGTATGTGTGTGTGTGTGTATGTGTGTGTGTGTGTGCAGATTTTTATACTCACTCACTTTTATCAGAGATGGCTGGACCGATTTTCATGAAATTAATTGCAAATGAAAGGTCTCGTTGTCCCATAAGACCCTAATTAATTTCATTGTATTCGGATGTTTAGTTTGGAGGTTATGTATCAAAATGTAAAAATCATGAAACCTCATTATCTAAAAAACTACACAACCGATTTGAACAAAATTAGATTCAAATGAACGGGCTACCTGAAAAACCCTTAAATTTTGAATTTCATGAAGATTGGACTTGTGGTTCAAAAGTTATGACAAGTAACGTGTTTTGAAGACTACTTAATCTCACTCATGTTTCTCAGAGATGGCTGAGCCGATTTTAATAAAATCAGTGTCAAATGGAAGGTCTAGTTGCCCCATAAGACCCTATTGATTTGTTTTGCGATCAGACTATTACTTTGCCTGTTATGTTTAAAAATGTGAAATCCAGCTATGAAAAGGAACATATTCCGAAGACTACTTGAACTAACTCACTTTTCTCAGTGATGTCTGACCCGATTTCTACAGAATTAGTGTCAACTAATAAGTCTAGCTGCCTCGTAACACCCTATTGAATTTTACTGTAATCGGACTGTAACTTCGTCTGTAAAGTACCGAAATGTGGAAATCACGAAACTTCATTATCTCAGAAACTACACAACCGATTTGATCAATATTAATATCAAATGAGCGGGCTAGTTAAGGGTTAACCGATGAATTATGATTGAACACGTGGTTTCGAAGTTTGGCTGCCCTATACGTTCCCATTTCATTTGGTTATAATTGAACTTAAGCCATTGTTATGTATTAAATTTTTATCAAAACAACGAAAGCCTATTATTTAAAAGATTACATGACTAATTTGAACATAACTAGTGTCATACGAACAAGTTATCTCTCAAACTTACAAATAACAAACTTCATAACAATTTGATATGTAGCTCAAAGGTTATGGAAGGAAAAGAAATTCAAAGGCTATTTGAAACTATACCTGCCTTGATCGATGTATGTGGCCTCAACATAATTTAAATGTGGTGTCGTACTATTTGAACGTTCCAAGTTCATTGATCCCTTGCGGTTTGTTTGAAGTCTGCAAATGCACGATATGATCAAAGTCAAAAGCCATAGGATATGATCAAAGTCAAAAGACAAATCATTTGAAATGATTGGTTTTATCGAAATGACAACATCCTCGACTTTTGGCTTCTGTACATCGCCCTAATTCTGAATATATTCATATTGGGTGGTATTCGGTCATTTTCAGCAAATTTTCTGGCATCAATCTGACACCGGAAATAGTCATATTGGGAGGTATTTAGTTATTTTGATTGTTTTCCGGAAACTAACAGTGGTCGTCTTTAAATTCAAAATGGTGTCAAGGGTCAATGTTTGGTTTCTATGCATCATCTCGATTACGGAAATATCCATGTTGAGTATTATTTGGTCATTTTCGACTGTTTCCTATAAGTTGCCATTTAGCGATTCAAAATGGTGCCTGAGGTCAATTGTTAGCTCATTGCATCATTCTGGTTCCAGAGATACTCATATTGGATGATATTTGGTTATTTTAGGCTGTTTTCCATAAACCGGAAGTCGCCATCTTGGATTTCAAAATGGTATTTAAAATAATTTCTGGCCTCTGAGCGTCATTCTGGTTGAAGAAACACCCATATTGGGTGTAATTCGATCATTTTCCGCTGTTTCCCAGGAACCGGAAGTCGCCAACCTAGAATCCAAAACGGGGTCTGGGGTCGATTTCAGCAGCTGTGTATCATTTGTTACCACTAAAGACATGCACCTGCCAAATATGGTTCCATTTAGTTGATTAGTTCGCGAGATGTGCAGAAATTTGTGCAGACACATGTGCTTCCTTAAGAGGGATGGGCGTCGAACCATTATGGACATATTTTTTACCCTTTAAAACATCCACATGCCAAATTCGGTTTCATTTGCTTGGTTTGTTCTTGAGTTGTGCAGAAATGTATCTTTCATTTGTATTGGACCCCTCCTTTCCAGAAGAGGGAGGGGTCTCAAACTGTCATAGGAACCTTTATCGGCACTAAAAACCGCTACATACAAATTTTCACGTCGAACGGTTTGGTAGTTTTCGAGCCTATATGGATCAGACAGACAGACAGACAGACAGACAGACCGGACTACATATTTATATGAATAGATTACAACATCAACCTAAAGAGTGAATATACATTTATTGGATTGAAGCGTTCATGTAAATCTATTTTTACAAATCAAAGTTTGAATGAGAAAGGCTGGGTCTGACCGCTAGGTGGATTAATTTAGGTTTTTTTGTTTATATGCTACCAAAATTCTGCAGAAACCATATTTGGATAACCGATACCATTCATCCTTGAAACATGGTAAAGATAACAGAGTATTCACTCTAAACTTTCAAAGAACTATTAATTTTATCAATTTAAAAAGCAGTCCAGGAAAGATGTTTCCTTGCTACTTTACCCATTACGTCGTTTGCGACTATGACCGTATTTACGAAGAGACATATTCTAAACAGTCAAGTGCATGAAAAACTTTTCGCCCCGTTACTTTTCTACATCTCATAGTTTTAACAGCGCTTTTAGAATGGTGGGTTGAAACTTCCCTTTATTGTTGTTGGATCCTAACCCACCAACGAGGTATGGCGGTGCAAGAAAATGCGGTCAAAGTTCGACTTTCCAAATCCCGGTACCGTTTGCAAAGCTCAACGTAAATAAATAGATGAATGTGCTGATGGTAGCGAGTATTAGAAAAGCTTTCAAGGTATCTCTCCTTCCGAGTCCTCTTTTCGCCCACACACTGTCAACAGAGAATCGTGATCGACCACGGCTGAAGGCTGGTTAGGTCTCATATTGTGGTAAAAACCGGGTTCTACAATCTGTGAGGCGATCATTTGATAAATATTTGATTGAACTAAAGTGCCTTATGGATGATTTCGTTTCTATTCTTTTCGGTTCGGGGTTTTTACTGTGTGTTTAGATATAGATACAATAGTAAGGTGAATAGACTAATAAGTGCTTCTAAATTGAAACCCGTTATGCGGTTTGCTACTAGTAAGTAGTTGTCAAAGTTGGTGTTTTTTTGTATCGTAAACTATAACTAAGCTAGAGCAACCCTCGACAGTTCATGTGAATAGTTGTATGTATAGACTTATATTGTGTTCATTGAACAACATTTTGAATATAGTGAATATAATTTAGGGATTTAAAATCGTTGTTTCCTTCCTGGGAATACGAGTTTATAAGCAATTCCATTTCTGTTCATTTATCGTAAATGTAAACAACAATTTTAATTTCTTTGGCAATAATTTGGTATTGGGATTCGAATATAGATTTGCAGGGACAAAACATAGAAATAATGTGTAAAATAGTTTTTTTTTTCCCGATTTAACAATCAGTTGTACAGACACACCCCATATAAGAGCAGATTGCAAAATGATATGGAATGGAATCACATGAATATACTGTACTGAAGCAATGTCAGATTTTGACAGAAATGCGAAGAGCATAAAGCGTGCTATGTGGTATTCATATGAATTATAAATGCAGCGACATCTGGTTATAGATTAATACAGCAATTAGAAAGTAGATTAAATCACTTGTAAATATTTACCATATTACTGGATTTAGCAAAAAAAAAAAAAAATAAATCTCGACATTTCATAAAAAGAAAATAAAACAAACAACTTTTGAAATTTCACAGTTCCATGCCCTTGCGCCACAGTTCAATAAATAAAATTTCTTTTACATCCTTGGCAGACGACTTCCTATTTAACGGTGAGATTATTTTCCTAAGTTTTTTACTAAATGCATATGTAATTGTCTTTGTATTCCATACGAGAAGGTAAGTGTCGTATATAAATAATTAAAGCTAAAGCAGGTCCATAATAATGTCATCATTGATTGAACGCGAAAATGACTGGCAGAATATTACTCTAAGAGCAGGTACTTGGTATTTGGCTGTAGATTTGAAAGCACGTTACTAAAAAAAGACATCAAAACCTAAGGATTTCATCCCACGCTATGAATTTGAAAGTACAAGTGTTTTTAATGGTTTTGCATCATGCATGTATAAGTTTTGACCACAAATCTAAGTCAATATGCTAGGTGTATGTAGGATCTACAATAAGTTGCAGTGGTTACTTCTGATAGAAATTTGACTGACGCCTGTACACTGGTAGTGTAGGCAAAAAAAAAAATTTTTAGCATTCAATTCGACATACTCTACTTTGACCAGCTATAACATTTCATAGGGACATCCTAGCTCTTTAGTGACATTAACGAAGTTGTTGGGCCTCGGAAAACCTACCTTTTGAGTAATAAAACGTTCTGGTTTGTGTCATGTCTCTAGAATCGAAAAGACACAAATATCGGTTTTCATATACATATCTTTTTTATAAAACCAATCGTATTCCGGTGAATTCAGAATAGCTTGAGGCCCCTAATAAAATAAAAAACTTAGATCTGGAATTGTGCTATCAAGTTCCATTTTTTCCATACAACGACACCCACTCTAACAAGCATGCTTATTAACGAATATATTTATATTCAGAATAGGTACATGATTTATGAATGTATTATTTATTCTTCGATTCGATTTTCGTGTAAAACTGGTATCATTTGGATATTCTAACCACTATACTGTATATAGACCTGGGGATTAAGCAACATGGAGCCCAGTGACGCAGCGTGACCGTGTGACACACGGGGCGGAAAATTGTGTCGCCCCTTTCCCCCTGGGTGTCACCCCTACCAGGTTGTAGTGAAATGATTTTGTTGTCAAAAATAAGGAGAGTTGACACATTAGTTTCCAACTGCAATAAATCAACCCATTTTTAAAAAACTGGTTGAGATTAACTGGTTGAGCAAAGTTATATAGTTTTGGAGGGTATTTCCGCAACCTTCAACTAATTGATAGGTAATCTCCCGGATATCACCCTTTTGAAGGTGACACGTATGAATATTTTTCTAATGAGTGTCACCTTCCAAAGGGTGACACTCGGGGCGGACTACCCCCCCCCCCCCACGCTACGGCCAAATGAATTGCCCAAAATAACCAAATAGTAGAAGTATTAGTGTCAACCGCCAGTTTATTACAAATAGTAATTGTATCAAATAAACAGAAATTTTATAATATATATATATATATATATATATATATATATATATATATATATATATATATATATATATATATATATATATATATATATATATATATATATATATATATATATATATATATATATATATATATATATATATATATATATACATATTTTTTTTTTTGTTTGTTTGTTTCAGGTGGAGGGGAAATTTGCATCCAAACCCCTGAGGTGACCAACCTCAGGGAGTGTGGGGTTGGTTTGAATCAGTGACCGGACCCACTAAAACTTCTCCAGTCTCCAGCCCATAATACTCCCCGGGACCACCGCTAGGTACTGCTTCGGGAAGCGGCTTTTGTGCTCTGTGCACCCTCTTGGTTCTTTAGGTATCTATGCTAACTTAGCTAACTAACCTGGAGACTGGCCGTTAGCTAACACTGGCGTGTCGGTGGTCAACCTGTCGCCTGTTTTGCAATTCTAAAACTATTTGAGAGGCGGCTGTACAAACCGCCCTCCAAGTGTTTGGGTCTTTACACATCCTCCGAACTAGGTTGTCCGGAGTGGTGTCTGGCCCGCTCACTACTATCATGTCGCTTCGCGACGAAGAAGACATGCTCAGCAGTCTCTTCCGCATCCGCGCACTCGGGACACATGGGGGACCCCGCATGCCCGAATCTGTGTAGATACTGCCTGAAGCAACCATGACCTGACAGAATCTGTGTCAAGTGGAAGTTAACTTCTCCATGGCGCCTCCCGACCCATCCGGATACGTCCGGAATAAGTCGATGCGTCCATCTACCCTTTACGGAATTGGATCATTCCTGCTGCCATCTGATCATCGAGAATGACCTTCTGGTGCCTCGTATACCCCTTGTGTCACGTTGATCGAAGCATTCTACGTCCTCCTTAATGGCTATGCTGATAGGCATCATGCCGGACAGGACGCAGATTGCGTCGTATGACACTGTACGGTACGCGCTCACAACCCTCAGGCACATGAGCCTGTAGGTACTTTCCAGTTTACGACGATGACTGTTGGTACCTAACGCTTTGGACCACGCTGGCCCACCATACCTAAGTATGGACGAAACCACGCTGGCAAGAAGTTTACGCTTGCTGCCATATACCGCTGAGCTATTCGACATCATTCGAGATAGTCCTGCAGCGGCCGTTGAAGCCCTCTTACAGGCATAGTCGACGTGACTCTTAAATGTGAGCTTATCGTCAACCATAACCCCTAAGCGCTTCAAGGAACGCCTTGAGGTAATGGTGCAGTCACCGACTCTGATCACCGCCTGTTGCTCTAATTTGCGGTTGTTCACAACCGTAACCTCCGTTTTATGGTGCGCTAACTCCAGTTTCCTAGAGTGCATCCAGTCTTCGACCTTGCGTATGCAGTGCGCGGCCGTCAACTCGACCTCTTCGATCGACTCGCCGTAGACCTCTAGCGTGATGTCGTCTGCGAAACCGACGATCACAACCCCTACAGGGAACTTTAGTTTCAACACCCCGTCATACATGACATTCCACAACACCGGGCCCAGGATGGAACCTTGCGGTACCCCTGCGGTGATTGGGAGGCACTTCTGACCCTCCTCCGTGTTGTAAACTAGTACCCGATTCTGGAAATAATTTTCCAAAATCTTGCATAACGACACCGATACGTGGATGCTCCTAAGCGCGAGCGCTATGGAGTCCCAACTGGCGCTATTGAATGCATTCTTCACGTCAAGCGTGACGATTGCGCAATAGCGAATGCCCCAACTCTTACGCTGGAGTGCTACCTCTGCCGTCTTGGTGACAGAGAGAATAGCATTCAACGTGGATCTACCTTTCCGGAAACCGAACTGGTTACTTGCCAGACCGTTTACACCCTCTGTGTACTTCACCAGTCTGTTGAGGATAATCCTCTCAAGCACCTTGCCCGTAGTGTCCAGCAGACAGATAGGTTTGTATGCCGATAGGTCCCCTGGCGGTTTCCCAGCCTTCGGCAACAGGACCAATCTCTGTCGCTTCCACCTGTCCGGAAAGAGGCAGTCATCCAGGCACTTCTGCATGACTGCTCGAAATAGATCGGGGGCCACTTTCATGGCCGTCCTGATGGCCAAGTTCGGGATTCCATCCGGTCCCGGTGCCTTGCTCACCTTTAGGGAGTTGGCGATCACGATGAGTTCCTCATTCGTAACCCTTACCTCCTCCACAACCTCTGCACGGCTGCCGTCTCTCACGGATTGGATGCCCGGCAGGTTGGCCGACCATCCCTGGTCTGTGTCTGAGATACTGGAACGTCGGACGTGAGACTCAGCAACCGGAGGCCAAGGATTTGGCTCGTGTCGTGGAAAGAGTCCCTCGATGATGCGCTCCAGCATCGCTGGTGATCGCTCTGCAGGCGCCAACACGCCTTTGGTCTTCGCCATTACGACTCTGTAGGCGTTGCCCCACGGATTCGTATTGGCACTCGCGCATAGCCTATCGAAGCAGGCCCTTTTGCTCGCCTTTATCGCACGTTTAAGCGCCGATCTTGCAGATCCGAATACAACACGGCGCTCTACCCTCTTTGCATCGGTACGTGCACGTTGCAACATCCGTCTTGCACGGAGGCACGCGCTACGGAGGTCCGCTATCGCGTCGGTCCACCAGTATACTGGTGACTTACCATTCCTAGGTTGGCGGGTCCTAGGCATGGTGGCGTCACACGCCCGCGATAATGTGGCAACTAATTGGTCAGCACTCGGGCGGAGCCAACTGCCCCCCTCGCGCTCTCTTCTCATTGCTTCTGCAAATACCTCGGCATCGAAATGCGATGTCTTCCATCCGCGGACGGTCGGAGTATTGGCTCTACCCGTCGCCTGCCGCTCCACGTTATGGACTACGCTATAGCAGACCGACTGGTGGTCACTATAGGTGTAGCCATCGTCTACCCTCCAGTTCACGATCAGTCCTGGGCTGGAGAACGTCACGTCGATGATCGACTCCGCACCATTTCTGCTGAATGTACACTTGGTTCCAACGTTGGCCAGATCTAGGTTGAGCTTTGCCAAAGCTTCCAACAAGATCTGACCCCTCCGGTTCGTGCGGCGGCTTCCCCACTCAACAGCCCAAGCGTTGAAGTCGCCCGCCACTACTAAGGGTATTAGTCCCGTCAGCTCCATAGATAACAAATCGACCATCTGGGTGAACCTTTCGATAGACCAACGCGGCGGAGCATAACAACTGCAGTAGAACACTCCGTCCACCTTGGCAACCGCGTATCCTTCATTTAAGGTTGACACAACCTCCTGAACCGGGAACTTGCTGGTCGTGCATATGGCCGCCGTACTGGACTTATCTGCAACCCAATTACCGTTTCCGGGAGGAATGCAGTAGGGGTCCGATACGATTGCGATGTCCGACCGCGACTCAGACGCTGCTTGGTATAGCCTTACTGGCTGGGCACCGTGGGCCTCCCATAAAGTGCTTGGCGTCCCGTTTTCCAGTACATACCAAGCACTTAGGAGGCTCCCCGCAGTCTTTAGCTATATGGCCAGCACCACCACAACGCCTACATAACTGGCTCCTATCGGTCCCCTTGCAGGTCCAGGACTTGTGTCCTCCCTCGAAACACCTGAAGAAAACGTCCGGCTGCTGGAGTATGCTCAGGGGACATACTGACCAGCCAACCTTAAGTTTGGCTGTCTTCAGGGCCAGAGTTGCATTGGCCGATGCAAGCCGGAAAGTGGCCACCTGGGTCCCCGCTGGACCCTTACGGAGGCGAATTACCTCAGTGGCTACTTCCACTCCGCACTTCTCCTTGAGGGCCTGTGCAATATCGCACCTCTCGGTGATTTCATCCAGGTTTTTGAGCTGGAGAGTCACCTCTGAGGTGAGTGCCCGAATTTGCACATCTTTCCCGAGGACCTGCTCGGCTACCGTCTTGTAGGCAGCGCCCTTGTTTTTAGCATCCTTACGGAGCTCAAGGATCATCTCGCTGGTGCGAGAGCGACGGATGGTCCGCACATCCGCTCCCAGATCCTTGAGCTGGGTTTCGCCTCTCATTTTCTTCAAGACTTCGGAGTACTCGGACCCATCCGTCTTGAGTATGAGGGCGTCGCCCCTGCTTCGCGCCTTCTTTCCCATTTTTGGACGATTTGTCGCCTTCTAGTCGTTGCGCTTGCTGTCTTTTTGGCGCTTCCTTCCTCCCACGGTAACCCAAGGGTTTCCCCTAGCTGCCACTTCGGCAGACTTTTCGGCGGACTTGGAGGCCGTTGGTGTGCTGTCTCGCGGACTTAGCACAACCAACCGTTTCTTGCTGTTCTCGGGGGCTTCCCCCGGAGACTACCTTACTCTTTTTGCAGCTGACCCGGAGGCGCAAACTGCTGCAAACGTGCAGGTGTCCGTTTGGACCGACTTCGTCGCCCTTCCGGTCACCTCCGTTGCATTCTTCTCTGCAGCCACCGCTCTTGCCTTGAGCTCGGCGTGCTCCTTCTTCGCAGCATCGACGGAGGACCGAAGCATGTAGAGAGCCTGCTTCAGGTACTTCGTCGTGTTGGTGCGACTTTTCGCAAACTCGATTATGGCATCGAGCTGCTCCGACAGCGCTACTACCTTCGGTAGCGTGTCTCGCTGTCTTCCGACCGCCTTTATCAACAGTGGACCAGCCACTGCGATGTCTTGCGTCGATCCGGTAGGCGTACTGCCTTTGCCGTCTTCGCAGGCGTCCTTTACTGCATCCATCTCCGCCTTTCTCAGCGGAGACCTCTGGATGCCTCCTCTTGCAAACGGGTTTTTCAACCCATCTGCGCCCATTCGTTGATTATTTTCAGTTGAATCCATTTTTGTTTAGTGGGTCCCCCTTCCAGCCGCTATCCTTATCCATACTGGAGTGGTCGCCTATTTGGTCCCATGGAAGTCTATGCCAAAGCAGTGAGGCCATGGCTAGGGGCGACTGCCATAGCGCCTTATGAGCAACTATGACACCCCCGACCGGCGCAAGTCAGGAAAGGACCGTTTCCACCGGGCAATGAATTTGGAACGTACTGGAAGGCCTGCCAGGTTTTACGGGACGGAGATCCCTGCACCGGTTGTTGTCTCGCCGTTTCAAGCCGTTGTCACACGACCTTACTGAGGGATCTCGGCGCAGGTACCAGCCCAGAATCGTGGTACGAAAACAAAATCCGACTCTTATCATATGACGTTGCGGCCAGTTGCCGTAATTGGGAACTTACTGGCGTCAATCCCAATGGGCGAATTAGTGCATTTGGGTGGTGGGAGCGGCACTATTCGCTCCGTCAGAGCTGCTTCCGGATAATGTGGCTTTTGCGAGAATTCGGCGGCCCAATGCCTGAGTCTCACCACAACCTAGGTTAGCTCTCGCTGATGGTCCGGGACTGCTTGCTTGCAGTGAGCACTTCCGTGGCCTACGGTAATCGCCAAATACCGACCCGTGGTGGCATATAGCTCTGCCATCTATATATATATATATATATATATATATATATATATATATATATATATATATATATATATATATATATATATATATATATATATATATATATATATATATATATATATATATATATATATATATATATATATATATATATATATATATATATATATATATATATATATATATATATATATATATATATATATATATATATATATATATATATATATATATATATATATATATATATATATATATATATATATATATATATATATATATATATATATATATATATATATATATGTATATATATATATCAAGACGGAGGGGTCCAAGTACTCCGAAGTCTTGAAGAAAATGAGAGGCGAAACCCAGCTTAAGGATCTGGGAGCGGATGTGCGGACCATCCGTCGTTCTCGCACCGGCGAGATGATCCTTGAGCTCCGTAAGGATGCTAAAAACAAGGGCGCTGCCTACAAGACGGTAGCCGAGCAGGTCCTCGGGAAAGATGTGCAAATTCGGGCACTCACCTCAGGTGACTCTCCAGCTCAAAAACCTGGATGAAATCACCGAGAGGTGCGATATTGCACAGGCCCTCAAGGAGAAGTGCGGAGTGGAAGTAGCCACTGAGGTAATTCGCCTCCGAAAGGGTCCAGCGGGGACCCAGGTGGCCACTTTCCGGCTTGCATCGGCCGATGCAACTCTGGCCCTGAAGACAGCCAAACTTAAGGTTGGCTGGTCAGTATGTCCCCTGAGCATACTCCAGCAGCCGGACGTTTGCTTCAGGTGTTTCGAGGGAGGACACAAGTCCTGGACCTGCAAGGGGCCCGATAGGAGCCAGTTATGTAGGCGTTGTGGTGGTGCTGGCCATAAAGCTAAAGACTGCGGGGAGCCTCCCAAGTGCTTGGTATGTACTGGAAAACGGAACGCCAAGCACTTTATGGGAGGCCCACGGTGCCCAGCCGGTAAGGCGGCCACGAAACCACGGGCGTGAGGGTGACACAATTGAACTTGAACCATTGCTATGCGGCACAGCAGCTGCTATACCAAGCAGCGTCTGAGTCGCGGTCGGACATCGCAATCGTATCGGACCCCTACTGCATTCCTCCCGGAAACGGTAATTGGGTTGCAGATAAGTCCAGTACGGCGACCATATGCACGACCAGCAAGTTCCCGGTTCAGGAGGTTGTGTCAACCTCAAATGAAGGATACGCGGTTGCCAAGGTGGACGGAGTGTTCTACTGCAGTTGTTATGCTCCGCCGCGTTGGTCTATCGAAAGGTTCACCCAGATGGTCGATTTGTTATCTATGGAGCTGACGGGACTAATACCCTTAGTAGTGGCGGGCGACTTCAACGCTTGGGCTGTTGAGTGGGGAAGCCGCCGCACGAACCGGAGGGGTCAGATCTTGTTGGAAGCTTTGGCAAAGCTCAACCTAGATCTGGCCAACGTTGGAACCAAGTGTACATTCAGCAGAAATGGTGCGGAGTCGATCATCGACGTGACGTTCTCCAGCCCAGGACTGATCGTGAACTGGAGGGTAGACGATGGCTACACCTATAGTGACCACCAGTCGGTCTGCTATAGCGTAGTCCATAACGTGGAGCGGCAGGCGACGGGTAGAGCCAATACTCCGACCGTCCGCGGATGGAAGACATCGCATTTCGATGCCGAGGTATTTGCAGAAGCAATGAGAAGAGAGCGCGAGGGGGGCAGTTGGCTCCGCCCGAGTGCTGACCAATTAGTTGCCACATTATCGCGGGCGTGTGACGCCACCATGCCTAGGACCCGCCAACCTAGGAATGGTAAGTCACCAGTATACTGGTGGACCGACGCGATAGCGGACCTCCGTAGCGCGTGCCTCCGTGCAAGACGGATGTTGCAACGTGCACGTACCGATGCAAAGAGGGTAGAGCGCCGTGTTGTTTTCGGATCTGCAAGATCGGCGCTTAAACGTGCGATAAAGGCGAGCAAAAGGGCCTGCTTCGATAGGCTATGCGCGAGTGCCAATACGAATCCGTGGGGCAACGCCTACAGAGTCGTAATGGCGAAGACCAAAGGCGTGTTGGCGCCTGCAGAGCGATCACCAGCGATGCTGGAGCGCATCATCGAGGGACTCTTTCCACGACACGAGCCAAATCCTTGGCCTCCGGTTGCTGAGTCTCACGTCCGACGTTCCAGTATCTCAGACACAGACCAGGGATGGTCGGCCAACCTGCCGGGCATCCAATCCGTGAGAGACGGCAGCCGTGCAGAGGTTGTGGAGGAGGTAAGGGTTACGAATGAGGAACTCATCGTGATCGCCAACTCCCTAAAGGTGAGCAAGGCACCGGGACCGGATGGAATCCCGAACTTGGCCATCAGGACGGCCATGAAAGTGGCCCCCGATCTATTTCAAGCAGTCATGCAGAAGTGCCTGGATGACTGCCTCTTTCCGGACAGGTGGAAGCGACAGAGATTGGTGCTGTTGCCGAAGGCTGGGAAACCGCCAGGGGACCCATCGGCATACAGACCTATCTGTCTGCTGGACACTACGGGCAAGGTGCTTGAGAGGATTATCCTCAACAGACTGGTGAAGTACACAGAGGGTGTAAACGGTCTGGCAAGTAACCAGTTCGGCTTCCGGAAAGGTAGATCCACGCTGGATGCTATTATCTCTGTCACCAAGACGGCAGAGGTAGCACTCCAGCGTAAGAGTTGGGGCATTCGCTATTGCGCAATCGTCACGCTTGACGTGAAGAATACATTCAATAGCGCCAGTTGGGACTCCATAGCGCTCGCGCTTAGGAGCATCCACGTACCGGTGTCGTTGTACAAGATTTTGGAAAATTATTTCCAGAATCGGGTACTAGTTTACAACACGGAGGAGGGTCAGAAGTGCGTCCCAATCACCGCAGGGGTACCACAAGGTTCCATCCTGGGCCCGGTGTTGTGGAATGTCATGTATGACGGGGTGTTGAAACTAAAGTTCCCTGTAGGGGTTGTGATCGTCGGTTTCGCAAACGACATCACGCTAGAGGTCTACGGCGAGTCGATCGAAGAGGTCGAGTTGACGGCCGCGCACTGCATACGCAAGGTCGAAGACTGGATGCACTCTAGGAAACTGGAGTTAGCGCACCATAAAACGGAGGTTTCGGTTGTGAACAACCGCAAATTAGAGCAACAGGCGGTGGTCAGAGTCGGTGACTGCACCATTACCTCAAGGCGTTCCTTGAAGCTCTTGGGGGTTATGGTTGACGATAAGCTCACATTTAAGAGTCACGTCGACTATGCCTGTAAGAGGGCTTCAACGGCCGCTGCAGGACTATCTCGAATGATGTCCAATAGCTCAGCGGTATATGGCAGCAAGCGTAAACTTCTTGCCAGCGTGGTTTCGTCCATACTTAGGTATGGTGGGCCAGCGTGGTCCAAAGCGTTAGGTACCAACAGTCATCGTCGTAAACTGGAAAGTACCTACAGGCTCATGTGCCTGAGGGTTGTGAGCGCGTACCGTACAGTGTCATACGACGCAATCTGCGTCCTGTCCGGCATGATGCCTATCAGCATAGCCATTAAGGAGGACGTAGAATGCTTCGATCAACGTGACACAAGGGGTATACGAGGCACCAGAAGGTCATTCTCGATGATCAGATGGCAGCAGGAATGGTCCAATTCCGCAAAGGGTAGATGGACGCATCGACTTATTCCGGACGTATCCGGATGGGTCGGGAGGCGCCATGGAGAAGTTAACTTCCACTTGACACAGATTGGCCTCCGGTTGCTGAGTCTTACGTCCGACGTTCCAGTATCTCAGACACAGACCAGGGATGGTCGGCTAACCTGCCGGGCATCCAATCCGTGAGAGACGGCAGCCGTGCAGAGGTTGTGGAGGAGGTAAGGGTTACGAATGAGGAACTCATCGTGATCGCCAACTCCCTAAAGGTGAGCAAGGCACCGGGACCGGATGGAATCCCGAACTTGGCCATCAGGACGGCCATGAAAGTGGCTGTCAGGTCATGGTTGCTTCAGGCAGTATCTACACAGATTCGGGCATGCGGGGTCCCCCATGTGTCCCGAGTGCGCGGATGCGGAAGAAACTGCTGAGCATGTCTTCTTCGTGTGCCCTCGTTTTGTGCATGCGCGGAGTGACATGATGGTAGTGAGCGGGCCAGACACCACTTCGGACAACCTAGTTCGGAGGATGTGTAAAGACCCAAACATATATATATATATATATATATATATATATATATATATATATATATATATATATATATATATATATATATATATATATATATATATATATATATATATATATATATATATTTATATTTATATATATATATATATATATATATATATATATATTTATATATATATATATATATATATATATATATATATATATATATATATATATATATATATATATATATATATATATATATATATATATATATATATATATATATATAAATTATGCCGTGATTTATCGCGGGAACAAAAAAAAACTTTATTACTACGATTAACACTTTAATGTCCGATCACTACTGAATTACACACAAGACTGAATTGAAAATTAAATCTAGAAAGCTTAAATAAACTAAATCCGCTGACTCGTCGTTCCTCCGGTGGTTCAATTCTGATGCAGCCTTTGTCCGCGTGGTTCGATCGAATCCTGCAGTCGTCATCGATTGTCAATTTATGGTTTCGTTGCTGGTTTGGTTCCTCCGCTTGTTGCTACGGGCCTCAGCTGGGTTTTTGCTGACGTCTCGGCTCCGGGTGCGCCTAGGCCGGTCGGTCGTGGTGTAACGTCTCCCCCCTTAGATTGTCGTCCGTCCTCGGACGATTTTTCGAAAAGGACGAGCCTCGGTAAGGTTGCGGGTTCTCCTTTTCCAATGGTTCCTTTAGGTTCCGTGGTGGTTTCAGCATGCTTATGGATTTTCAGGATGGTATCTTCCTTAGATTTGGTTCTTCTGTTGATGATATAAATTGCAAAAGAGCAGAAAAAGGTTAGTGTGAGGAGAATTCCTCCTCCGATGGTTGTTGTCCTCTTCGAGCGATGCAGGTCCAACTTTATCTCTTGAAGACTGTTTAAGTGTTCCAGTTTGATGTGGGTGATCTCATTCCGCTCTTCCGAGTAGTTGAGTTGAATGAATTTCCTTCCATAGATTGGTATGAGGTATTCTTCGTGGTCTGTTAGATGCTTTTGACCATTAAATGTGAGATTCATCACCTTAATCGTACAATTGTCTGTTTCGACAATAGTCGGGGTGTTGACTAATCTCGAGTTATTACATGAGTCGGAAATCAATACTTGTTGATTCGTATCCAATAGTATGATTCCTTTTTTGATTTCTTGTATTCTGATATGTTGCCTGACGGGTTTTAGGACACATTTTGGTGTCAAATGATTCAAAAGGTTGTTGATACAGTCGTCTTCGATAAGAGTTGTTGCTTCGCAGATGTCACAAATGTGCTCTTGTTTATAGATAATGTCTCTGTGCTTTGCCACCAGCTTGATGTCTGTACTGATTCGTGTGTTGTTTAAGTTGAGCGTCTGGATGTTGATCAGGTCGAACTCGTTGTCTTCTAGGATGGGTATTTTCGCCAAAATTAGGATTTCGTCGCCTTTTACAATTACGCTTCCTGAGCTGTATTGGAATATTTGATCTAAGTAATCCAGATTCAATTTTTGTGCTTTAAGTCTGTTATAAATGTACAATTTATCATCTAATGAAAATAAGTTTCTATTCAAAATGTTTAGCTTTGCAAATTCGATTTGTTCTTCTACGCTAGTGAGAATTTGAATTAACATGTCAAGGTTCATAATAAGATTAATGTATTCCAAGTCCGTATTGGTCGTAAGTGAGTTATTATTTTGGTCTACAATTTGTTTGTTTATTTTCTTGAGAATATCTGTAATATTATTCAGTTTATTCTGAATTCTTTCGTTTATAATTATTTGCCTTGATAAAGATTGAGAGAGTAAGTTTCCCTGCTTTTCTAACGTTTCTAAATTATGATTTATAATTTCCATATCATCGTTGTCTGGATTGCCTGCAATAAGTTTAATTACTGATCCTAAAGCGTTAACTAATGCTCTTCTATTTCTGCGGGGATATAAACTCAACAATTTTCCTCTTGCGTATTGGATTTTGTAATCAAGGGTCCTTCTGAGATGATCTATTATTTTCAGGTTTTCTGTCGTTTTTTCTATGTAGTCAATGTTGTTTGCAATGGATTTAATATTGATTTTGTGTATAACTCTCTCAAACCCTATTCTTATCCTAACTTGTTTTAGTTTTATGGCAATTATGCCATTATTATATGATATTTCTTTAAATTTTGTGCCGTGTATTAGGATGATGTAAGTTAATCTGTAACGAGAGTTAAGTTATTGATTTAAACGATTATTTTTTTTATTCTGTTTTTGTGTATTTTTACGTCATTGATGTCTTTAAATGTAAGATCGTTATTCTCTTTTATGGTAGCTATTTTGTAAGGGTTTACGTCTTTAGTTATTCGTTGGGAAATTTTAATGTATTTAGCATCGCCTGGGTTGTATTGTTCAGGTTGTTCGTTATCTTTATTTTGTTGTTCATATTTAGCTTTCCTTTTATCCAGTTCGATTTTAGCCGCTGATTGCAAGCTTTTAAATTTTTCCGAAATTTCTTCCATGTTTGTCGAGCCCGAATGATTGAATACCAAATTACGCGGTAAATTTTTTATAGCGGTGTGAAAACTGTTGTTAGAAATATCGACGGCGATATTAATTTGATCTCTTGTAGACAAATCGTTGAATTTAATTTTGTTTGTTCGATAAATTTCGATTAGGGTAGAATGAAACCGTTCTACAATACCGTTTGAATTTGAACTACTCGCGAAATGTAACTCGACTCCTAGGTCGTTAAGGAATCCGATGAAATCAATAGACCTGAAAGAAGGTTCCTGGTCACTCACAATAGTCTTCGGTCTGCCAAATTGTCTAATGTGTTCTGTAATAGCATTTTTTACGTCCACTATTGTTCTAGTTTCCAAAGGTATGGCATTTGCAAATTTGGAAAACGAATCGACTATGGTGAGCCACTTTTGACCTTTTATAAAGAATATGTCAATGTGGACTCGATCGAAAGGGTTATTGCCGAAAATGCTTTTTCTTATCAAATTCGGTGGCTTCCTGTCATATTTGGCTTTTTTGCAGATATCACAGGAATCTATCAAAATTTTAATCTTTCGATCAAGTTGTGGGAAAAAATATTTTTGCATTATCTGGTTCTTATTTTCTTTGATTCCTCTGTGGCCACGATTATGAGTTTCCCTCACAATTTCATCCTGTTGTTCATCTAGGCGTATGTCCTCTAGAAGGGTTTCTGAAATAAAAACTTTGTAGGGGCTATTAGTTGAAAAATGTTTCCGGTAAGTTTCTTGAACTAATTGAACTAAAGAGATTGGAATTTTGAGGCAACTTGAACCTCTGGGGTTAAGAGTCCGCTTTAATATTTCTACTATTTCTTCTTCCGTATAACTTTGTTTGACTATTATGTGCCTGTGAAATTTGGGAAAGATCTGTTCATATGCCGTAATCTCTATTTTTCCGATTTTAAAAATAATTTGGGTCCTGAATGTTTTGATTGGTCTCTCAGTGCACGGAATAAAGTAATCATCGCTTGTATCCGCTGAGTGTACTGTCATGTCGTCACTTTCATCATCTGAAAGTTCCTCTTCTCGTTCGGAGGGTTCCACGTTTAAAGACATCGATGATTGTGAATGTGCGTTTAATTGATTATGTTTTTTTAGGTTTATCCGAGACAACGCGTCTGCGACGACGTTTTGTTTCCCTGGTTTATAGATTAATTCGTAGTCAAATTCTTCTAAAGCCAGTTTACCTCTTATGATTCGGTGATAGAGAGTCATAGAGAAGGTAAGTGGTTGGTGATCTGTAAACATTTTGAATTTCCGTCCGTATAGATACGGTCTGAAATGTTTGACCGCCCAAACGATTGCCAAAAATTCCTTTTCCGTTGTTGAGTATCGTTCCTCTGTTTTACTTAAAGTTCGCGATGCGTATGCTATGGGTCTGTCATTGCCTGCGGGCCCTTGCGACAGTACTGCCCCTATTGCATAATCGCTTGCATCGGTAGTAAGAATAAATTCCTTGCTGAAATCGGGGTAAATTAACACAGGATCTAGCGTTAGAATTTGTTTACACTTTTCGAAGCATGCGTTTATTTCGGGTGTTATCTCAAACTCCGCGTCTTTTCTAAGAAGTGCTGTCAACGGTTTCACTATTTTAGCGAAGTCTTTTATAAATCTCCTATAATAGCCTAGCGTTCCTAAGAATTGACGAACTTCTTTTTCTGTTTTAGGGATTGGCCATTTTTTTATGATTTCTATTTTGTCACTGTTTGGTCTTACTCCATCTTCAGAGACAGTATGACCTAGAAACTGCGTTTCTTTTTTAAAAAATTCGCACTTGTCTAGCTGAATTTTTAGTCTAGCTTCTTTAAGTCTTTTTAGAACTTGTGCTAAATTTTTCTTGTGTTCCTGAAGTGAACTGGAAAATATGATTATATCGTCCATATAGACGAAACAACATACTCCAATTAAATCCCTTAGTATACAGTCCATTACCCTTTGAAAAGTTGCCGGGGCGTTTTTCAACCCAAATGGCATGCGAGTAAACTCGTACTTTCCTCCGTTCACAGAAAATGCTGTTTTCTCTGTGTCTTCTTCTGCCAGCTGGATCTGGTGGAAGCCAGAAACTAAATCAATAGTTGAGAAATATGTAGCCCTTCCCAGTTTATCCAGGATGTCGGTAATCTCGGGTATGGGGTACTTGTCGTTGATAGTTTTTTCATTTAGCTTTCTGTAGTCGATCACTAAACGAAATTTCTTGTGACCAGATGCATCTGCCTTTTTCGGGACTATCCATACGGGTGAGGTGTATGGTGAGATTGATTCTCTTATAATTCCATCGTTTAGCATCTTTTTAACTTGCTTTTGTACTTCGCTTTCATAAACGTAGGGATATTTATATGATTTCGTATGGACTGGGATACTATCTACCGTTCGAATTTTATGTCTTATTTTGTGTGTGAATGACAGTTTGTCGGACTCCACGTATAAAACATCTCTGTATTGATCGATCACCGTTTCGAGGGCTTGTTTTTCTTCCCTATTCATGTGGTCGTCACGAAAGGTATAGTTTGTCATGTTTATTTGCTTTGGCAATTCGGTAAAATCGAACGGATCCTCATCCATTTCGATTTCACTCGAATTTATTTCTTGTGAAGATTTTGAGAAATTTTGAATCGCTACAAAAGCTTTATTATTGCTGCTTCTGTAGATACCAGGTAAAATAGTGAATGAATTGTATTTCTTTTCATTCGCTATTATGAAATCACCGTTCCTTTTGGTTTTCAGTGCGATGTACTGAAATTCTTGTTCATTTATGTTAATTGCTTGCTCTTCAGGGAATTTTTTTTGCATTTTTATTGTTTTTCGTCCGATTTTCAAGGAATTATTACGAATGTCGATTTGAGCATTTAAGTCTCTTAATGACTCGTAACCTATTAATCCATCGAAAAACTTGTGGAATTTAAAAATATAAAATTTCAATTTCTTCTTGATCTGAAATGGATCAAAAGAAGCTGATTTGTTTATTTTATGTGTTCCACTTATATTCGTTACCCTGATTCCATTCTCAGTTCTGCAATTTTCAATGTTTACGTGCTCGGGTGAAATATAATTTTTGTTCGCTCCTGTGTCGATCAAAAATTTCATCTCACCTTTCAAGGTTTGAATTATTATATAAGGTACACAATTGTTATCGCTTTTTATGTTTTTCGACGTGGCTCTTCTACCACGTGAAAATTTAACTCCTCGTCGACGAAGTAATCATCGTCTTCCGAGTTCAGAGCTGATTCCTCCAGCTGATTAGAGGTGTCGTACTCATCCTCGTAGTTTTTGCTGAATTCGCTTTCTTGTTTTGGTTTGGTTTCGTGGTTGTTCACCTCCGTACGGGACTTTGCGGTTTTCATTGAAACGTCGTCGTCCACCGGTGGACCTCTAGGGGTTTTAAATTTCCCTGATCCGTTCGGTTTCGCGTTGAACGTGTTACCGTGCTTGTTGTTGCTGTTGTTGTTGTTGTTCGTGTAGTTGGGTTTTGTATTCGTCTGATTACCGTTGTTGGAATTTGAAAACGGTTTTGAATTGAATGAATTGTTAGAGGTTGAACTGGAATGTTTGTTAAATTTTTGCCTGTACGCGGCATTCGCGTATTGCGTTGTTATAGCGTAGGCTTCTTCCAATGTTTTTGGTCGATAGCTCCTCACATGCATAGACAATTCGTCTGTGAGGCCATCTATGAATCTAGTAAGCGTCATCAAGCTTACTAAATTGTTTATTGCCTTAGTTGCATTCTGATAATCTTCCATCGTCGCCGCTGTCGATTTGATAGCGGTGTCGATGGTTTTGATTTTATTATAATACTCAGGAATTGTCTTTTTCCCTTGTGTTATGTAAAATAATGATTGGATGTGTGACGTAAGGTCACGTCTATCCCCGTAGGAATTCAAAATCACCTCTTTAATTTCTAGCCAGCTGTTCGGGTTGCCAGCAGCGATCAAAATCTCTTTGGCTTCGCCCGTAATTTTATTTTTCACTGCCCTGACTAATTGGCTATACACTGGTTCATCTCGGTATCTTCTAAAAAGTTCGAGAGTATTTTCCGCGTCTTCCAGCCATGCATGGGTCTCTTTTTTATTTCCACTAAATGTTGTTAGATTTTTGATTGGGTCTGGAGTCCTGAATTGCATAAAAGGATCATCCGCCTTCTCTTTTAAATTTCTGAGTTGTTCAATCAACTCATTTTGGTTCTGGGTTAAACTTCTTATGTGCTGAAGTAAACCCTCAATTGTGATTGCCGGTTGTGGGGCTGGTTGAGGAGCTGGTTGTGGCTCTTCTTCATAAAGTTCTGGGGCTGCGAGATCTGGTGAGATCATTAAGTCGCGCTCGGCCATTATAATAAATTAACTTCGTTTGCTTTGTATTGCGTATAGATTTGTTGTCAGTATTCACTTACACTGCACTTTCACGGTTAGTTGTTAGTTTTGTTTTTTTCACTTTGTGATATTTCAGGTGTCCGCTTACCGCTGGTGGGGGCTCGCACCTCTGAATTAGTATGGTTTTGTTTGTGTTAATCTTAGAAAAATGATTGTGGTTACTTACAGGAAGATTACTGCTTTCATCTCCTGGAGTCTTGGTGTGAAGTGACGGATGGATGGGGTAGGTTTCCAAATGGCGGGATCGGTCCTCTGATATCCGCAAGTCCTTGATGTTCACTCAGGGGTTGTTCTTGCTGGGTGTATCAGTTGTCTGCCATAGACGTGGGCTGTTCCTCTTTGTAGAACTCGGTGACTGTGATACTAGATATTCACTCTGTTAACACTGTTCACTTTGTCTAACCACTTGGCCTTGAGACTGCGCCAATTATGCCGTGATTTATCGCGGGAACAAAAAAAAACTTTATTACTACGATTAACACTTTAATGTCCGATCACTACTGAATTACACACAAGACTGAATTGAAAATTAAATCTAGAAAGCTTAAATAAACTAAATCCGCTGACTCGTCGTTCCTCCGGTGGTTCAATTCTGATGCAGCCTTTGTCCGCGTGGTTCGATCGAATCCTGCAGTCGTCATCGATTGTCAATTTATGGTTTCGTTGCTGGTTTGGTTCCTCCGCTTGTTGCTACGG